>NC_056733.1:1677188894-1677288894 GCF_019279795.1 Protopterus annectens
TGTGTCTTAGGCTGGTGAGCGTCATACTGAGCAGCATTCTAACCTCACCAAGAATGATACCACAATGCAAACAGAAAATCACTGACTTCAATATTTGGCTTAGTTACTGGTGTCATTCCAAGGGGATCCAGTACTTGTCATCCTGGGACAACATGATCGACAGACCTTGCTTCTTTGCCAGAGATGGTCTGCATCTGTCTCAACTATACTTTTGAGTATTAGCCAAGGCATTAGCCACCCCATAGTGCTTTCTATGGGCAGTGCCAGACCAACAAGCATACTAACATAACCAGTTCTTCTAATGATAAGCTGAAGGTGCTACTGCTTAGTGCTAGGAGTCTTAACAAGAAACTACACTCCCTGGAAGCTTTTCTCTCCTTGGCTGCAGTTACAGAGACATGATTCAAAGCTAGGGAATGCACCCCAGCATTGCAAGGCTAGAACGCTTATCACACATTCAGACCACCCTTTAAAAAGAAAAACTGAAAGGAGGAGGTGTTTCCATTTGCATAAAAAAACAATCACATCTCTAGATTGGTCAAGCAGTATGACTCACTGGAGCTAAGTCATACCTCTCAACTACAGATTTTTGCAGAATGTCCACATTTTTCCTCATATTTTTGGTGTGTTCCTCCTAAAATCTATACTTTTCTGGCAAATAGCTGAGGATTGAAGTAATTAAATAATGACAAGCATTTGAGTTTAAAACTCCACATCCTTCAGAAAATTCATGTTAATGCAAAACCTATTATTCTATCAACTTTCTAAGTTTGTAAGAGCAATATTTAAAATCTGTACTATTTGTCCCCCCATAATTTTAGACATGGCCCACATTTTTTGCTCAAAGAGGTTGAGAGGTCTGGAGCTACTCCATGTCATGCTGACCATAGACAAAATGCCTCACCATATCATCACTAGAAAGAGGTCCCCAACCATGAACCATGAAAACACTCTGCTACCTGAAGTTACTAGAATTACTTACCATCCAAACAAGCACAATTCTCATGGGTAATTTTAACTACCCTTCCATAAACTGGGAAACATACACGACCACTAATATGCAAGCTCAGAGATTCTTTGACTTTGTCAATTCAAATATTCTGGAACAGCTAGTCTGCAGTCTCACTAGGAGCTCATATATCATTGACATAATACTCACAAACATGGGGGAGCATTGCACCCCCACCATTGTAATGTCCTCAGTGATAAGATCGGGTCATAAATCAGACTTACATAGGTAATTTTAAAGCTCTGCCTAACCTTGAAAATAAGGAGGCCTAGTCAGAAGTCTGCACAAATGCTCTGTACAACCACTGAACCAACCGCATAGGAACAGCAGTACCTGACTGAACTGAACTAAACCCAGGTCTAGCAGGAAAAACAAGCCACCCTGTTGGACCCCTGGCATAAGCATTATGTACTTCAGAAGGAAGAAGCTCCTGTCCAGGAGTAAGTGGGATGGAGCAGAACAGAGAAAAAAATCCCTCATTAGTCTGACAGGCAAGATTGGGTCATAAATTGGTCTTCTTTGAAAGAAATGTAGTCTTCAAATGCTAAATATAAGACTAAATAAGCTTCCCAAGCCAAGGATAACCACAAAACATTTTTTAGTTACATCTGATATACAGACCCACTCAAATTTCTATTTAACCACAGTCTCCAGACAGGCTTTGTTGCAGTAGAGTGGAGGACAGCAACAGTCATCCCTCTGCACAAGGGATGTACAAAAGAGAGAGCTTGCTGCTTCTCGATTCACACACTTACTTAGCGAGAAATATAAGAATTCATGAATCCAGTCCACTGACTTAGAAATCATGTAACTGTTGAGAAAACGATAAGTTATATGTCTATGCTGGAAAACTCATACAACACTAAAAAAAGTAACCATTCTCTTATGCTGTTAACAAACAAACACCTGCACTGCATTATTAAAATGCAGCACTAAAACAAACACAGGTTAATGAAAAACTGCAAACTATGCATTTGATGCACTGCAGCTTGATTAAGAGAATGTCCCCATATACATATTTATTATAGATAGACAGATACACATATGTATATGGATACATATATGTATGCGTGTGTGTGTGTGTGTGTGTGTGTGTGTGTGTGTGTGTATATATATATATATATATATATATATATATATATATATATATATGTTGTTGTGTCTTTCGGCTTATTAGGGGTCGCCACAGTGGAACTCCGGTCCCCTAATGTTTGGTAGTGGATTTTTACGTGCCGAGGTACCAGCCCTGATGCACAACCTTCAACGAAGGCACGCTCATTCACGCATGTCTCCACACAGAAGACGCTCTAGTTGAGAATCGAATGGGACAACGTCTTGCTGTGAGGCGACAACGCTACCACAGCACCACTACATGCATATATATATATATATATATATATATATATATATATATATATATATATATATATATATTTATGTATATATATATATATATATATATATATATATATATATATTATATATATATATATATATATATATATGTGTGTGTGTATATATGGGTGTACTGTATATAATCTAAAACACCCTACCTCAACTACAATAATATCAACCATAAAAGGTCAAAAAGTTCTATGCATGTATTCAAAAAAAGCATTGTTTTTGCAGGGCTCATGCCTCACTATGCCCCACTTGCTCTTCTAATTTTATAAACTAACTCTAAGATTGCAAACGTGAGATATGGTCACATTTTCTAACCCCTGAATTTGTGCGATCTCACACACCTGTTGATCAACTGCCTGGTCGACCATATGCAGTCGACTAGACAGCTGTCAATCTTACAAGCTCTCACTATATCAACTAGCACACATATAGACAGATAGATAGATAGATAGATAGATAGATAGATAGATAGATAGATAGATAGATAGATAGATAAGTGTGTGTGTGCATGTGTTTATCTATCTGCATATATATATATATATATATATATATATATATATATATATATATATATAGATATGTATACACACACACACACACATATCTCTCTCTCTCTCTCTCACTATATATATATATATATATATATATATATATATATATATATATATATATATATACATATACATATATATATACATATATATATATATATATATATATATATACATAGATAGATACACGCACACATACACATATGTATATATTAACACAGAATGGTGGCTCCAAGGAACTGCCTAACAGATAGTAAAAACAGGCAAAGGAACTAAAAAATAGCAAGTCATCTTTAAGAACAATACTAATTAGATTATCTGATAGACAGATATTAGGACATTTTTATGTAGACAATAAATATAAACTGAAGACTAGGGACTGACACCTTTAAAGCAAGACACCTACAGTCCAGGTGGTACACATCTGTGGTACTCATGCACCTTTGTAATCCACGGCAATAGCAGTCTGTCAACTCCTGCACCTTTGTAATCCAGAGAAGTCGCAGTCTGAAAATATTTTGTAATGTTAAATCCAGAGGTGTCCAGAGCCTTTCTTTAGTGAAGAAACATGCTTAAGATGGCACAATCAGGTCTGCAACTGAAGTCTTAGAGGCAGAGGCATAACTAGGGTTTAAGAGGCACCTGCAGTGCAGAAGATGTTGGAGGGTGACCGGTCTTTAATGTATTACTAACACTCAGAAATGAATGCCAATAGGGCATTTCTGGTCTGTGATGAAGTTCTGTAGCACTTCATGTCTGGTATATAAGGTAGCCATCTGATGGGTATAGAAGTGGTTTGCTGCAATTTTTAAATAAGAAAAGGCATAGTTTTTCTATTCTCAAGTACAATATAACTGTTATTTTTTTTTGCTCCTCATCTCAGTAACTTAAATTCATGGGGGGTGCCATCTCAGGAATAAGCACAATGTGTTAGATGCAGCAGCTACAGCTCTACTAAAGTTTGGTCAGTGGAAGTTTTAGTAGCTCAGATGCAGAGATATCTGATTGGAGACAGGTGACAGGATAAGGATTTTACTTCCTTTGACTTGAATTACCAAAAAGAAAGGTATTGTCAGACTTCTTCCACAAATGGAAGGCCTTAGGAAAGCGACTTTCAACTTTCTATGGTACATGATTCTGATAATGACTTTTTATTTCGAGTACTCTTTTAACTGCAAGGTGAACTTATGAACCGTTAGAAAAAATCTCTTATTGTCTCTTGTATATTTGCTGCTGTAGTTGCCAAAACACTTAAATTGTTTTCTTCTAGTACATTTTTAAACTACATACTTAAATATTTTGATCTTCGCATTTTACTGCATTTTCCTGATTTAGCAAAAGCTAGATACTGATATTATTGACTGAAAAAAATGTTTTTGAAACTTCAACTATAAGGTACTCACTGGCAAGCAATCGTCATAGGAACATATCAGTAAGCTCTTTAACCCTTCATTGTAGTCTATATTACAAAATGCAGAGTTTTGCTGGAAAAACAGAGATGTTAAACAAATACTCCATTTTTTAAGCTGTATTTTAATATTTCATTACATTTAAATCCCCTATCTAGCATTCGCTTACATTTTTTCACTCAAGCAGTACTATTTTAATGTAATGCTAAATATATAACATGGTGACAGCCACAAGTCAGCTTTTGGCTGATGATAAAGTGATTTGAGAATCTCTGTATGCCCTAATACAGATGAGGAAATGGCCAACAACAGATGGTCAGTTAATCAAACTCACTACTCAAAACCATGAGGCCCAGCTTTTTCATATTCAAAATATTTTAGCTTTACAACCAGAAATTGCCACAGACAAGGAAAATATTGCAAAGCAGGAGTAGCAAGATTTTCTTCCTTTCACCGGACTTTGTACGAAGTGGAGTCCATGCTTAACAGTATTGTAAACAGATCTAGAAGGAATGAAATACATATATGGAGTCTTCCAGAAAACATTGAAGGCAGCTCCCCTAGATACTGCATTGTGCAGTAGATAAGGAAATTCATGAGGAAATAAACAGTCCTGATAGCTGTTGCACAGGATTACCTCAAATATTAATAGGAACAATTATTCAAGAATACAAAGCAGATTCCTAGTAGGGGATTTCTGTGGTCCCAGCATAGATGATACCAAGCCATTACCGGGCTTTTAAAGGAAAATAAAAGAAGATGGAGATAAGGATGTCTCCATAATCAGAGGAGGAGATTTTAATGCAACTCTAACCCCAGACATGGACAGACTCCTGTAGAACTGCAGCAGATTAACTAAAATCACAAGGATAATTAATGGGTTGTTTGATTCTGTAACTGAGAGTTAGTTACACCCTTATAAATTGACTTCACCTGCATAATCCCAAAACAAAGTGTAGCCAATAGATTGGGATATTGGTTTCTGTCAAGAAATTTGTTTAGATAGATCTCGTTAGTAGAACATACTTCAGCCATCTAGTCATGTCATTAATCAGTACATTCCAAAGTCGCATACTGAATGGACAAGTCGTAAAGAGTTGGAGTCAAAAATCTTCTGATTATTAAGAAAGCAGGCCATAATAAGGATCTTAGATACAATATACATAGCTATTGGGAATCACACTGGGAAATAAAAATAATCATGCTTTCCATATGCCAAGCATGGTTTAGGTAAAACAAAAAAGAAGGGAATGAGCAAATGTAATTTCCACAAAGTACAATCAGGATAAGTATACTACAACTAAAGAATTGAAAGGGCATATGTAAAGACTGTAACAGTATTGCAAAAGGAGGAACTACTATGACACCTCCTTAATGAAATCTAACAATGAATATGCAAGTACGCTTCACTGTCAAAAAATCAATTAGACATTGAAAAGATGTCAACAGTTCTGCTAGACTGTGGATATTATCTCCCAAAAAATTTATTGCAGGCAGGCTCCAAGAAAGAGTGAGGGATATGGTCATACTAGAGCTGGTCAACCATAATAATATGT
Organism: Protopterus annectens; assembly: GCF_019279795.1. Lineage (NCBI taxonomy): Eukaryota > Metazoa > Chordata > Ceratodontiformes > Protopteridae > Protopterus > Protopterus annectens. The sequence continues at coordinate 1,677,194,824 of NC_056733.1, forward strand.
TTTAATTCAGATACCCTACAATTAATCAGATTATGGCCAAAGAATATTCAAAATATTGTCGACAGAAAACCACAGTTAACCAAACAGAATTAGACAGCATCCTTGCAAAACTACCACTTAATAAAATCTATCTCAAAGCTCATTAGGGAAAAATTAAAACAACCTGTAATTATTATTAAAACTCAGGGAGCAACTGAGACTCTCACAGCAGAAAAAATGAATGTGACAGGCTTAACCTGATTTTTTTAAAGAATATAAGTGTGAGCTTGGACCTAACTAAAAACTACTGTATAAGGAGGTGGAACAATTATGATACTTTCCAAATGAATTCCTAGTAGCAAATATGGACAGCACAGCACAGCACTTGCATTGTCACCTCACAGCAAGAGGTTCTCCGGTTTGATTCTCGGCTGGCATGCCTTCTGTGTGGAGTCTGCATGCCCTCCCTGCATTTGTGTGGGTTTCCTCTGGGTGCTCCGGTTTCCTCCCACTTTACAAAGACATTTGTCTGGAGCATTTCTCCCTGGGCCTCTGCTGAAAATTAGCTTTGTTCCAAATCAGACTTTCCCAGTAAACAAATGTTAAATAAAATATTTTTATGATCCCAAAGCCAAACAGTGATAAACTCCATACATTAAACTATATGCCAAGATTTTAAAGTTTATGCAAGAGAATTAGCAATTTGCTGCATAATTTGGTCTCATTGGTCCAACAAGGATTCAGCAAACACAGGACCAGGCCATCAGACTTAATTCCGTTGTGGCTGAATGTGCTTACTTGGAATCAAAATCAGTATCAAAATAATGTGGAGAAATGACTAGGCCATAACCCCACAGCCAGAGAGCAACCTTTGGTTATACCCTATACCCCAGTGCACTTGATGAAATGGGTAAGATAAGGCTGTCCTCTCCTTATTTTAATATACTTTACCTATAGAAGTTATAATTTCCTACATCAAACACACCTATAATTCCTTGGGCATCTTTGTTCCAGTAGGAGATAAGTTAATTGTTATGTGGGTTGCAGATGACTATGTCATCTAGGCTAATAAGGTATAATTTATCCAAAACTTAGGATCTGTTTCAGGATATAAAATGATTATCAGGTTACTGCATCGGTGTCAACAAAACCACAATCTTCTCATTGTCAAAATGATCCCCGCAAGTCCTTTCCTGTTCAAAACATATGAAATGGAAGGTTGATAATAAATGTCTGCATCTAGGAATATATTTAATAATTAGTTCTAAATGTTAATAGCAAGCAATGGCAAGCATTTATACAGTCTCTTAGTTCAAAGTGTGAACAGATTGAAACTAAATAATTACCCATTTTTAACTAAGGTTCAAATGATTAAAATGCACATGTGTTCCAGAGTATAGGTTCTGTTCAGATATAGCCCCTTGCAAGAGTAAATATAATAAAAAAAAAAATCCAAGCTTTTATCTTAAATTTCTTATGATCAGGATCCAATACAAGTTTTACACTGAGGCCATCTTATCCTGTTAAACTAGGAAGAACTGGACTACTACATTTTTTATGATGCATGATTCTTACAAATAAATGATACTATCTTAGTGCAAGGATGTTCATAAGACTGAGATGCCTTAAGTCAGAGATGGCACTGATTAATACAGAAGCATCCCAGAGAAAATAGGAAAGGTAGTAATATATTCTAAGGACTTGGAGGTTGAGATGTTTAGGCTGAAACCATTCTGAGAGAAAATAGCATGACACCACACTAAGGATCCTTCTATGGAATAGAATTTGGGAATTAGGAGATTATAAAATTGATAACAAAACATCTGCTGACTGCAGTAGATTAACGATTGTATGGCTATACTAAATTTGACTGACATCCACAAATGTCATCAACAAATATTGACATGTCAATATGCATGTGGTGAGAAATACCACTGGCATATGCAAATAAAACAAACAAAAATATTTTTATTGAAGTGGGCAAGTCACCTGCACCTCCTATGTGAGAGGCTGTGCCCACAACACCACCTGCTAATTATATATATTAAATCCAGGATTACACGATACTAAACATTGACTATCTATCTATATATATATATATATATATATATATATATATATATATGTATGTATGGGTCCATGTCAGATGGATGAAAACCCAGATCACCGACGACCACATCCCCGAGACAACATTGCCGACAACATGCATCCCAGACAATGGTAAGTCAATGTATTACGGAACGGAATACATTCCCGTTCCTGTAATACATTCACAAAACACATTAAACTGTGTCTAGCAGGGGGGCTGTACCCCCCCACACCCCCCCTGCTTAAATATACCAACTCCAAGATCACACTACAGTGAGAGAATGGGAAAAACTCCCATTCTGCACTACTCACCGTTGTCGGGGATGCATGTTGTTGGTGATTGTGTCTCGGCGATGTGGTCATCAGTGATCTGGGTTTTCATCCATCTGACATGGACCCATAAATATATATATATATATATATATATATATATATATATATATATATATATACACACACACACACACACACACACACACACACACACACACACACACACACACGCACACACACACACACACACACATACACACATATGTATGTATGTATGTATGTATAACATATAGATAGATGCATATGTATGTATATACACACACACACACACACACACACACACTGTTTACCATCATTATCCGAATCACAGGTGGTCAAGCCCACCTCCACGATGTCCTACATCCTGAATGATGGAATGCCAAAAACTGACATTCCTAACTGCCTAATCTCACCCCCTTCTGGACCCATGTTAATGCATGTTCCTGAGTCCAGAGCAACAGGAAATTTCACAGTTCAATGTTTATGTTGGGCATACTGGAATTCAGCATTCCGACTTTCGCAGAAGTACATCGACCACAGGATGACTTGACCATCTGTGATTTAGGATAATGATGGTAAACCCACGCACACATATACATATTATAACATCAGGCCAACATACTCTTGGAGAGTAGCATAATCTGAAAAAGTTATAGATTTGTGCGTGGTGTAAGACCTTACCTGTGAAGTACTTGAAGCTGTAGATTTACAAGCGGGCTGACAGGTTACCTGTGGAATACTAGAAATGGCTGACTTGTGGAGTACAGTCTTACCTGTGTATTTAGTAGGAGATTAATATTTGGAAGTTACAGACAGCTTATTCTAAACTGCAACACCAAATAATGGAATGTAATTGATAAATATGCATCTGTTTCATTTTGTTGATGGAACTTAAGAGATTGATATAATTGTACTGCAAATGATTTGAACCAAAACCAAAAATGGCCTTCACTGGTTAAATATACTGCAGTGGTGATTGTGGCAGATTCTATTTGAATAAAATATACAAACTGACACTGTGTTTGGTTTCTGCATTGTTGCTCTCATGCTAATATTCTGCAAGTTAATTTTCACTGAAGAAACAGAGAACTACTGTTCTTTGTTTTTTACTACAACCAGCATTTGAGAGACAGAGATGACCTTGCCAGATATGAAGATAATTGATGAAAGTTTTAAGAAAGTATAGTTGGAGTATGATGCATTAAACCTGATACATTAAACAAAGAAAGGCAAAAACAAAACCAGACAAAGGAATAAGGGAACAAATGCACCCATCCCACACCCATATTTTCATTTAAAGAATAAGTTGTTGCGCAGTCTAAACAATGCTGAAAAGGAGCTACTAGCCTAGTAGGACTAGCCCAGACAGCAAAGGATAAAAATATATGAAGAACTAAGAACAAATACACCACCAAATGTTACATTCAAAATATTTTAGAACACAAAACTGGTACATAGGCAAATACTTCACTTAGATATGGACAAAATTGAAACTAGAATTTTGGTTAGGTTTTATTGATCTAGTGTAATGAAAGGCATGGAGAATGCGTGGACAGCTTGCTTAGAATGCCTAAAGATAGCAGTACATCCTGAGTTCACAACTTTTCCGATATCTGTGCATGATATTCAGATCTCATTACAGCAGATGACCATGAATTTTGTAGGCCCATTAGTAAAGCCTAGTAAGGACTAAGAGCATAATCTACTGATTACTGACAATGTTAGTACATTTCCCAAGCCAGTGCCACTGTGTTTAAGCAATGGTAAGTGAATAGCCAAAGAGTTATTGATGCTTTTCTCCTGTCTAGGGATGTCTAAGGAAATACTTGTTGGCTACTGAATCCCATTTAAGTACAGGGTATTATGCCAGCTTTTTAAGCAATTCAAAGTAAAATGGCTAAACCCTTTATTATACCATCCTCAAACTGATGAGCTGAGTGCATTAATAAAACACAGAAGTCTATGCTATAGAAGTCCATAGAACTAGATGGTAAGAACACGGCTCCATTGCTTAGCCATACTGATTTTGCATTAAGAGAGGTGCCCCATGTTTCAACAAGATTGACTCCATTTGAGTGAATATATATGAGACATTTCAGAGGCTTGCTCTTCGCCATCAGTTCTTGATATTGTACTTGTGGTGTTATCTTTTCCCACAACTTTGTTGATCTTCTCAGGAGGGGAGTGTAGTCCTGTTGAAAATGTTGTACTTCATGCTCCTCAAAAATGTTGCAGTGTGTTGGGTCATCCAAGACAGCAGGTGAACTATGGGTACCACTTGAATGGACATTATAGGGGGAGGGGGAAGAAGAAGTCTTATTATCACCAATAAGAGATGACTCTGATATACATTTTATTTTTGAGTTGAAAGGACTTAAAGTTTACAATTACAGTGATATTTGTTTAACAGATCTACATGGAGAACTATTTTGAGAAGGGATTAATTTTATACCATAACCCAAAAACAATTTAGTGGAGAGCATTTTAGATTTGAAAATGTAATTTTATACCATAACCCAAAAACAATTTAGTGGAGAGCATTTTAGATTTGAAAATGTTTGCAAGAAATGTTGATTTAAAATTATTGGGAGTTAGTAATAATAAAACAACTTTAGATAGCAATGTTCAAGTTTAGCATGCAGCCAGTACCTACACCTTCCCATTATTACCCCCAGTTGCACTATTTGAAAAATTCTGTGAGCTTGGCTGAAGAATATTTGACAGAGAAGCCACTAAAATATATTAACTTAACTAGGGATGAACAAAGACTTTTGTCAGAGCTGTCCTATAATAAAGAGATAAAAATCATGAATTCTGACAAAGGTGGTGGGGTGGTAATCATGGACCATCATAGTTATCTAGGCAAAATGTTAACATTTCTATATGACAATGAGTAGTTTATTCCAGTTTCTTTAAATGAAGTGGACATTGCTAGTCACAGGTTAGACTTATTTTTGGAGAAACACTTCTTGAAATATTATTTTGGTCCAGAAGAAATGAATTACTTTAGAGTAAAAAAAAAAAAAAACGTTAATTCCCTCTATATTTGGGATAACGAAGGTCCACAAATCCATAGTAGATCCCAATGAGACCCATCATTGCAGCAGAAGGCTCTAAAACTGAGCCCCTGGCCAAATTCATTAACCAACATCTGAAGGAATTGTTTGCTAATAGGCCATATGCACTTAAGTATTCTTGGCACTTGTTTAAAAGTATAGCAAACTGTGAACTTATAGATAATATTACCTTCCTCAGTATAGATGTGAAAGATTTGTTTCTATCGATTCCCCATGAGGAAGGTATGGATTATTTCCCAGAGGCTTTAGTAGTAGATGCAAACATTACACAGGATTCTGTATATGTTATACAAACTTTAATAGAACTGATTTTGAAAAATAACTTTAACTTCTTTGAGGCGGAATATTTTAAGTAGACCAGAGGCGTGGCGTGGCCATGGGGGCCACCTCAGCCCTAATTTTTTGAACATAGGCTATGGTTATGGAAGAAAAAGTTTGTTTTTGAATAAGAATACAGGGGATCAATTTATAACTACTATAGGTTTCCTGGTGACATTTTAATTCTATGCCATAAACACAGTTCTATCATTTATAGAATATATGAATTCTACTACCACCTTTTTGTGCTTTACTCATACTATAGGGAGTAGAGGTTGCAACTATTTGGAGATACACCTCTGCAAGAATGCTAAGAACAAACAGTTTGAGTCATCCATTTTTTAGGAAACCAACTTATTCAAAGAGTTTCCTTCACTTTGATCGTAATCACCCTTACTGTCAGAAAAAGAACTTAGTACAGAGCCAGATGATTAGACTATCAAGGCTGATAATAGAAGATGAGTGTTTACATAAGGAATTGAACATCTTAAAGGACATAATAAACACAGAAATTAGCTGGTATTAATAATTGTAGAGCAATTATTTTCAGTCAAAATATGGCAGACTAGACTGAAGAATATGCCAATAACACTGTCTCTTGGAATGAAGTAGTTATAATTATAGAATATGTGAATGTTTCAGTACCTTGTGTAGAACCAATACGGCCCTTAAATCCAAACAGTATTCACTTCTTCGGATTCAATTTTCCTTCGTAGTTTTTCTAGTAGCCTGGGATTGTTAGCGTTTATGTACAAAAAACGCCAAGACCACATCCAGCGATGAGAACATTTATCGAAGGATTCTTCAAATTAACAAAAGAATATAGGCAAAAGCCACTACTATAATCATTGCCAAAAAGATGCTTCAAACTGGCAACACTGGTACAAACAAACTATCTGTTCAGCATCACGAATGGTCATCCGCCTCGCAGCTAAACAGTCTCCCTCAATTCCGTCTTCCGTGCGGTAATGAGCGTTCACTCCTCTCAATGACCTAGAACCATGTGGCATAAGCTAAACAGTTCATAGGCGAGACAATTACAATTCATCCAAATTTTCTTCACACTTCCACTTAGACAATAATTCCAAGAGTAGACTTAAGTAAATTCCAAGACATCGATAAAAAGTAAAAGAAATTTAATGCGATATCACAAAAAAAGCAGGCAAGCGCTTTCACTTAATTAGCTTCCTCGGGCCGTTACAATTGCTTAAACATATGGCCCTTTTATAACTTTGTGTTTCAAAATGAAACGCCATGTCATTTCCTCTGATGTCATGCTAATTAATATGCAATAAATGCTTAATATTCATTTTGCATTAAATGTCATTATATTACATTAAATATGAAGCTTTTATATTTATATTTAATGTAATATAATGACATTTAATGCAAAATGAAGAGGAAGCTAATTAAGTGAAAGCGCTTGCCTGCTTTTTTTGTGATATCGCATTAAATTTCTTTTACTTTTTATCGATGTCTTGGAATTTACTTAAGTCTACTCTTGGAATTATTGTCTAAGTGGAAGTGTGAAGAAAATTTGGATGAATTGTAATTGTCTCGCCTATGAACTGTTTAGCTTATGCCATATGGTTCTAGGTCATTGAGAGGAGTGAACGCTCATTACCGCACGGAAGACGGAATTGAGGGAGACTGTTTAGCTGCGAGGCGGATGACCATTCGTGATGCTGAACAGATAGTTTGTTTGTACCAGTGTTGCCAGTTTGAAGCATCTTTTTGGCAATGATTATAGTAGTGGCTTTTGCCTATATTCTTTTGTTAATTTGAAGAATCCTTCGATAAATGTTCTCATCGCTGGATGTGGTCTTGGCGTTTTTTGTACATAAACGCTAACAATCCCAGGCTACTAGAAAAACTACGAAGGAAAATTGAATCCGAAGAAGTGAATACTGTTTGGATTTAAGGGCCGTATTGGTTCTACACAAGGTACTGAAACATTCACATATTCTATAATTATAACTACTTCATTCCAAGAGACAGTGTTATTGGCATATTCTTCAGTCTAGTCTGCCATATTTTGACTGAAAATAATTGCTTTACAATTATTAATACCAGCTAATTTCTGTGTTTATTATCATTCTTTTGAGCTGGGTATTACCACTGCAGTAGTAAATATTTGCTTTTTATCTTAAAGGACATGTTTAAACAATGAAACTATCCAACAGAACTTACTGAAGAACAGGAAGCACTAGTTTTAAGAGAAAGAGCTACCCAGTACCCTATACTGTTAAGGTACGATGAGTTATAGTTAACACTAGGAAAAAAATGAATTTAACATCCATATCAATTGTGTCTTAACTTTTGAGCATAATTCTCTCACTACCAGGAAAATAATAGAAAAAATGGGCTGGTGTATTTAGGGCATTTGAATTAACTAAACAATTAGGACCAACTCGAAAGACAGTTTTTTTAAGGGGCAAGAACATGAAAAACTACTTTGAAAAGAGTAAGAACAATAATTTAGGAAGCAACTCTTGTATGGTAGGAAAAATGAAAAATCTGGAGCATGCAGACATTGTAGATTTATTAACGAGACTACCAACATTATTTTAGGGAGCTATGATAGGGTGCTACCTATACATGGCAACTTTGATTGCAGCACAAGCAGTGTAATTTATGAAGCAACTTGTGTCACATTCTCCACATTTTATAAGGAAATGGAGATTCAACTTAAAAGGAGAATCTATCAGCATATATACTGTAATAACTTTCTCCTTGTCAGTAAAGTGCCTGTTGTATATTGTACTTTCGTTGTTGTCTCTAAATATTTCTGTTAAATTCTGTGGAAAACCGACACTGTACCTGTCAATGTTATTCTTGTTTTATGGAAGCTTTTCTCCCCGTGTCTCCGCTGAAAATAGGGACATACCCAGATGGACTATCCCAGTCAACAAATGCAAAATAAATAAATAAATAAATATATGTTGTTAGAAAGAAGGATAAGACTAATGCATTTTACATGTGTATTACAAATAGCCCAACTTGAAAAAGTTTGTTTTTTTTGTATCCTTGAAAAGGTGAATTTAATGTTACTCAATTTCCAGGAATCAGTGATAGAATATCTATTAGCAATCTATTTTCTTTAAAGGCAGATAGAATATAAATATTAGTCTGACATTTAGATATTAGGGGCATATGTATAATACATACACTTATTTTATTTTATTTTTTTAGCTGTTTCTGTAGTTTGCTTTATGATTTCCATAGTTCTTGAATTTGAAGCATGCTCATCCAAGTACCACTGTGTAAACACATACCTATTTTAAAGGGTTCTTTAAACCGTTTTTAATTAAAGTTGCAATGTGATTGGATGATGGTTGTGATAAAAGGGGAAATTTGTAAGGAAATTTTATCTGATGAAGTTCTGTTTGTAAATTAATGGAGCAAAAGCTCTCATTATTAATGGTGTCTGAAGTGTCTTACTTACAGTTTTTGTTTGGCTTTTCAGCTTTTTCCAGTTAGGGATCGCAACAGCAGAACTCCAGTCCGCTAATGATTGGCAGTAGATTTTTATGGTGCCGAGCTGCCAGCCCGACGTCCAACCTTCAGCGAAGTAACTCCCATTCACGCATGTCTTTCGAATGCCACTTGACCGAGGGGAGGACATGCAGACTCCACACAGAAGGCACTCCAGCCGAGAATTGAACAGGAGAACCTCTTGCTGTGAGGCAACAAAGCTACAACTGCACCACTGTGGCTTGAAGTGTCTTACTTACAGTAGTGATCATAATTTTATTTTGAAAGTGCTACCAATCATATTGCTAAATAATTGGATGCATTGCTTTGTGCTATATTTCAGTATATGGTCCATCTAACAGGACATTCACATTTCTATAAATATTGAAAACTGCCTCTGGGGCTGTGGTGACAGTCACTTTATAAAAGGGTTTTGCATCGACCCAGTGTTCTTTTGAATGGAAATAATTGGAAAGTAACTATACCTCAAAACCTAATGTTCTGGTCACAGACAACTCAATAGTGAGATACATAGATGTCCCCCTCACAAGACTGGACAAGGAGAAGGTCACGGTCAGCTGCCTGTCATATGCCAGGATCCATAAATCATGCAAGCACTCAAGTCACTTAGCATCAATTGCCATTATGACTCTGTCATAGTACATGTTGGAGTAAATGACTTGAGACATACCTCTCTGGACTATATGAAGAGAGACATGAGTGAACTTTCAGATTATGTGTCCCAGGCAAGTATGTCACTAGCCCTAACCCTAGAATGATGCCACAATGTAAACAAAAAAATGATTGATTCCAACAATTGGCTTAGCTTCTGGTGTCACTCCATGGAGATCCAGCATCTGTCAGCCTGGGAAGACATGGTCAACAGACCATGATCCTTTGTCAGAGATGGCTTTCACCTGTCTCCTAAAGGCTTTCGGATACTGGCAAGGATGCTTGCCACCCCATAGTACCTTTTTTAGGCTATGCCAAAAACAGCAAAACTTCCGACATAAAAAAATCCACTAGAGACAAAGACAAACTCAAGGACATGCTGCTTAGTGCTTGGAGCCTAAACAGTAAATTGCACTCCCTGGAAGCACTCCTCACCCTTGAAGATGCTGACGTCTGTGGAGTTATGGAGACTTGGTGTAAGGCCTCAGAGAGCACCCCGGTAGTACATAGCTAGAATTCCTTTCACATGCTCAGACCCCAGAATGAGCATGAAAGAACCAAAGATAGAGGTGTATTCATCTTCATTAAATTGAAATACATCTCAAGACTGGTGAAACAGTGCAACTCTCTTGAGCTACTCCAGGTCCAAATAATTATAGGCAAAATACCCAACAGGTCCCCCACCATGAACAAAGAGAATCACATTGCCTACCTGTACTTGCTAGAGTCAGTCAGTATACAGCCTAACACCTTGGTCATGGGAGACTTCAATTACCTGTTCATCGATTTGGTGACCTACACAAGCACAAACATGATTGCTTTGAGGACCCTGGACTTTGTTAAATCAAAAGCTCTGGAACAGTTAGCCTGGACCCCTGCAAGGTGCTCAAAAATCATAGACTTAGTACTCATCTACATGCGGGGGCACTGCATTATCCCAAGTGTGTTGCCTTCCCTGGTTAAGTCAGACTATAAATCTGTCTTGTTCGAAGACACAGGAGCAAAAAAAAACTGAAACATTTCTACAAAACAAGCTATAACCCCCTAAGTGATGGTATAAAATGCTTCAACCCCCCTGCTAACATAGACAACAATGACTTCTATGCAGAGGAATACACAAACACTCTATACAGCCACTTAAACAAAAGTATTGTCTCAGCTACACCTGTCAGGACTAAATCCAGTTCCTCTCAAAAAAACAAGCCACCCTGGTAGACTACAAGTATAAATTTTTATAAGAAAAAGTTATAAGAAAAGAAAGAAACTAATATCTAAATACAAGAGGGAACTTACTCAGCAGAGGAAGAATACCCTCCACAGCTTAAACAGGTAAGTCCGAAACCTTATTAAGTCCACTAAACCTGGTTACGAGACTAAACTAGCATCCCTCACTAAAGACAATTATAAAGCATTCTATAGCTACTTCAGAAACCTAAAAGCAAATGCCCAGCTGTGTGCCAAACCTATAGTGGATGGTGCCACTCACACTGAACCTGAAGAAATTGCCAACCTGCTAATTGACAGATTTGGCAATAACTTCACCCTCCTGTCCCCACTAGACATATTCCATAGCATTGCTAAAACAAGTCCTCTACTGAGTATCTCCAAAGAAAAGGTCATATAAGCATTCTCCAAGGCCAAAAATATAGCCTCTATGGAACCAGACAAAATCTCAGGCTGCTTACTAAACAATCTAAAACAAGACCTAATGGAACCACTTAGCAATCCTTTTAACCACAGGCTGAGCACTGGCTTTGTGCTGTGGATTGGAGAGCAGCAACAGTACTCCCCTTGCACAAAGTGGGTCCTTCAACTAACCCGGGGAACTATAGACCCATTATCCTGACCAGCCTTATCTGCAAGCTCCTGGAAAGAATCATCATTGAACTTATCAACCAAGACACAGGTGACCTTCAAACTCTTGATCCGACCTAGTTTGGTTTTGTCAATGGTAAATTTTGCTTATTAAACCTGGTGGACTTCTTTGAGAATGTCACCAAAGCCCTGGATGAGGGTAAAGCAGTACATACCATCTATCTCCATTTAGCCAATGTATTTGACACAATTCCCCACTCAGTGACCACTGAGAAACTCAACTAGCTGGGGATCAACCCACATCACTAGATAGTTTGCTAACTCATTCAGCAATGCAACACACACTGTCAAATCTGGGGAGTCCAAGTCCACCAGTAGACCAGTTACCAGTGGTGTACCGCAAGGATCTCCACTGGGGCCCCCCTTTGTTTGGCATCTATTTCTCTGAAATCCATGCAGAAATAGATGGCCTGTGGCTTACCAAGTTTGCAGATGACTGTAAACTGAGTGCAACCATAGAGTCTCCCAATGATGTTAACATATTACAGAAGGATAAAAAAGTACAAACATAAATACATTCCTTAAATCATTGCAAAAGGGGTTGACAAAGGCAAATGATTAGTGCCAATGTCACAGAATAAAACTAAATGCAAAAAATTCCCTAATTATTCCCTTTAGCAAAGAAGTAGTCCCTGCTTATAACAACACAGATAGCACCCCTCTAAGCTCAAACCCAGTGGAGTGAGACTTTGGAACACAGATTGATAGCAATCTAAACTTCAATCACCACGTGTCCTTAGTGGTAAGGAAAGCCTTCTACAATGTGCATCTCATAAATAAGGACATCATATCCAAAAACAAAGAGGTTATAACTCCGCTATACTTGACCATTATCAGACCACTAATTGAGTCTAATGCTCCCTTCTGTATATGTCTCATCAGACACCTACAGCAACTGGAGAGACCACAGAGGTTTCTACCCAAGAGAATCCTGGGCCTGCAAAGCATGACCTAGATGAAAAGACTGAAGTCTTTCCTTGTCATACAAGATGCTGAGAGGTAAACTGTGCCTGGCCTACACAGCAATCTCTGACCCTGCCCTAATGGAAATGCTGCACATCCGCAAATCAAATGGGAAAAGAGTGACTCACTTGCTCCAGGGATCTCAACCTATCATGTGGCATTAACAGAAAATGTAGGAGAGACAGATATATCTGCCAGAGACTGCCACTCCTCTGGAATAAGCTCCCATTTCAAGAGAAGCAGAGCTCCTCAAGGAATCTATTTAAGTGCAACTTTGACAATTGGATGGTAACTGTAAATTCACCATGGGGGTGGCAACCATGTCCCTCATGGACAAGGGCAGTCAGTGCTGATCACAGATATGCTGTGCTAACAGTGATAACCTATGTTCTATTGGGGTACATGGGTGTACTTGCAAAGCTAGGCTTGTAAAGGCCCTAGGACCATTAGCCTAGTAACCTCCTAAGAACCTATAAACCTACTTACTTGTACTCTCATCACCTCACATGAAGTGCATTTGCAAAAGTCCTAGTTCCACCCAATAAACCAATGATCACATTATTTTCAATCACAGATCTTTATCTATGTCCTCCACTTGGCACCTGGAACACTTACCATAGATTGAAAAGTTATCCTTTAAACTAATTATGACTCTTATGAGATATTCTAATTATACTTTTTATAAATTCCAGGTCCTTAGACCAAGTAGCATCCATCCCTTCTACAGATGCAAATCTTCACATTCTTGTTCTTGCAAACACATCACCAGAGTATATTGCAACTCACAGCATTTACTCCTTGGTTAAATCCTACATGTTGTGATCTTCTATTTTAAAACCTACATGGCAATCCATAAGTGTCCCAAGGTAATTGAGATTAGATGAAAAACAACTACTTAATGACCTTCTTGAAAGACAGAAACAGTACAATTCCCCAAACTGTCCTAAACCTAAAGCTATGGCTTATTCCTCTGACTTTTGCTCCCTTTTTGATAGCTGTATTGAGTCATCTCTACCTATTTAGCATTAGTACAGGGGTAAGTTCACAAGCAGAATTCTCACATCAGCAGATCTGCAACAATGAGGAAAAAGCTTCTAGCCATGTATAATAATTCTCTGTACATCCAATAAAGAAGGGAATTAAATAAACTAAGCAGAATCTTATAATACACCAATAAGAAATATAACGGCAGTTGTAAACTTAATGTGGTCACCACATTCAGAGACAACTAGAAAGACTTCTTTAGTAATATTAAAAAAAAATCTGAAGTAACATGCAGAACTGTATGAAGCTTATATCAAATATTTCCTTATAGCCTGGTCTCAAAATAATTTCTTTCTTTCTCTCTTTATCAATTTGTTTCCTGTTTGTTAGTCAGGTTACTACAGTAATCCAAGGACCCCTTTCAGGTTTAGACTGGGCTATAGAGTAAAACATATATTATATAACAGATATAAGTATCATTTTACATAAAAAGACAAGCAAAGAGAAATTAATTCAATGCATAAAGAAACAATTCACCAAAACAAGAATTTCTGCTGCAGAAGAAAGCTATTATAATTAAACAACAATATATAAAGCAACAATTTTCCTGAAGAAAAGTGTTTCTTGCAGAAGAGAAGCATCTACAGTATAATACAGCCGTACATTAAGTATTGACCCCCCCCAAAAAAAAAAAGTTGAGAGAATTCACAAGATAAATTAAATATAAACAAAATGGCCAAATAATGGTTATGATATAGATGAAGAACACAAGTAATTATGCTTGGAAAGATAGTAAAAAATGAATAGTAGGTGAAATGGTATTTTAGCTGATCCAAATTTAATAAAAATAGTTATTAATACAGATTAATAAAACAGATTAACCCACAGGAAGATGGAAGAAAATGTAATTGCAAAATAAGACTGTCTAGCCAGGTTTTGTGAAGAGCTCACTGGTACATGCCAGGTGAAAGCATTCTTCCAGCATGTTTATGAATGTGACGTTTGTAATATTTTCTGGTAACCTGCTCTATACAGCTGGAATTATTTTAGAAAAGGCTCTTTGGGTGATGAAAAGAGAAAGGGTTGTCATTGAAGTGTGACAGCTGCTGAGCATCTAAGGGAGTAGAGAAAGCTTCAAATCTGTAACTTGTTTTTAAAGAGGTGGGCAAGTTTACTCAAACAAAAATGTTGCCCTATTTAATGTTGACAGCCATTTTTTCAGAGTAGTACAATAATGCTCAGAACTTGGATTTAGATGTATAAATCTTAGTGTACATCTCAGTATTTTAATTTCCAGCATCTTGAAGAATAATTGAGATCTAAACTGATAGGAAGACAGAGTGTTGTAGAGAATATTCCAGCCTGGGTAATAAAACAGTAAGGGATATAATGTGTCTAGCATCAGTAATAAGGACAAGGGACATTTTTTAGTCTTCTTTTAGCTCAGCATCGATACCCTAGATTTGCTTGGCAGTATGAGGTAAAGAATAAAGGCAAGTGTCTCATCAAGAATAATTCCATAGTATTTTAGTTATACAACAATAGGGTGGGAGGGTGGCCTAATGGTCAAGGTGTTTGCCCTATAAACACAGGGTGCAGGGTTTGAGTCTCACAAGGAATAATTGGCTAGGCTTAAAATGGCTTGCAAGGGCAGTTAGCTTAGTATGAACTTATGAACAACATACAGCTGGAATCCGGTCAGGTCTGAGTGAGACAATAGCATACTTTTAGCCAATCTTTGAGGAGTACCAAACCATACTGCCATAGTTTTACTGTTGTCAGATATAAGCTGATTATTATTCAGGCCTTGCCACAAATCAGCTACATCAGTCAAAAGAGTTGCTGTTATTTATTTATTTATTTGCTTACCCAGAAAGTTCACTGAGTCATTCAGAGTCCATTTTCAGTGGAGGCCCGGGCAGATAAGCTCCTCATTACATGAATAAAAATAGAATTATATAAAACACAACTAAGAAACAGTTAGTTTACAATATAAAAAGACAATCAGTAATCCAGTGGTTAAACAAGTCGAAGTGACATTAGAACATTTTTGAGGTAATTAGAGAAAATCTCCTCAGTACATGAATACAAGTAAAATTGTATGCATAGGTAAATACAACTAAGAAGCAATTGGTTTGCAAAATAAAAAGACAATCAGTAATCCAGTGGTTAAACTGGTAGAAGTGACATCACAACATTTCTGAGGTAAACAGAGCAGAGAGAAAATTAGGTAAGCATGTTGTAAAAGCAGAAGAATATCACTAGATTTAGATATTTTAAGGAGGCTGAATGCAAGTACAGTTCCAGAGGGAAGCTAGGTAATTGTGTAAAGAAGTTTTGAAATGGGCAGGATTCTGGGTTGTTCTAATGACTATGGGTAGGGCATTCCAATTTTTGGCTAGAGAGTAGGAATAAAGAAGTTGGCCAGGTGGAAGATTTTGTTTGCAAACCTGCCGAAGCTACTGATTCTCAGATCTGAGGGGTCACTTTGTGAGGAAGTGAACATTGAGCTAAGGGCAGGATAATTTGAAGGTTTAAAGATTAGTTTGTGTACTGTATTTAGTTGCAGATAGTTGAGATAGTTTGATAGTTCCATCCATTTTAGAGAGTGTAGAGCAGTACAGTGGTGGGTGAAGTTTTTGGAATTATTTGCGAATTTGGTAATTTTGTTATAACAAGTCCCAATCTTGGCCTTTAGTGTAGTTTGAAGGTTTGTATGCAGAGGAGCATCATACATGAAAGAAGGGAGTAGGTAAGTGGAGGCAAGGGTTTGTTTAGTGGAGGGGTTGAGGAAGTGGTTGTGCCTATAGAGGATTCCTAATTTCTGATTTTTTTGGGGGATATTGTGTTGCATGTGAATATCAAGTTTTAGGTATTTGTCTATGGTGATTCCTAGCTGTTTTGTGTTGCTAACAAGTTCTATTTGTGCCTTACCTTGAGAACAGATATCGAAGATGGTTTTATCTAATGGGGTTGATTTCCTAGAGTTGAATAACATGATTTTGGATTTATTTGGGATAAGGTCTAGGTGTTTATTATACATCCAGGATTCGGTGATGGGGAAAGCTTTTTGAGTTTTGAGCTGAAGTTCTGAAAGAGTCAGCTGAACACAATAGCTGAGTCATCAGCATATTGAATGTAGGATCTGCGGGTCATGGAAGAATGAAAGTTATTAGTGAAAATGCTGAATAGGAAGGGACCAAGTATGGAGTCTTGAGGGACTCCAGTGGAGGTGTTAAGGTGCAGAGAGATAGAGTTTTGCCATATAATAGCCCTTGCCTGTTATTTAAGTAGCTTAAGAACCAGTTGAGAATGCTGGGGCAAAGCCCAATGTTAGAACATTGTGAGAGTTAACAGAGGAACTTTTCCCTGATGAAGTCAAAATTAGATTGACAGCAAAATACAGATACATTTAATCAGGGAGATCCCACAGAAAGTCATTAATAAATGAAGAGAATAGTGGAGGAGTTAAAACAGAGCATCAAGGGACCCCTGAGGGAAGGATGCATGCTGTTTGTCACCACTACACGTGATCTGTCTCGAAGATAGTAAGAGAAGAAGGAGCAGGCATTGATAGAGAAGCTAAATCATCATCCATATCATTGGCAAAAAATTTCTTTCTAATTTCACTTTGTGTACTTATTGCACAGTTTTCCACATCTTCACCCCCTTAAAAAAATCCCTCTGGATTAGGCTTTTTTCACTTTCCAAAACTAGGAGTACTAGTTTGATGGGCCCTAAATATCATCCCTGACAGTCCACCAGTAAGTGTAAAGCATCAATTACTTGAATCTTCTCTAAAACATGTGTAGAGAAAAGTGATTGAAATATCACTGCTAAAGGATGGTTCCAAAATTGATTCACTTAATGAATGTCCTATTAGTCTTAATAGCATCATCTGGAAGGTCATGTAACAGAATTGTAAAGCTAATAAACAGCCTTCAGTCTTCTGACTCCAACCAATTTAGATTTAGAGAAGGCAGAGGTCTTCAATGAAGGACAAGCTGTCCATGAAGTTTACCTAAACATGCTCAAGTCCTTTGACACCATACATTCACCCAGCTCAGCATAAACCCATATGTAATCCACTGGATAATGTACTGACTCCCAGATAGAACTTATAATGTGCAAAGGCTGGTAGTGCATTTTCAAGTGAGGAAATGTCATAAGCAATGTGCTATAAGGCTCATCCTTTGATTTCGTCCTCTTTCATAACTACTAGTGTTTTCTGCGGGAACGCATTAAAGGATTTTGGCTATCAATTGTATAAAAAGACTACAGATTAGGTGCAGTTGTCAAATTCCACTTCCATACTCATGTTCTCCAGAAAGAGATAAATTCAGCTGATATTTGGTGTATTAATTATGTGCTTTTCGTGATCACTATGAAATGTAGTAGAGTTAGTATTGAGAACACTAGCACCCCAACAATATAGCACGAAATTACCCTCCCAAAAAAGTCACACCATCTTCTGCAATCTCGGTACTTATGTTAACTATGAGCTGTCCTTCAGCTATCATATCTCAGTATTGGTTAGAAAATAATTTCATCTTGTACAAGGTATCCTTTTGATATGTTTTGCATGTCTAAATAAGACTTAGATCCACTTTACTCATCTCTAATTAGACCCGTCATTGAATATAATGGTCTGTTTGACATGTGCCTCTCTAGGCAACTAGGTCAACTTGAAAAAAAACTCACCAAGTAAATCACAGGGCTAGGCATTTAAAGTTATTTCTAAAAGAAAAAAAAAAAGCCCTTTTCCTATATCTGTTTCTTAAGGTTCCAGCGGGGAGACCATTATTTAATTTTCCATGTTACAAGAGACACCACACTTTTTGATCTCTTTAACCTCAAAATACCCTTCAGTTCAGCAAACAGCCACTCTAAACCTTCACCTCCACATTAAGAATACCTGATGGCACATCCCTCTGTTTCCTCCTCTTTAGCAGCTAATAGTGCTTTGTGAGAACTGATATTAAAATGTTTTGACTAATTCAATGTACACTGAAGTCAATACATCCTCTGTTTTTGAAATAGATTCTTGGTACACATCAGCTAGAGCAATTCCCTAGCTATCGTCACAGGCAGAATCAAGAAATGGATTGGAGAATCTAAAGTCCCACCTGTTTTATATAAAACAGTGTACTTCTGAAAGAAAATTATCATAATCATTTTTGGTAATATAGACAAGCTTATCAATGGTCACTTAAATCAAAAACTTATTGTGAAATTATTCATTTTTAAACTTCATCCTACCTTCATAAAGATGACTGAAACTATAACTGCCAAACCACTGGCATGTGTATCCAATCTGCCAGCAACTACAGGTTACATTGTCATCTGCCTTTAATCACGTGTCAGTCAATTTCTTGCCTGAAATAACTAACCCAACTGCTTTAAACTGACAGTATCTGCCCCCTCTTCAAGTTACAGAAGATCACATTCAACCAAATCTGGGAACAGATTAAGAAACATAGCCTTCACTCCAAAAAGCAGCATGATGGTAGGTAAGGTTTCAAAACTCTGGCATATTCTAAAGTTTCCCTGGATGATTTTGGCTAGTATTAGAAATTACCTCCACACAGATATCACTCATGTCTATAGACCAAAGAAGTGTCTTTAATTAGCAGAATGCCCACCTCTTTGGCAGAATCAAAACACACAGTTTTGTGGATGACCTTCACAAGTTTATTTGAAAAAAATAACAAACCAAACTTTCTAAGATGTCCTGTATCAAACAATCTTAGAAGTGTGCTGCAGCAACTTCATTGTGCTTCTTGACTCTGGTCTGGATCAGATTCTTTATTTATTTATTTATTTATTAATGAGCTTATGAAGGATATTCAACAAGAACAGCAAATTTTGTGTGCAAATATCCTGATACTACTCAAAGTCATTAGATCTTCAGAGGTCACACAGGGGGGATAAAATACATGTACGTCTCTCTTATTCAGGCTAATTAGTAGCAAGCTTCCAAAATATCATATGCACAGATTTGGACCACGTCAGAAACATATAATTGTAAAGCTAATAAACAGCTGTACAAGTGTTTAACCTACTAAACTCACATATAATACAAATCATTGAAAATCAATACCTTGGTATTTTGCTTTAAAGATGACATGTTTAAAGGTACTGTTGAAATGACCACAAGTAAAACTCTAAAGTGCCATAAACTCTGTTAAGGCTTTTCAAAAATATACACAAAGTTGAAGACAGGAAATCCACTGGTAAATCTCTCACTCGTGCTTAAAATTTAGCCTGCCCTGCATCATCTATCTCATCTGCTATCACTGCATTACTAGAGCCAAAAGAAAACAAGAGCTGTCAGAACATTTTTCTTGGCTGGATACATAGCCTATATTACCACTTACTGGCAAAGCTGGCCAAATGGCTGCTTGTCTCAGTGAATATTGCATTGGTTATAGCATCACAAATTGTTAAACTTATCTACCAACAATTGTCATAGGATCAAAGGAGGTTACTAAGCTATCAACCTGGAGGTCATTTCAAGCCTAGCCGTTTCATCCCAATGTAATACCATAGATACTGTAGTGAATACCCAGGATTGTATTTAGAAATGACTGCCCATGTCCATGAGGGTTGTGGGTGCTATCCTTAGTAAGAATTTATGGTGGCCCATCCACGCATCCAGGTTCCTTTTGAACAGTGTCATAGATATGCTCTACTTCACATGAATTGGCAGCCTATTCCAAAGATAAGCAGCAGTTGGGAGACAAATCTGTCCCTCCAGCATGTTCTATTCAAGTCACCAGCCATATTTAGGTCCCTGGAACTGGTATCTCTAGTCCCGTTTGATTTACGAATGTGCAGCAAATTCAACAGGTTTGGGTTGGAGATTGCTCTGTAAGCCAGACATAATTCTCCCCTAAGTCTATAGGATACTGAGTATAGTGACTTGGATTTTAATTGGTCTGTGTAAGGCATGTGCTGGAGTCCCTTGATCTTCATATTTAGAAACCTCTTAGGACTCCCTAATTGCTACAGGTGCTTTGTATGGTACATGCCGAAAAGGGCATTATACTTAATTATGGGCCTGATTATTGACAGGTTTAGAGGGGCTATAACGTATTTTGGTCTAGAGGTGATGCCTTTGCTAATCAAATGTATTACGCCAAAAGCCTTCCTTACTGCAGTAGACACATGGTAGTCAAAGTTAAGGTCACAGTCTACTTGTGATCCCAGATCTCTTACCACTTTATAGGTACATAGGGCATTGTTGTTAATTTGATAGTGTGAAGAGACATTGTTTTTACCATAAGGAATGATGATGCATCAGTTGTTGGTCTGTGTAAGACCCTCCTGAAGTATACTGACATCATTTGGGAATTCAATAACTGCACCCAGTTTGCAGTTGTCCACAAACTTGGTCAGCTGCAGCCCCTTAGTTTTGTCTTGAAATTCTGACAAGTATATACCAAACAGTAGAGGGCCCAGCACTGACCCTTGTGACACCCAGCTGGTGACACATCTGCTGGTTGATGTGGAGTGACCCACTTTGATAATGTGTGACTGGCTTGTGAGCCAGTTGGCAGCCCGTCTTACAACAAAAGGGTTTACATTCAGTTTGCTAAGTTTATCGGTAATGCCTGAATATGGGATTGTGTCAACGGCCTTTACCAAGTCAAAGTTTGCTGTCTGTACAGATTTGCCCTTGTCAATGGCCCTGGTCACATTTTCAAAGAAATCCACCAGATTTAACAGGCAGGATCTACACTTGACAAAGCCAAATTGGGTTGGATCCAGAGTTTGGAGGTCGCCTATGTCTTTATTTATGAGGTCCATGATGATACATTCCATGGCATTACAGATAAGGCTGGTCAGACTTGTGGGTCTATATTTCCCTAGTCCTGTTGCTAAGCTACATTTGTGGGGGGGACATAGCTGCTGCTGTTCACCATTCCACAGAACTAAAGCCTATGGTTAGGCTGTGATTGAATATGGTACTTAACGGTGGCAATAGTTCATGTTTTAGTATGTTTAGATGACAGCCTGGCTGTGTTTTTTGCCTTAGACAAGGCTTTAATGACCTGCTGTTTGGATATGTAGGGTGTGTAGGGAGTTAGGGGCAAGGTTTGTGATAGGTTTGGAGGGGACAAGTAGTGAAATTTTTACCAAATCTGTCCACTAATAGGTTTGCTATCTCTGCAGGATCAGTATGCGTGATACTGTTAGTCATTAGTATGGCACATGCTTGCATCCACCTTTTAGGCTATATACATACAGCAGCTGTAAAAGGCCTTATGGTTATCTTTGGCTATGATTGCTAAATTTTTCTCAAAGTTACCCTTAGAGGATTTTATCATGTTGTCTTATTTGCCTGTTGAGGCTGAGGATGGTGCTTTTCCATTGTTGGGGCCTCACCTTAGTTTTCTTAGACAACAACGTTTTGCATTTGTTATAACGTTTGTTGATGCTGGATGCCCACCACATAGCTTGTTTTTACTTGGGGCTCTGGCTTTCATTCTCTCTGGAACAGCTGAGTCTATACACTTATACAAGTGATTGTACAAGGTTTTAGTGTAAACTCTGGCATAGTTCCCACTTCCAGCTGGGGATGGGGCTTGGAAGATATTTATGCCTTCCCCTAGGAGGATATAGTTTGCTTTGGTGAAGTGTTTTAGTCTGATTTCACCCTTTGTGACTTCTGGTGCTAGTGCCAGCTTGAAAGTGATTGATTTGTGGTCGATTTGCCTAATGATGGTCCGACAGTTGTGGTGGTACATCGGTTTGTCATATTTGTGAGGCCTGGATCTAGTATGTTTGTTCCTATTGTTGGGGCTTGAACAATTTGTTCCAGGGCATTTAAGTTAACAAAGTCAAGGAACTTTTGCACTAATGAATTAGAGTTAGAGTAGGTTTCTCAGTTAATCGTGGGATAATTGAAGTCCCCATGAGCAGACTGTTTCACAATATTTGGATTGACTCCAGTTTGGTCAAGTAGGTCTTGTGGGCATCATGATCCATAGAGTGGGATATATAACTAGCTATGATTTGAATGGGGATCTTGCCCAGAGTAATCTGAACTTCCAATGCCATGGTGTTGTCCAATCTAACTGGTCGGGAGGTGAATGTATCCCTAATATAGATAGAAACACCACCTTCACACTTGTTCATGAAACTAAGTCATTTCATTCCCCAGTAATGTCAAATGATCAAGGAGTTCAAACAATTATAAGGTCCAGTTTTACTTTAGCAGATGGGGAAATGTCTTCTCTAAAATATCTGCCTCTACTTGAATCTTCTCTAAGAGGAGGAGGTCAGAAAAGAGTCTGTATCCTTTTTTCAGTGCTAAACTCATTAAGCAATTTAAAACCATATATAAATAAAAATGTTTTAGTAAGAAAAAATAACTATAAGTAACTGCTGGCCTGCTAAGTGACCAAAGTTAGCTAAAATGTTTTAGTTTTAGTCTCTGCACAAAGGGATACAGGAGGAAAGCTCTGGCTTTGACCAGGATTACTTGCATGCAAACAATGGCTTGCTAGCCACTTATGTCATGCGGGGGGAGGGTGAGACTGACTGGCTGATACATTTCATCCACTACAAAAGAAAAAAAGTGGTGAACTGGCTCACCTGCCACCAGTGGCAAATACAGACTTGCAGGGAATGAAGATACAGATAGGAAATAGGGATGGGAGCTTGTTGTACACAAGTTGATTTGTGGGCAGAAGGTCCTTGCATGTGTGTGTGTGTGTGTGTGTGTGTGTGTGTGCGTGTGTGTTTGTGTGTGTGTGTGTGTGTGTGTATTTGTGAATGTGCATGTAAATACATGACTGTAGCGTAGGACGTCTTGTGGTGATGTTGGTTTTCATGTTAGTAGGTGTGGGGTTAGAGGCTAAAAAGAAAATCCTCCATATTCCGCATTCTAATGTTGTGTACTAAGTTTGAAGGATTGTTGTGTAGATCACTGACTAGGGACAATTCTGTACTAAAACATTGACAATTCTGTTGTAGAGGTAAAGAAGTCAAACTTTTAACTCTTTGGGAGGAAAACACCCTCTATCAGCAGCAAATGGATGCTTATGAGCAGGCACAGTCACAAACTCCTTCATGGCTGCATGAAAAACAACCCTTTTGGTGGTTTCATTCAGTGGAGGTAGGGCCATCTTCATTAAAAAAAGAACTCAAGAATTATGAGGGGGCGCAGGTGAGTATCAACAGGCATGAAGAAAAAAGAAATTGGAAAAAAAAATATTTACTCCTTGGTGGTAGTAAATGACTCTGTGTTCACACTGTGTGCCACATTCTGTAAATACTAAGTAGCTGTCCTTCATTAAGTGTCTGCTATAAGTTCTTTGTCTTATATAGTGAGTACTGCTGTAATACACTATATATATATATATATATATATATATATATATATATATATATATATATGGCACGGATCTTCCTTCTCACATTTATGATGCAATTGAAGTGTCAGTGATTTATGACATTGTTTTCACTTCCTGATGAATTTCTTTATTGCTGTCTCAGTAAAACTGATCTAATGTTGTAGCACGTATTAAAAAGAAGTTATGTACTCACCATATCGTTCCATGTTTGTAGTCCATCTCGCCTTTCATTCTTACATATGGGATCAGCTCTGACTCGGCCGATTACAAAGCTCGAAGTCTGTAAATTGGCTCGTGGCAGGGTAAGTATGGAATAATGCACTAGTAAGAATCCCCAGATCTTGTTTGCTGCAGTCTATAATAGTGATATAAAGGTATTTCCACAAGGAAAAACAAAGATGAAAGGTCTCCAACTCTAAGGAAGATAGACACTATCTTGTCTCCAGATCCTCCAAGGATAAGTGGATGGGGGTAGGTGGGTGGGTTCATAAGAATGAAGGGTAAGATGAACTACAAACATGGAACGTTATGGTGAGTACATAACATCTTTATGTTCTGTAGTCCTATCTCACCTTCATTCTTACATATGGGACAGCATCCCTAGCACCCTTTTCTTGGGTGGCTCACGGGAATATACTCCTAAGAATTGTGGAACCAAAGGAGGCTCTATCCCTGGAGACCAAGTCCAATTTGTAATGAGTAATAAAGGTGTGAGGGGTAGCCCAAGTTGCTGCTGCACATATACTGTCCTTTGGAATTCTGGCTTGAAAAGTGGTAGATGTGGATATAGATCTGGTGGAATGAGCTTTAATTTTTAATGGGAGTTCTTTACCATTAGAAGAGTAAATAAAAGATATGCAATTTGAAATCCAGTTTGATAGCATTATTTTGGAAACTGGCATTCCTTTTCTCATCTTCGAAAAATATATAAATAAGTGGTCTGATCTCCTAAACTCCTTGGTTCTATGTAGATAGAACCTTAACTGTCTGTATACATCAAGTTGATGAAACTTATATTCAGCTTTGTTTGCATGATTTGGAAAAAAGACTGGCAGTTCAATTGTTTGATTAATATTTGATTGTGAACAAATCTTGGGGACGAAGGAAGGGTTAGTGCGAAGGGAAACTCTGTCTCTATGAAATATCAAGTAAGGAGGTTTGACTGAGAGTGCTTGCAGCTCTGACACTCTTCTGACAGACATAATGTCTACCAGAAAAATGATCTTCCATGAAAGGAACTTTAAATCACATGTATGTGAAGGTTCAAAAGGCGGTAAGGTAAGTTTTGAAAGAACAAAATTTAGATCCCAGGGAGATATAGGTTCTTGAAAAGGAGGTCTTAGTAAGGTAGTGCCTTTTAAAAATGATTTATATGATCTGTGAGCCATAAGATTAGCTTCATGTTGCCCCAAATGAAAATTGGAGATAGCTGTTAATTGAAGTTTGATTGTAGCAGCAGCTGATCCCTGATGAAATAGTTCAACTAGAAATTCTAACACTAAGGGTATGGAGGCTGTATGTGGATCTATGTTCTTAGCTTGTGCCCAGGGAGAAAATCGTTTCCACTTGCTAGCATACAATTTTCTCATAGAAGGTTTATGAGAAGACATCAGGATATGAGTAAGCGCAGGGGGGAAATCATGAAGCCTGACTATGGATGGAAGTGGAGCAGCCACGCTGTCAAGTCAAGGGTGTGGAGACAGGGATTTAACGTTCCTGACATATGTGTCAGAAGGTCTGGTACTGGGTCTAGAGTTCATGGATCATCCAGAAGGTGAGGCCCGAGAAAGAGGAACCAAATCTGAGGAGGCCAGTAAGGAGTGATGAGAATCATTCTGCTTCCCAAAGTCTTTGCTTTCTCGACATCTTTCAATATTAGCGGAAAGGGAGGAAAAGTATAAAGATGTCTCGAGGGCCAATTGTGGACAAGTGTGTCTCTCAGTGTCTCCCCCAGAGGGGGATAAGGGTGAAGTAGCTGCTGCATTTGGTGTTCAATGGGGTGCCAAACAGATCACAGCAAGGCTGTCCCCATTTGCGGAAAATCTGTTCAGTGACTTTCTGATTCGGGGACCACTCGTGAAGCATCAAGATTGCCCTGCTGAACTTGTCGGCTATCACATTGGTTCTCCCTGGGATATGCATTGCAACTAGAAAGCGTTGGGAAGATATCACCCACTGCCAAACACATAGAGCCTCTCGACATAGGGGGTAGGATCTGGTTCCTCCTTGTTTGTTTACATACCATATCACCGACATATTGTTTGATTGAATTGTTATTGTCCCTAGAGGAAGAAAGTCGTGAAGTGCTTGCAATGCTAGTAGCACTGCTCTCATCTCTAGAACATTGATATGCAAGTGAACCTCATGTTCTTGCCATGTGCCTTGGACTGTCCTCCCTAGATAATGTCCCCCCATCCTATCTGGGAGGTATCCGTGGTCACAGTAGCAATGGGTTGGCGAGGAATGAATGGTCTCCCTATCATTAGTTGATTGGATTGGATCCACCAACCAAGGTCCTTTTTGCAAGATTCCGTTATTAAAATGGGATGAGACAGAGGCAGTTGCTGAAGGGACCACTGGGAAAAGAGTAGCCATTGAAGAATTCTCATATGTAGTCTGGCTAACAGAACTAGGGTTATAGTAGGGGCCATGGTTCCCAGGAGTTTGACCACTGTCTTCGCTTTGACCTTGTGTTGGGGAAGCAGGTTGTATATTTGTTGTCTTAGATTTTGCACTCTGTCTGAAGGAAGGCGAGCCATCATTGCGACTGCCTCTAATTCTGCACCTATAAAAGTCACATATTGAGAGGGCAACAAGGCAGATTTTTTTACCAATTTATAGTGATGCTTAGCTGAGTACAGATTTTGATGGTTGAATCCCTGGCTTGTACAAGTAGATGCCTGGTGGTGGCAATCAGGAGCCAGTTGTCCAGGTACGGAAACATTTGGAATACAAGACATCTCAAGTGAGCCGTTACTACCTCCATGCATTTGTTGAACACCCTGGGGGCTGTGGTAACACCAAAGGGCAGAGCATGAAATTGGTAATGACTGGCCCCCATCCTGAAATGTGAATGACTCCTTGATGCTCTGTCCATTTTTATATGGTAGTACGCATCTTGGAGGTCTATGGAGCACATCCAATTGTCTTTTCCTACTAGAGGGAGAATAGACTGCAGTGTTACTATTCGGAACTTGGACTTTGTCACTGATTCATTTAACTTGCTGAGATCCAAGATAGGCCTCCAGTCTCCTGTTCATTTTGGCACTAAATAGAATCCTATCTAGTCTGCGGGGATGGTTTGGACGACTCTCTTTTGAAGCAACTTTTGGACTTCTATAGTTGCTTGATCCCTGTCATTAGGTGGAACATCTGGGATTTTCTTGGTTAGATGAGGTGGAAAAGAGAAGGGTATGGAGTATCCTCTGGAAATTATCCTTAGTACCCACTTGTCTTGTGTGATGTCATGCCAGGCTTCTGGTTACAAGGATAAGCGACCCTTGACTGGCTCCAAAGAAGCACAGCTGGGTCTCATTTCAGGAGTGCTGATAGGGACGTCCACAAAAAGAATCGCCGTCACCCTGGTTTTGCGGACCTCCCCTGCCTCTAGGGTGATGTCTACCACTATTTCCTCCTCTTCTGCCTCTGCAAAAGGAATCACCTTGTGCATCTGAGAAAAATTTCTAAGATTTCTTGAACCACATTTTTCCCCCACTCTGACCTTTAGGGTATGGTCTAGAAGGGATGGAAAAACATACTCCCACAGCAGAAAGAGTCCTCCCTTCCTGCTCGCATCTGATGAGTGTGTCTTTTACCTTTGTTCCAAACAAAGAGGAACCATTAAAGGGGCATTGGTAAATGTAGATTTAAAGGGCTCCGAAAAATTACACAAACGCATTCAGGAGTGTCTCCTAAGGGAAACTCCTGAACCCGTTGCCCTGCTCGCTCCATCTGCTGCATAAGATATCAGCCTCATGGAGGAGTTAACAATAGAGTTTAAGGTGCACAACTGAGCAGTAACCTTCTCAGGGACTCCTTCAGTTAAGGTACCTTGGAGAGTATCTCCCAGCTCTTTTAGGAGATCTTTTTGAAGCCTAGTAAAATGGGTGAGGGAGTTCAGAGATCTGAGTGTAAAAGCCGCTGAAGAAAAAATTTGCTTCCCGTATCTGTCCATCATTTGAGACTTTTGTTCGGTGGGTGGACAGATGAGGATGTCTCTGCTAGTTCCTTCTTTGTAGCTGCTGCCACCACCATGGCATCTACAGGCATACTTTTGGTCAGAAACCCTGAAAGGAATTTGTTCGGCCTTCTAGGGACTGGTTTCATGGTGTCAGGAGTTTCCCACACCTTTCAACTCACCAAATCTAACAGCTCTTCGAAAGGTGGAGCACCCAAGAGGCTGAAGTTTGAGACCTGAAAGCCTTCATGTACACTGATTCCTCATCAGAAGGGGTGGCAGTAGGCTAGCTGCCTCTCTGTTTCAGTATCTCTAGGATATCTACAAAGGAGATATCATCAGAGGACAACCTAGGGGAACCTTCTGACTCCTTGAGGTCAGTGTCAGAGGTGCTGGACTCATCAGGGGAGTCTCCGTGCTTCCTCTTGCAAGTTCTCTTCTGTGGGGACTCTTCAAAAGGGTATTCTGGGGAGGTCTCAAAAGACTGGGGGCCAGACAATGGGGGCTCCTGAGGCTGTGGGTCTCTGTTGTCAAGAGAGAGAGATGGTGCTGAGACAGAGGTTGGAACTTGAGGGTGAAGAGCATCGGTACCCTTGTGTAGAGCTGAAGATCTAGACAGCATGCTCATCATCATCTTGAAGGTAGATCTCTCTGGCTCTGAGGACACCACCGGTTCCAAGGAAGCGGAAGTAGCCCCCAGCTCTGGAGCAATTGGCTCTGAGACAGATGTAGGATCTGAGCTCAGCCGAGCCAATGCACTGAGTGGTAGGCTCAGAACCGAAGAAGTTCAGGTCTGACCGTCTCCATCGGGGCCGACTGGTGAGCTTCGGCTCCTAGACACCAGGGATGGTACTGAAGGTGTTGAAGTGGAACTCGGCTCTGAGACAGCCAATTGGGGTGCTGGAACCAATGGTTCCACAACAAACGGCACTGATAGCTCTGGCTCCGAAAGACTGGTGTGGTTCAGAGGAGGAACAGAAGCAGGTAATACAGCCTTGGATGGCTCCAATGACTTCAAAAGTCTGAGCACCACTTTCTTGACATCCTCCTCAGAAAGACTCCTGGAGGATCTGGAAGACAAGGTAGGGGATCGAGATCTCTGCAAAATTGGAGATTTAAGTGTCGGGCATACTGGTAATAAGTCTTTTGACCGGCTCCGAAGTAAGGCTCCGAAAAACTTGGGGCCGAAACTGGAAGGTCTGTATCAATAACCTCAACCGGCTCTGAAGGCAAAGGAGCTGAAGAAGTAGAAGGTTTGTCAATTTTGGCAACTTTCTCTGGAGGTCCTGATTTAGTAGTTGGTGTAGGAGAATGTCTTTTCATCGACTTAACCTTCTCTTTTTTAGAAGAGGGAGTCCTGGAGTGAGAAGAGGAAGAAGTAGCTAAATCCTCCTCAAGGGAAGGTTTAAGGAGACCTTTCAAAATCAGTTTGTTCTTCCTTTCCTGGAGAACCCGGGAACTAAAAGAATGGCAAAAAGTACATGTCTCCTTTAGATGTATGGCTCCCAAACAATACACACAAATGCTATGCCCGTCAGTCAGGGACATTTTTTGTGAGCATTTTAAGCACTTCTTAAAACCTGAAGGTTTATGGTCTTTAGTTTCCTTAAGCATAACTACCAGAACAATGACTATAAATGTAGACAGACAATAAGAAGAGAGAACAAGGTCCTCTAACTTAAATGGGCCTAGTCCTGCTCAAGAAACAACACACAAGGGAGAAAGGCAATAGAGGACTAGGTCCTCTAACTTAAATGGGCCTAGCCCTGAACAGAGGGGTAGGCAAAACAGATAATAACAAGCAACAGGAAGGCAAAAAATAGGTCCTAACTAAAAAATGGACCTAAGAAAATTTAACAATAACTTTCACAAGAGAGAACAAAGGGATACCACTAAGGGAGGCCTGTGGAAGTGACGGCCAACAATTAGCAACAACAATTTGCACAGAAACAATTTGCAATACAACTGCAGAAAACACACACTAATTAACTACTTGCAAGTTAACAACAGTAAGCTATTAATACTAACAAAGTTTACAGTCAAAAAAGAACACTATCGGGGGCATGGCCAAGTTGAGCACAGAGTAGCAGCTTTTCTTATCAGCTCTGCCTTTACAGAACTTTATTGACAGGAAATATTGATATAAATTTCCCTAATAATAGTTTTTTTATATTTTAATTAATGCTTTAAAATATATATTAGGGTAGTATATCAAAAATTTCAAGTAGATTTTACGTTTTCCTGTCAAAGTTACACTTGGAAGTACTACAGTAAAAGAACAGGATGAGCTTCACTAAATCTTCTCATCAGGTGACAACTATCAAAAAAGAACTACAGTCATTACTAACTACTATTCAGGAACTAAATGTCAAAATAGACAAAATGGATATAAAAATTGACAATTTCAAAGAAAGGTGATCTCACCAAATGGACATTCTACATGAAGATTTATTGCAACAGGGGAAGCAGATTTCAGGAATAGAAACTGCATTAAGTGATATGGATAGCAGAATTCAGGAGAGTGAACATAATGTTTAGTTCCTGTTAAAGCAAAATTCTCTTCTTCAGACAAAGGTTGATGACCTTGAGAACAGGTCCCGTAGGAATAATGTGAGAATTTTTGGCTTACCAGATAACATAGAGAGAAATAATATGGAAAAATGTTTATCTTCCTGGTTGCCTGAAGTACTTGAACTGCCAGAGGCTCTTTCATATGGTATTGAAAAAGCCCATAGATCAATGGTGACATCTAAAAACACCAAGAGTAATTATACTAAATATGTTATTGTAAAGTTCCTATCAGCTCATGATAAGGAAATGACACTAAAGACTGCATGGGCAAAATCCCCAGTCAAACTGAAGGACAATATTATTAGCTTTGATAATGACTATTCTTCTTCATTATTATCAAAAAGGAAAATGTTCTTGCCTTTAGTCAGAGAACTAAAAAAGAATAAAATAAAAACCCATTTGCTTTTTCCTGCAAGACTGAAAATATTTTATCAAGATGATTTTACAATTTTTGACGACCTAGACAATGCAATAACTTATATAAAATCTAATAACATCCTGGAAAAAGTAGATGAAATGGAGTTTTTAGATGTCACCATTGATCTATGGGCTTTTTCAATACCATATGAAAGAGCCTCTGGCCAGTCCTAGTTTTAAAAGAAATGCTGAGAACAACACTTGGAAAACATTTGACCCTAAAAAAAAAATCAAAAGATGAATCATAACAAGTACATATTTGCACTTGATTCACTCAGTTGGGGAAATGAAACCGGACATCCAGGTGAGCTTTTGGTATTATATTTAATATAATGTAAATTGGTTAACTAAATAGTTGTCTATTTTGTTTTGTAGAATAGTTGTTTTTTGGGATTTTTTTTCATTTGTACTATTTGTTTAAGATTACTTATCTTAATGTTTATTGGTTTGATTCCCATGGATGCAGTGATTCTCCTGTCTCGGATATCTATGCTTCTGGATGTCTTGTAGTGGTGCTTATCATTAGGGGGCGTATTTGTTTATCTTGATTTTGGTTCTTATCATGGTGGGAAAACTTTTATTTAGTTATAATTGCTGTATTTGTATTTTAGTTGATTTATGGTTAATTGTTTGATAAAGGAATCTTGTATGATGGCCTGATGTATAGTTGCAGAATTGCTGTGCTAGTGATGGTACTTCTGACATGGGATGTGAGTGGCATTGTGGCTGGAGTAATGATAAGGCTTCGTTGTTGTTTCTGAGTTGCTGGTGTGTTTATTTGGAGGCTCTGGTTTGGTGCTCTAGCACTGTAGAGACATGTGTGGTGTTGTTTGTGTTAATTGTATGTTTTGGTGCCTGTGTGCTTTGGTCAGAGATTAACCAGAGAGTCTGGTTGATAGTGTGGTGAAGCTTTGCTTGATAGCTGTCATTGCTTCGTGTTGTGTATGCACGTTTTTCTTTTCTCATTTCTCTCGGTATAGTGGGAGTCTCGAGACATTGCCTTATATGTAGTTAAG
The DNA here is from genome assembly GCF_019279795.1 of Protopterus annectens. Taxonomy (NCBI): domain Eukaryota; kingdom Metazoa; phylum Chordata; order Ceratodontiformes; family Protopteridae; genus Protopterus; species Protopterus annectens. The sequence goes on from NC_056733.1 coordinate 1,677,227,108, forward strand.
TAATGTTTTACTTACTATTTCCCGTCGGAACTTTGAAAGCTTTATCTTCATGATGAGCTTGAGACTTTGGTATCCATCATGGCTGGAAAGCTCGGAGCTTTCTTAAAACATCATCATGAAGGCGTCGGAAGTAAATTGATCTTCTGATCCTCACCGGGAAGCTACTGAATTGAATGTGTTTCCGCATACAGCATATGGAAAGAGGATATAACTAGATTACTACTTTCAACTTATTGTAAGACATTATATGCAATCATTTCTTAAATAAATAGGGATTATACTAAGCATGTAGCCTAAATACTTTTTCTGATCATCATAGGTATTCTTGAGCCTTATGTATTTATATACGAATAGTATTCTTATAAAATATTTGCTTTATGTATGACAAGGGTGCCGATATCTTGATGAGAAATACTAGTTGTGATTTGTGCATTTTTGGAAGATTTAATAACGCTACAAGCTGATTATATACTTGTGTTACATGTACATTTTTTATAACTATTGACTAGCTGAGAAAATATTCATAAAGCATTTATCAAAATGTTAAATGTATAGATGTATATAATAGGTTGTTTCAGTTATTTTATGAATGCATTTGTGTAATAGGCTGATAGGGATGTACCACATAGGCAGCAATAATATTGCAAGGACAGGTGCATTAAAAATAGTTAGATCTGTTTATCATTAGAAAATGTGAAATTTTCATGTTTTGTTTTGTTAATGAAATAGCTTTTCAAAATTCAAAGATAGTATAAGCTATAATTGAATAATAAAAAGCTCATTATATTTAAATAAGGCTTTTATGTAGTATACAGGAGCTATTTAAGCACCTTGCTTCTTTGAACTAATATGACCTTTTCACTAGCTTTCAGTATGATGATGGGCCCTTTGAAGTAACTCAAATTAATGCAATGAATGAAAGATCAGACTTATAAGGTTTATTACTCACTCTTCTATGAGAGACTGCACCGGGGTGTTTGGTTATAACAAAACTAGCAGGATGTTGTTGGTTTTACTTCTTGATGAGTAATCACTATATTTGGTTTCTGGCAAAGAAATGCAGTATTCATTTCTTTCAGAACAATCAGTATGTTAGTTGATCGTTACTAAAATCACTTTTATTAGCATCTTATTTATTAGCAGCCAATTTCAATGGTTATTGAAGGCCCTTAGGTGATTTATTTACAACTATGTTCTATTTAGCTGATCACCTATGGCAGTACTATATATCACACTTCACTTTAGCCATATTTCGGTAATAAAAGAATGCCATAGTCTCTTTTTAAGGTTCTTATCAAATGTGATTACTTTAAAACAGAAGAGTGAACTAATAGATCATAGTAGTTCTAAATAACCTACTAACTAATGTAAGAAAATTCTGTACTTTATTCCTAAGATGTAGCTGTCATCAATTTACTAAATGACACATTATATCTATATATTTGGTTCATACAAAAAATTGTTTATGATATTGATGAAAAGCCTTATTTTTTTATAGTTATGGCTATAGACATTTAGGCAGGTGCTGATTGGATGCTGCTTTTGATAGGAGGTTGATTTGAGTGACTGATGTCATTCAAGTGAGGAGTTTTAAACTCCAGAGGGGTTCAGGTTGGTTATTTTGTTTCTTGTTTATGTTATAAATATTTTCTAATAACTTTTCAGACATTCATATCTTATATAGTAGGAAACAACCTTAATTTTATGAATATGATAATCTTAGTGTATGTTAGTGTTTGTTCTAATGATCATAATAGTATTCCTATTATATATATTCGTGTGTATTTCTTAGATCAGTATGTTTATATTTACATTATTTAATTTTCAATGACTACACTAAAAGGTATATCAGTTAACATTAATGGTTTAAATAATTCTAATAAAAGGAGGAATTTAACTAGATATCTTAAGTTACATAAATCCCAGTTAGTATTTTTACAAGAAATTCACTTAATAACAGAGGATATATTCAGACTTGAATCTAAAACATATAAAATTTTAGCAAGTTCTGAACATACTAAGAAAAAGAGAGGAGTAGCTATCCTATGGAACAGCATAATGCCTTTTCCTAAAATAATAGATGCATATAAAGATAATAAAGGAATGTTTTCTGCAGTCACCATAGAAATAAACAGTAACATTTTCACATTGATTAACATATATTGGATCCCAGGGATAGGAATAAACACAGTGAAACAACATCTAGATCAAATTGTACTATTCTCTAAAGGGAACATTATTTTGGCAGGAGATTTCACTTGTATTCTATATTACAAAGACTCTAGTACTAATGTGAAGAGAAGAATATCTACATCATCTAAATTATTAAAAGACTTTTCAGATACTTATTTTTTAAAATATATAAATTATTTTGCAGATACTACTTCTTTGTTTTACACCTTTTTTTTCTCTTAGACATAACTCATACTGGAGGATAGATAGAGTTTGTATTTTTAATAATTTAACAGATTCCTTAAACAAATCAACAGTCATTTCATGTCCTTTATCAGATCATAATTCTATAATTTTTGAAGTGGTAGTCAATCCAGATTTTAATATTCATATAAAAAGAATCCCAGCTTATATCACAAAATAAAATGATTTTAATGATTTCATTTCTACAGAAGTACAGATTTTTTTAGAACTTAACAATACTAATGATATATCAGACATTTATATATGGGATGCCCTAAAAGCTTATCTATATATAAATTTCAAGTTTATAAATTTCTCTTCTAACCCTAAATCCTTAAATATTTTTGCTAATAAAATGAAAAGATTAAATAGATTTAATCATATTAATGAAATATTCTCCCCTAAAAAAAGAAAAATTGTATCGGAAATGCATAATATATTAACTGAATTTAGAGAGTTTTTTATAAACATCAACCAAACAACTACTGAAATTAACTCTAAAAAGGAAATAAAAACATTTATTAATAAATACACTAAAACAAGACTTTCAGAGGAACAAGGGATTTCTATTGATAAACAAATATCTTTCAAAGAACTTCAAACTCACATTACCAAATTAAAGCAAAATAAAGCACCAGGTAATGACGGCATCATTCCTGAAATTTACAAATTACTACCTATAAATGCTCTAAAATTGCTTTATAAAGTATTTAATCTTGTTCAGGACAAAAACATAATTCCACCTTCTTGGAAATACACTTTTATTTCTCCTATTTTAAAATCTAACAAAGATCCCTCTAAGTGTACCTCCTATAGACCCATCTCCCTATTAAGCACTGATTACAAATTATTTATGTCCATTTATGCTGAAAGGCTTAAAACACTTTTACCAAAATTAGTTGATAGTGATCAAACAGTGTTTATAATAAAGAGAACTTCATATGATAACATTAAAAGAATATTAACTTTAATTGATTCGGTGAAAAATCTTAAAACAAATTTAACCCTAGTTAGTTTAGATATAAATTGTGCTTTCGACTCAGTTACATGGGAATATCTGTTCAATCTATTAAAAGAATTAAATGTCTTCAATAATTTTATCAATCTTATCACTCTGTTATATGAAGATAGCCAAGCTTATGTTAAAATTGGTACTAGTATATCTCAAAATATACCAATAGTAAAAGGTACTAAGCAAGGGTGTCCTTTATCCCCTCTTTTATTTTCATTAGTTATGGAACCATGGGCAAATTTAATAAGACATGATACAGATATTGAAGGATACAAATTAAACCCCACTATATCATCTACAATACAAATGTTTGCAGATGACATATTGATTACTTTTGGGAGTAGAAGGGAATCTATACAAAAACTTTTTAAAAACATGGAATATTTTCACAAAAATTCTGGCCTTACCTTTAATAAAAATAAAACGCAAATTCTTTTAACAGGTTCAAAAAAATACAGTATACCTGATTAATATAATGAATATATAGCTCAGTCTCAACAAATAGCATATTTAGGTATAATTATTACTAACAATATTAAAGATACCATTCAAATAAATTATAATAAAAGTCTATTACAGATAGAAAATTTAATAAATAAATGGAACAAATTACCCTTTTCTATGGATGATAAACTTTTAATAATAAAGATGATCATTCCACTCAAAATCTTATAGATAATTCAATCTTTATCTATACCTCCTTCTTACCAAATAATTAAAAAATTTAATTCAATGATTCAGAAATTTCTGTGGTTACCAAATAAGCCAAGGATTGCATTAACAAACCATATGTATAATTGGAATAATGGGGGTATAGCCTTAACAATTTTAGAAATGTATTCAATTTCATCAGTATTCAATGCAATCTCTCATCTCATTGATGTGGAATACACTGCTAAGTGAAAAAAAGTTTATAGAGGTATTGTCACAAAATACCAAAGATATAAACAGTTCCTATAAGCTAAATATAATTAATAATCCATTTATTTGGAGATTAAAAGATTATATTTCTGAATTTTCTTCTCTGAGTTTTAACTCTAAGTATATAGTTTTTCTTTTAAAATAATTTAAAAATTATATATTTAAATATAATATATATAAGGATTGGCTTTTTTACTCTTCCCTATAGCCTACACACACAGATCTATTTTCTCTTCAGATTATACAAAAATGTCTATATTTCAGCAAAAGCATTTAACATTTTGGCACCAAATGATGATAAATAATGAGATAAAATCCAATAATTTACTCTTGGAAGAGTATAAACTTGATTCTTGTTTATGGTTAGAGCTTCAAGAAGCTAGACAATATGTATTAAATAAATTGGATTCTATGTCTCCTATAATTAGGAAGAAAATCCCAAGCTAATACAATATATGATTTTATCAGTTTTGCATAAATCTCCTGCTAATAACAAGTTATTAAACATTTATAGGGCAATTAAATGTGATTTAGATACACATTCAGATAATTATTGGAAACATTTTTCTTTAATTAATAATAATTCCCCCTTCTGAGAAAGACAAATTGAATATTTTACAATCAGCAAGTATGACTATTTCTTCTTTAAAATGGAAATTATTCACATGGAAATTTTTAAATAGATCATTTATCACTCCTCAAAATATAAGTATATTTTCTAAAAGGAATATAACATGTTAGAGATGTAATATTGAATTGAATGCTGACTGGTCTCATATGTTTTATAATTGCATATATTTAAGAAAATTTTGGGATGATATCAATAATTTGTTGTAAACAATTTTTACTGATAATTTCTTCATATCTAAATCACTTGTTTTATTTAATACTCCTGTTCCTGATTGTGTAAAAGAGAATAAGTACCCTTTGGTTTGGTCTATACTATCTATAGCTAGAAAAACAATCACTAAGAATTGGAAATCTAGTACAGCACCTACATTTTTGGAATTTAAAAATATACACCTTGAAACGTGTAATTTGGAAATGTTAACTATTAAATCTAGATCATCTAGGAATACTACATTATATAATTCATGGAATATCATCTATGAACATCTAGAAAAATAGTTTATTAATTTATGTAAACAGATGATTTTTATTAATCCTACAGCTACATTAAGAATTTTTGTTTTGCATGATGAACGTCTTTGTACATAGTTTAGTTAAATTGGTTTATATATTAGAAGGTTTGTTTTTTATTTTCTTGTTTTTTAACTTTAAAGAAAAAATGTTATAATTTCATGGAAGTATTTGATCATTTTAATAATTATTTAATAAAATTCTTTGAAAAAGAAAAAAAGAACACTATCAATATTTGAAGAAAAATATTCCATCTTAGCCACGGCCAAGAAAGAGAACACTTCTGAACTCAAAGAGTGGCAAATGAGATCTGGGGATTGTTACTAGTGTATTATGGGATACCTACCTTGCCACAAGATAACTTAGAGACTTAGAGCTTTGTAATCGGCTGAGTTGGAGCCGAGGCTCCAAACCCATATGTAAGAATGAAGGCGAGATAGGACTACAGAACATCTGCTGTTACTACTTTGATCTGTTGTTTGTTAATGCCTTGTCACTCTTTGCATGGACTGAAAGGATATTCAAACCACCCTATCCAGCCATTGAATAAAGGTATAAGTAAATGGATCCCTGAATGGATGGAAGGGTGGGTGGAGTGATGGATGGATGGATGGATGGATGGATGGATGGATGGATGGATGGATGGATTTTTCAAGCATATTTTAAATTAAAATCTAAACTAATCATAGTCCACAGAAAAGCACATGTGTGCTCACTATATATAAACGGCAATTTTTACTGATATTTTAGTGAGGCCAAGCTTCCTTAAAAATGTTACCATTTCAGTTACCAAACATGTTCACTTTTCAACTTCCCAGATAAAGAAATGCATGATAAACATATCACTTTTGTGTCTTCTGGTATATAGCTGACACATTTTGAGGTCTCTGAGCTTAAAGTGGCCTTTGCACTGCCTGTTTGATCATTGCTATCTCTTCTTGTACAGCTTTTGCCAGCATAATATTCCATCTTCTGCATGACCTTGACAGTTGTGCAGCATACTAAAAATGCATCCTATGCTCAGTACAATGAACACATGAGCTAAACATCTATGGATTTTCCTCTGCAGAATTTAATCATGGCATCCCGCAAGCCTTCAAGACTGTTAGGTTAGACTGCAGAGGAGAATTTGTCTTAGTTTAATATTATCTTTGCAAGTGTTTTGTGCTCAGTCATGCTTAGGATAAGCTGACAAGAGCAATAACTTGGACAAAGAAAGCAGGGTATTTGTCCCATGCAGAAGCTGTAGGTGGGGACCATTGTCACTTGCTTTTGGGGCATAATTGACGTAGTGCCATTCATTGGAAAAGTTGCAGTAAATATCGAAGCTTCAGAAATAAATGTGGAAACTACATTCATATTCCTATTTAGAAGCAAACTGATTCGGAAAGGTCTTTTGATTTGCTCCTCTAAGATTTGTCCAAAGCACCTGGTGAACTGGCTACAGCTCAGAAGCTGACCATTGTGCTGGTTGTCAGCTCTGTGGTAGAAATACATAAAATAATTATGATGACTCAGACATTTTGGGATTGCTTAGCAATCTCAGTGGTGGAGAATCTACCTGGAGGAGACAGAAAGAGAAATGAAGAGTGGTCCTTGCTTGGTTCCCTTGGTGGAATGGTTGGGGAACCCACATGTAGTGAATTCTCCTCTGCATGCCCTTGATGGAGACAAGAGATCAAACAGTTAGGCTTCATTTGAGGAGATGGTCTGAAAACGGAATTGCACTTGTGCATGCCAGTGACCGGCCATCAAAGAAGCGCATTGAATGTTAAACCCTAAGATATCAGCAGGCTTGCACAGATGTAAAACACTAGCATTAAACAAGAAACATAGCATTGTAACACTATACACTCAGTTTCTAACCCTTGGGAAAGGAACAAGCCAAAGAGCTCTTATACCTTGGAGAATGAATGAGTAGAATGTGAATGTGTAATAGAGACTTGATGATCAATGGGAATCAGTTGTGAGAAAAATAAGAGATTTTCTATGCTCAATCACCCCTGCCAAACCAGCATAAAGATGGTATATATTTTTTATATTAAATCCAGTCCAACACCTGTCTGCTCTCAACTTTCTAAAGACTTTTCTGTTAAAATCTGATATGAGAAATAGAGGTCTCATGGCTCACAGATGCTGGAAATTTCTGTTACAGAGTACAAATCAGAGCATTTGATGTTTCCATAATTTGGAAGGAGTAATACAATGCCTATCAATATTATTTCAAAGCCTCGAGTACTACTAATGAGGCAATACAGCATTTATTTGTATAAAGCCATTGCTGCATTACAAAAAAAAAAAAAAAAAACTAACGGGTGAATAACCCAAGCCATACAAGATCACTTACAATACTCAGTATGGCAGCACAGTGGGTAACATTATCACCTCACATTAAGAGGTTCTTTCATTCAATTCTTGGCTGAGGTGCATTCTGTGTGGAGTCTGCATGTTTTCCTTGTGTAAATGTGAGTTTCCTTCAGGTGATCCAGTTTCCTCCAGGTATTCCACTTTCTTCCCACATTCCAAAGACATGCAGTAGGTGGGTTGGACACTCTGAACTGACTATAGGTTTGTTCCTGTGGTGTGGAAGAACAACTGCAGCAGGGCTGGCCACCCAGCTGTGTAAACCTTGGCTGTAAGTGATTGCCACTATTGAAGTGACACCTCGATCAATGTGCAAGAATGGGAAAAAGAGGTTGTGGAAAGATGGATGGAGTTGCAGTACTCATTTATTTTGCATGTTTTGTGAACTTCGTTTCTTCACTTTTGAGAATTACAGAATTAAGACTGCAATGAGTTAGACAATATTGGTTAATTTATCCCTGTCTGCAGTACCAGATTGCTGAGAATATTGAATATGTTACAACAAGATGTGCCTTCCCCAGTGATGGAACAAACTGAACAGAAACAAAGGTATAAACACCTTATACTGCCATTAACATTAGCAAAAATAAGATACGAAAGCAACTAATATATAAAACTGCTTCATTACATAATAGTGTACATGTGGCAGTGAAACTTCAGGTTGTGACCATGAAGATCAGTATAACACAAAACCAGCACTTCAAAATGGGACCAGATAAGTATGTTCAGAAATACACAGAAGACTTAAAATGCAGACATAATCCATTTACAGCTGGTTTTGTACGTCCATGTCTGTTTCCATCCTCCATTTAGTTAAGGCTAAGTAAGTAAGCATGTAATAGAGGTTCAAAGCTAGTACTGCTGAAAAAATAGAAATATAACCATTGTGGTCATGTGACCTTTCAAAAGATTTATAGAAACCCTACCTCAGTCTAGTAGCACATGATGTAAAGATATTAAAGACAATAAATATAAGCGTGGTGAGAGCTGTCTGTCTTACGTATAAGTTAATAGAGAATTTCTAGAATAATATTTAGGTAAAATTAAGTTATGTTAAGTCACCAGAAAAAAATAAGCTTTCTTTTTATAAACAAATAAAGCCATTTGCTAATTGCAAATTTTTTTTTATTGCAAATTGAGCAATAAAACAATAATTAGTACAGTCCTTTGAGCAACAGGCGTACACCATTATCTGTATAGGAATAGCACAACATTTCTGTTTGGCAGTAATTGCTTTTTTGTTGGAAACTTAATTAAGAAGGGAAGGACGCTTTCCATCTTAGTCTGTCATTGTTTAGATTCCCATAAGGAGGCATTGTAGAATTTGGACTTAGGCTGATTTCTTCTGTATAGATACCTTGAACAATTCGTCTATTAAATTAACATTGCTGTATTTAGTTACAGGCTCAAAATGTGTATTCTGTTTGTAGCAGTTCTAAGTGCACTTAAAATTACCAAACAACATGTGATTATGTGAGTATAGAGATCAGTAGGTTACTAAGCAAGATCCTGTAAACTAGAAAAATATTTCATGCAGAAGTGGCCCTTGGTTGTGAAACTGTGTTTGGAAATGTTGTTAATATACAGTTTTATATTGATTAAATGGGATTCATTCGGGTGGGTGGGATAGCTTCAGGTCCATGAAAACGAAAATGGTACGTTACAAATCTATTTTATTCTGAAGTGGTTTATAAGCTAATTAACTGGGTTCATTCTTAAGATGATATCCTGCTTTGTATGAAGATGCTTGCAAGATCCTGACACCATGAACATGGAACAAATTCCAGATTTTTATATTGCAATTTTAAAAAGGATGACTTTTAAGTTCCTTTAGAAATAATTTATCTAAGAATTTGACATAAGCATTGTTAAAAGTAAGAGACAAATGAGGAAACATGAGATCAGAGGAAGAGTGGAGCAAAAGGACAAAAATAATGAAAGCATCGCATTTATATTGCATGTCTAAGGGTCAGGTACTGGAAATGGAACCATCAGGAAGTTGGAATGCAAAAATAGTACTCAGTCAGATGGTCTTCACTAGCTCATAGGTTCCTAGGTCCATAAGTGTTTACTAGGCTAATGACCACAAGGGCCTTTTTAAGCCTAGCCACTCATCCCAAATCTCTGACCAGTTCTGGTACCTTTGATAAGTGTAAGCAGGGCCTTGGGAAATAAAACATTTACAAGCAGGAGCCTGGAAGATGAACCATTGACAGGTTGCCTGTATCCATTACAGACTTAGGTCCCAGCCCAGGGATGAATTTCCTGTTCCCCATCCAATTGTCCAAGTTACATTTGAATTAGGGTAGGGAGGAACTCTGCTTTATATGGATGGGAAGCCTTTTCCAGAGATGGGGGCAGTCTCTGAAATACATACCTGTCTCTCCAGCAGGTCCTATTTATATCACAGGCAAGATTTAAGTCTTTAGCGTGGGTAATTTTGGTGCTGTTTGTTAGTAGGTCCATCAGAGTGGGCGCTGACATTACCCTCTAGGCCAGGCATAAATCTCTCCTCAACAACCTGTAGGAGACAGAATACAGATATTGAGACTTAAAGCCATCTGCAGAAGATATTTTACTTATGTCCTGTATTCTTTTAGTGAGGAACCTCTGTGGATGTTCCATTTGTTGGATATGCCTGGTTAGGTACATACCACAGGGGGCATTGTATTCAATGATAGCTCTGATGAATGCCGAATACAGTGGAACAATGTCTTCCTTGGACCTAGATGCCATAGCTTTGTTTATAAGTTGCACAACATAGAATGATTTCCTCATTACTGTACACCCATGATGGTCAAAGGCTAAATTACTGCCTATGTGTGTCCCCAAGTCCATGACAACTCTCAGGGTTATGTTATCAATATTTTATTTTATTTATTTTATTTTACATTTGTTGACCAGGATAGTCCGACTGGATACATGTCCATTTTCATCGGATGCCCAGGGAGAAGAGCTCCAAGGTCACCAAATTGGATTAAAATACAGCATATAAAGTAGTTAACATATCTAAGCAAGCAGTTAAGTTTATAACTACAATTTTTACAGAGGTTACATACCTAGGCAAATAATAGTAGTTCCAGGGTTAATGAAAATCAGAGAGTAGGTCTTCATTAAGTAATTCAAGTCAGCTAAGAATAATGTTGTTAACTCATACAGTTAGTTACAGATACAATATTTACAGTGGTTACATGCCAAAACACATTAGAGTTAAACAAGGTAAATGTCAGGATAGTGCCACAGGTAAGTTAAAATAACTATTTTAGTCTCATGGTCAAGGAGAGTCAGTCAGGTTTGCTAAACTGACATAGCCAATTTAGTGTTAAATGTTGTTTAAGTCTAGTCTTGAATTGGCTCAGGGAGTTGAGCAAAGTAATTTTGCTTGTGAGAGAGTTCCAGGATCTGCTTACAGAGTTTGCGAAGAGAGAGTCACCGGCAGAGTTATTAGTTTTGATAGTCTGGACTAGTAATTGATTAGAGGATCGAAGTGGCCGATGAATTTGACAGGGGGTAATAGTATTTTTAAGAGCAGGAGTATTATCTGGATTGTAAAGTATCTTATGGGCAGTTATCATGAGGTTATACTGGATCAAGCTGGGTAATTCCAGCCACCCAAGTTGGTTCAGGTTAATACAATGGTGAGTCCTATAAGGCAGGCCAGTGGTAAATTTGACAATATTGTTATAGCAGATAGAGAGTTTGTTGAGGACAGATTTGCTTAGATTGGAGATTATGGGGGATGCATACAGAAGAGTTAAAAGTAGGTGAGAGCAAGCTATGGCAGATCTAGCAGGAGGGGATAAGAAGGCTTTTATCCTGTAAAGTGAGCCTAGTTTTTTATCGATGGTCTTTATAGATTATTGTGCCATTATTAGATTTAATGGTAAAAGTGAATGCAGTACACCTGTGTGTCGGTGAGAATAGCAACAGTTTTTTTTTTGGGGGGGGGATTCAGGATCAGATGATGACCAGAAAGCCAGTTTTCAATAGTATCAAAGGTGGTTTGTGTTGCTGACCACTGTTTGTTTGGAGAAGTGGCTGAACAAATCAGGGTGGAGTCATCAGCGTATTGGACACAGCTGACTGTAGGGATAGCAGCATAGAGATCTTTAATGAAGATGGAGAAAAGAAGGGGACCTAGTAATATGATAGTTACCAGGGGTGGATGACTTCTGAAAGGATACTATTATGCATTTATTGGCATTTGGTTTTAGCCCATGGCTCTGAGACCAGTTGTTTGTCTGTGTCAGGCCTTCCTGGAGAACATTTGTTTCAGCATGGGATTCAATGACTGCACCTAATTTGCAATCATCTGCAAATTTAGTCAGCCAGAGACCACTGACATTGACCTTGACTTCAGAGAAGTAAATACCAAAAAGGAGCGGTTCAAGGACTGATCCCTGAGGGGCTCCACTTGTGACTGGCCTCTTTGTAGAGGTAGACTCCCCAATTCTAACTTCTTGTGTCCTGTTTGTGAGACAGTTGGCTATTCACTAGGTGAAACCTGGGTTTGAAACTAACCTCTTTGTTTGTCAACAATGCCCGAATGAGGTATTGTGTCAAATACCTTGGGAAGGTCAAGGTAGGCAGTGCGAACCATTTTGCCCTCATCGATTGCTTTGGTAATCTTCTCAATATGTCCACCAGGCTGAGTAAGCATGACCTGCCCTCAATGAAACCAGACTGGGCTGAGTTCAGTGTCTGGAGGTTTACTGTATTCTTATTTATCATTTCATGTGAATTTTTTCTATGGCTTTGCATATAAGACTAGTGAGACTTATGAGTCTGTAGTTTCCAGGGTCTGTAGTTGGCCCATCTTTGTGCAGAGGGATGACTGTTATTCTTCTCCATTCATGAGGCATGAAGTCTGTTTGGAGGCTACAGTTAAACAGGAATTCCAGAGGGCCTGACAAGTCATGCCTTATGCTATTTAGAAGGCATCCTGAGATATTGCCTGGGCACATTGATGCAGTGCTCTTGGCCTTAGAGAGAGCATTATGGACCTACCTCTAGTGATAGCAGGGGGAGTTATATAATTGAATTTATTTCCTGAGGGATGGTTGAGGGAGAGAGAGAGAGGTAAAGTTGGAGCTGAATTTGCTAACCAGTAGGTTTGGTATATCTTCTGACTCAGTAAAGGTGGCTCCATTTACAATGAGCTCTGCACACAAATGTTTAGTGCCTTTGAGGTTACAGACAGAGCTAAATAATGCCTTGTGGTTGTCCTTGGCCTGGGAGGCCAAATTTACCTCAGATTTGGCTTTGATAGACATTATTTGTCCTCTGAGGTGTTTGTTTAGCTTGATGAGAGTGTTTTTGTCCTGCTGGGAGCTGCACCTCCTAATTTTTGCCATGATTTTCTTCCTTCTGTTATACAGACTATTGATTTTGTGATTCCACCAGGGTGGCTTGTTTTTTGAGTTAGTTCTTTACTTCTTCCTGGAGGGTACAGCTGCTTCTATGCCACTATTAACATGCATGTACAGGATTTCTGCTAACAGTTCTGTATAAGCAGCAGTGTTCTCAGTATTTATGAGGGCTTCAAATTTTGCCAGGTTATCACTTAATAGCAGGAAGTTAGTTTTAGAGTAGTTCCTGAATATCCCAGGAGTAGCTGGAGACCCAGGTTTTATTTTTACTTCAAAGGAGACACTTTTGTGGTCTGACATTACACTAAGGGGTATGGAGCACTCTCTCATATTAGTGAAGACTAGATCCAGTATGATTGCACCCATGGTTGGTGTATTGACAATCTGGTCCAGGGAGTAAAATCCAGGAATATCTGTGCCTGTACGTTTGGTGTCATATAGGATTCTCAATCAATAGTGGGGTAAGTAAAGTCACCCATGACTATAGAATTGGGTTAGATGGTGAGTGTTTCCAATACATTTAAATACGTGGTATGGGTTTCCTGGGACATAGAGGGTGGCCTATAGCTTGCAAGGAAGTGGTACTGGATTTTGCCTATGGTAACTTGAACATGGAGTAGCTCAAGTACATTTTCCTGTTTGACCAGCCTTGAGGTATACTTATTTTTGATGTAAATCAAGACACCTCCACCTTTAGTCCCTCTCTGCATAGTAGCTGGTCTAAATGTGTGAAAGGTGTTATAACATTGCGCTGTTGGTGTGCTCTCCATGGCTTTAAACCATGTGTTACTGAACGAACAGATGTCAGCATTTTCTATGGCTAAAACAGCTTCTAGCGAGTGGATTTTTTTGTTTAGACTCCTAGCATTGAACAGTAATACCTTTAGACTCATAGCATTGAACAGGAATATCTTTAGATGTTTCTTGGTTTTGATGTGCTATGTTGGAAATACTTTCAGTTTAGCATTGCCTAAAAAGGCACTATGGTGGAAGACAATGTTTTAGCTAATATTTAAGAGCCTAGAGCGGAGAGGTGCAGACCATCACAGGCAAAGCAGTGTGGTTTGTTGACCATCTCCTTCCATGCTGACAAATATTGCACCACCATAGAATGAGACCAGAAATTAAGCCAGTTATTAAAGTCATTTATGTTTTGTTTGTATGGAGGCATCATTCTTGAAGAAGGTAAAATGCTCAATGCTAGGCTCATACCAGCCTGGGGCACATATTCCAAGAGCTCTATGATATCTCTCTGGAATTTGATTTTTAATCACATTTGTTTACATATCAGAATGGATTTGAATCTATTTGCCTTTAAACATGTATTTTTCTGTAAATTTTGTTATTTGTGTTTATTTCTTTCTGCTTTCATAATAATCAGTGATTTGTAAATTTCTACATCATGAAGTAAGCAAACTTCTATGCAATATAGTTAACAGGTTAATTACTTTTAACTTTTCAGATGTGTAGGTATTTATTGTGCACCCATGCAATAAGCCGTTTTTATTTAAAATATCAAAAACAGAACATTCCAGTATGTGGTTAAATTTAACTATTAATCTGTCATCAAATATAAGAAATAAAACACTTTATTATTACATGCAGATAGTATGCACTGAATTTCTAATTGCTAACAGTATGTGATAATGACACATTATAAAAGAAAGAATAAAGGAATAGGTGTTTTTCTGTTCTCGGAGAGAAATGCTTAATGAGAGATTTGCCAGTCTGTGGCCTGAAATATAACTGATTTTATTTATGTATTTATACATATAGCAGACAGTGCAAAAGAGTGACAGAAAAGGGGTATGTGATATCTAACAGCATTGGTGGTATGAGAAGGCCTGGACAGCCTTAGAAAGGAAATTTTATGATTGATTTTCTCAGTATGTTTGCATTATTGTGTTGTTTTTGTCAAAAGGATACATTTTAAATTACAGAACCAACTGATATTGACAACACCCTGGCAGATAGGTTCAGTGCTAACTTTAACCCCCCTCTCACCCCCTAAAGGGCCCATATCTATACTGGAAGAATGCAGAGTTCCTGTAATCACAACTACGCAGGTAAAAGTTGCAATCTCATCATCATCATCTTTCGACTTTTCCCGTTAGGGGTCGCCACAGCAGATCATCTCTTTCCATTTCTTCCTATCCTCTGCATCTTGCTGTGTCACACCAACCACCTGCATGTCCTCTCTCACCACGTCCATAAACCTTATCTTAGACCTTCCTCTTTTCCTCTTACCTGGCAGCTCCATCCTTAGCATATTTTTCCCAATATACCCATCATCCCTCCTCAGCACATGTCCAAACCAACGCAATCTCATCTCTCTTGCTTTGTCTCCAAACTGTCCAACAGGAGCTGACCGTCTAATATACTGATTCCTAATCCTATCCATCCTAGTCTCACCGAGTGCAAATCTTAACATCATTAACTCTGCCACATCCAGCTCTGACTACTGCCTTTTTGTCAATGCCACTGTCTCCAACCCATATAACATAGCTGGTCTCATTACCCTCTTGTAGACCTTCCCTTTCACTCTTACTGGTACCCATCTGTCACAAATCACTCCTGACACTCTTCTCCACCCATTCCACCCTGCCTGTACTCTCTTCTTCACCTCTCTTCCACATTCACCATTACTCTGAACTGTTGAAAAGCTGCACTCCCTAAAGCCAAAAACACAGCATCCATGGGACCGGATAACATCCCAGGCTGCGTTTTACATGAACTTCAGAATGAACTTGCTCCCCACCTAAGCACCATGTTCAATCATAGTCTCACATCAGGCTTTGTGCCCACTGAATGTTGCACAGCAACAGTTATTCCACTCCACAAAAGGGGAGCGACCACTGATCCTGGGAACTAGCGCGCTATTAGCCTGACGAGCCTGGTCTGTAAGGCCATGGAACGTATCATTATGGAACTCATAAACAAAGACATTGGTAACCTCCAAACTCTGGACCCCACCTAGTTTGTGTTTGTGAAAGGCAGATCATGCCTCCTGAAACTGACCGACTTTGTTGAGGCAGTCACCAAAGCTGTAGACGAGGGTAAGGTGGTTCACACAGCCTATCTTGACCTCGCCAAGGCCTTCGACACCATCCCCCATTCTGGCATTGTAGATAAACTCACTAAACTAGGTATAAATCCCTACGTCACAAGATGGGTTGCCAATTGGCTCACTGACAGAACCCACACTGTAAAAGTTGCAGACTCCAAATCTGACTTCAAACCAGTGTCAAGTGGCGTACCACAGGGTTCAGTCCTGGGACCTCTCCTGTTTGGTATCTAATTCTCTGAAGTACAGGCTAACACAAAATACCTTTTGCTAATGAAGTTCGCAGATGACTGCAAACTAGGAGCCATAGTTGAGTCCCCAAATGATGTGGACATCTTACAGAAGGGCCTCACTGAGACAAATGCCTGGTGTCAAAGCCATGGCCTCAAGCTCAATGCCAAAAAGTGCACTGTCATCCCCTTTGGTAAAAACGCTGTACCCATGAACTACCAAATAGGCGGCAGTCTACTTAACACTGAATGTGTGATAAGAGACCTGGTGACCCAGGTGGACAGTAGTCTCTCCTTTGATAATCACATTGCCACAGTAGTCAGGAAATCCTTCTACGTGACACACCTCCTCACAAAAGGGTTCTCATCTAGGAAAAAAGAGGTCATTGTTCCCCTCTACTCGACACTCATTAGACCCATTATAGAGTACAACACCCCTTTTGGAATTTACCTCACAAGACATCTGCAGCAGCTGGAAAGGCCACAGAAGCACCTCACAAAGAGGATTACTGGCCTTAAACAGATGCCCTAGACTGACCATCTCAAAAAACTCCAGCTTAACTCATTAGCATATCGCCTACTCCAAGGTGATCTCTGCCTAACATATAAAGCTATGTCAAACCCAGAGCTGTTGGACATGCTACACCTAAAAATCCCAATGCCTCCGAGCTACACACTCTAGGGACCTAAACCTTGTCACCACAATAAACAGGACATGTTGGAGGAATGATTTCTGTCCCAGAGACTTCCCATACTCTGGAACAAGCTACCCATCTATGTCAAGCAAAGTTCTTCATTAGCACTCTTCAAGAAAAATCTTGATAAGTGGATGGGAAATAGGAAATACACCCCAGGGATCACTTTGGTGGCTCTGCTCGAGAGGGGCACAGGAAAATAACTTTCTTGGGTGGCATAAGCTAGGGAACCTTGTTGGCTAGGCTTCAGACCTTGGGCCGATAGCCTAGTGCCTACCTATGAAACTATGAACCTATACGGTGTGTAGAATTTATGAATGGATTAGGTTTTGCCAAATGATAGACAAACACAGAACTATGTGTGCCAGGTTTTTTCTTTCTGATTTAAAATATATTAGGGGTAAACCTGTCTATTTGGATGTGGAATATTGTTCCATTTTTTTCAGACATGCATTAATTAATTAATTAATTGATTAATTATGTAATTCATGCATTCCTTCATTCATTTATAGTTAGTTGATCAGATTAACTTTGTTAGAGGAAACCCAATTTACAGAGCAGCCTAAGGAGACAGTCATAGGAAACAACAGTCACTTAAAGAACAAAAATTGAAAGTAAGTTAACACATAATGGCATAAACAAAGCTCCTGTACAAGACTCAGCCAAAGTTATTACTAAGTCGGTATAATGTTAATGCAAGCTTTATTTATTTACCATGAAATTCTGACTGGGGCAGAGCCCATTTTCAGCAGAGGTCCAGGGAGAAATGCTCCAGATGCATGTCTTTGGAATGTGGGAAGAAGCCGGATGACAAGAAAGAAACTCGCACAAATGTAGGAAGGACATGTAGACTCCACACAGAAGGCACCCCAGCTGCGAGTCAAACCAGGCAACCTCTTGTTGTGTGGTGACATTAACCTCTGCACCACTGCATTCCTGTACAAGTATGTTTTTTTAGTGTTTATTAGAAAAATTAGCAGAAAAGGAAATTTACACATAAAAAAATAATTAGTACAATATGAAAATAAATATATTAGACCTATAGTAGATCAGTAACACTATAGAAACTGCACATTCTACAAGATAAATAATGGATTTTAGAAAATGACCTGTCATTATGATTCAATGACATAGAAGGCATTTTTAGGAGGTTGAGCATCTGTTGCCCTACGGTGCAAATGCAGATGCCACAATAGTCATGTAGCTACATCTGGGTGTATATCATCATGTATACGAAGACTAAATATGCTAATTGCAATTTTTATTTTAGGTTCAGCCATACTGTTTCGTAGTGCACAGCAAGCAAAGTGATGGAAAATCATAAGAACTTAACCTGTAAAATGAGATAGTTTGATAGCCAGCCCCCCACCAATTTACTCTTATATGTCACTAGATGATTGTGACTATTGATGTTACACCCCAACCCCAAATGCAATTGACTATGCAAAACTGTCTACTGTTATGAACCATGTAACTTAAAATAAAGGTCTGTCGGAGTTATCAGCTTGTTGTTATCACTAAAGAATATATATTTTGTTTACTAACCTTACTAATCCACCTACATGCCAGGGAAAGTCAGCATGTTATCTAAAAATTCTAATAGATATCTCCAAGTAGTGGCAACATCAAGGTACAGGTGATGTGACTGCAGGCGATCAGGTCAGCAGGTCTGTTTGTTTACCAATGGGCATTATTTAGTTAGTCAGTCAGTTAGTTAGTTAGTCACAGGAGCATCATAACAGTATGTCATAACAGTATGTCAGTGCACAACACTATTATATTATATCTTACATTGCATAACATAGTAGGGTAGTGTCACCGATATACAAAATTATTGAGCTTTTTTATTTGAGCTTTTTTATGTGCATGTATTTTGTAAGAAAATTAAAAGAAAAAAAAATACCACTGACCTTATGGTATAATGACAGGCAATGTTATTCTGTTATATTACAGTCTATGTGAGGTGATGCATTTAGTTATGAAACTACCACGGATCTTTAGGCTTATGTAAGAACAGAAGGTTGTACATTGGTTATATAAACTCTTTGTACAGTAATTATTGTTTCTGCTTCATTATCTGTCTTGAAACCATGGTGATTTTATTGAGCACACCATGTTCACTGATAAATTGCATAAACTGAATATGAGCATGCTTTCCAAATGCTTTGACTAAGGGACATAGTATCAAGCTCAGTTTATATATTTTGCACAACTGAGAAATACTCCCCCAGATTTACTAATCTTCCATCCAGGACTAGCTTAGTCCTGCACAGAAGCGACCGTTTAGGAGCAGGATGGCAACGCGCCATGCTTATTAATGATGCACGCTGCCTGAGCTCCTAAGATTACACGGAGCATGTTAGAGTGCAGGGGGTGTATCTGAGAGCAGAGCTCTCAGAATAAATATGCCCCTGCAATGTAGAACAGCAGAAAGGGGAATGCAATGAGTGACAATGCTCACAGGTGACTGCATATCCCCACCAACAGTCCCCCTTGTGTATAACAGCAACAGAATATAGAAATAAAATGAAGAAACATTTTTTTTAAACATCCGATTACAGCTAACTGTAGGTGCACGGGTGTGCCCATCACTTAGCTACGGTTAAAGCAGCTTAAAAGGCTGAAGAGGATAACAAGGAAGATATAGCAAATGAAGTAGCACAGCAATAGTGTAATGGGCAGAGCATTCGCCTTACGAGCTGGCATTCCACTGCAGCACATCTAATTTTACATGACTAAACACGTTATGACCAATATTTTTGTTGCATAACCACTAAATAACATATATTTGTGAACTGGAGTACTACAGTAAATGCACATGTGAAGTGCCAGTGTCATAATGAATAAGGCACTAGTAAGCAGATCTAAGTACCAGTAAGTAGTAGTAAGCATATTTAAGCACTAGTAAGCATGTGTAACCTTGTTTGTGCGGTGGTAAGCAATGCCTTCACTGGATAAGCAATTCTCAAGCTAACTCTCTGTAAGCAGATGTAACGGCAGGTTAGCAGTGCTCACCATCACACAAACCCACTTACAACTGCCAAAAAGTGCCTTAATCACTCTGTATCCAATGGCCCTTGTTCTGCCCATCAACAAATTAAAGAACCATGCAGGTCTCGAATCCAGGACCATATACACCATAGTTCCAGCAGTTATCCACCAAGCCATCACAGAAATATAGTAGCAAACAAGACCTCACCATAGTATAACCAAATTGAACCTGTGAAAGGCGTCAGTATACAGTCATATGTGCCATAACCCACTACATAACAGAGATATGTGAACTGGAGTACAGCAGTAAGCCCAGAAGTAAGGTTTAATTGTAATAGAGTGTCGAAGTCCCCAATAAAATACAAGGACCCCACAGAGTGCACGTACACATCAATCAGGGATACCAGGCATACATATAAGGTGTAATGAATAATGACGCAATGCCAAAAAGGAGTTATAATGAAAGTCTAATGTAAGCAACACTAAGCATTGCACAGGCCAGCTTAAGAGGTGTAAGCAATGTGTAGACCAACTAACTCATTGTGCCCAGTGGTATAACCCTTTAATCAATGCCAACCTTAGGTAAGCAGGGTAGCCCATAGCTTAGCCTTTTCAAAACCGGCCAATCATGGAAAAGTGTGGGAAATTGGCTCTACTTAAACCCTAGAGGGGGGAATACATCTCATAACTGGTTGTAGCTTCCCCTTGCAGGCACTATGGCAGTAAGGGGAGAAGATGTGCACTTCCAGGCGCAGTGCTGGTGCATCCAGGAGTCCAAGGCCATGGCAGGACTCCTAGTAAAAGACCATGCACAGAGACTGCTGCAGAGCCAGTACCAGGGCTCCCAATATAAGGCAGAGATCTGGGACCATCTCGCCTGCGACTTCACCAGTGCCACTGGCATACCCCAAACTGGTGAGCAGGTCAGACACCACTATTCCAACTGGAAGTGGCAGAAGGGGGACCTCTTGGAGGCATGGCTCCAAGAGGCTAGAGCATCAGGGGATGTGCCAGACGTATGTATGTATCACCCTGGTATGTGTGTAATAATTGCCAGATCAGGTATATCATGAGAAGGTATGGCTAAATATTCCTTCTATGTCCCCCACAGCTCCAACGGAGCAGGCCACGAACCAGGAGGCCCACATTAGCTGCCTGGCGAGGTCTCAACTCAAGGCAGGTCAGTAATATTCATGCTTTTACTGTCATAGGAAATAAAAATAAAAATAGTAGTAAATGAATTGCTAGTATAAAACCTGTATTGTTCTCGGCAAGTACTGCATACACTAGAGAATATGGCAGGAAGAGTCTCATATTGTTTATATGTCAATAAAAGTGTAATATCCTGACAAAACAGGCCTAACTGCTGGAATGCATGTGTATATTCTGGTATCATATGGTAATGTAGATTTGCAATCATGTAATTGTACTGTTGTATTAAGCACTGTTACCCACACCATGCACCATAAATTGAATGTGTAGGAATGCCTGTATATGACAGGTGTAATCCCCAGAGGCCATTTAGTACAACTGAGAAACACATAGACAGTAAAAAGGGAAAATGCTGACAACAAAAAACGAATAGCAAATGTAACTGAGATGTGAATTGTTGTTTATTTAGCACAAACAGGCACGGTTTGAATCCTGCCAGTGATAGTAGTCTGCATACAGAATCATACCCCACAACTGTACAGATATGTCCAGAATGTCTATTAAAGTGGCCCATATATATTGCCTATCAACCTGTCCCCCTGGGAAATAAGTGGGATGATCCCAAACGTATAGGCAGCAAACAGGAAATACAGCTGATTGACACACATCTACGACAGCAAAACTGGCACACTAGCAACTCCCCAATACCTTATGTGACTAAGAAGCCACGTATGTCCCATTTACACCCCAACTTCTTAAGTGTGGTCAGAGTTTGTACAATAACAGAGTGAGATGTTTGTGCATAATAGTAATGTGGAACCTGGTACTGTGTGTGGGAACATTCAGGTAGTGCTAATAAACATTCCTCCCACAGGTCAGCCAGATACCAACACTGTGCCCAGAAATACAAGAATAATATGCAGTTGCTCTGAATAATGAGGTATTACACATCACTGTCACCCACACTGTCCTACAACATATAGTTGTCTAGGAAATATGTATAACAGTGTTGTTATACAAGGTCAGAATGCATAAGCACAGGGGATTAATAAGACAGAAAGCAGACTGGAGATATACAGCAACATCAATACAGCAGACACAACTGTGATGGACAGTGTTTAAGTTGTAGCAGACACAGCCATGATCTGAAGCCTGGGAGTGGAATTAGACTGCATACAGATTCATACCCCACAACTGTACACATGAGACCAGAATGTCCAGTATATGTGCCCATATCTGCTGCCTGTCCCCCTGGTAAGTCTGTGGGATGATCCCAGATGTGCAGCCAGCAAACAGGGAATACAAGTGATTGTCAACCATTATGAGAACACACCTGTCACTGTAGCAACACCCAAAACTGTTAGGATAGTAATATTTCAAGTATGTCCTATCTACACTCCCATGTTGTCAAGCTGTGACCAGAGTGTGTACAGTAACAGAGTGAGATGTATATGCATAATAGTAATGTGTAATATGGAACTTTGTGTGGCAACAGTCAGGTAGTGCTAACAAACATTACTCCCACAGGTACGTTGGATATGAACACTGTGCTGAGAAATACATACCAATATAACCTGTACTGGTACTGTCCACCCTGGTATTGTCCGGGATTCTGGATGCTGCAGTTTCTCTGAATAATAAAATATCACTGGTCACTGTCGCCCACACTGTGCTACATAATATAACTGTGTAGGAAAGCATGTATATATGTGTGTCAGGTCACTAAAGGTGGAAGAGGGCAATATTCTGCATATGTCCAGGCACACCAATATGTGGTCAACGCATGGCAGGAGTCTGTGCAAAAAGAGTTGGATAGCACAGTGCAAAACATCAACCCGGAATCTGGGCGTGTGTGTACAAACAGTCAGTGTTAACAAACATTCCCTCCACAGATATACCAGGTAAGAGGTGTATACTTCAGGTAAACTGGTTTATGTGTAATGATGACAATAGCCATATCATTGTCCACAATAAGGCTCTAGGGTAGTGTAGTAAGACTTTTAAGGTACAGATAACAGCACTGACTAGGAATGTAATGTGGACTACAGGACTATACTACTTGTTAATTGACATATTCCCCACCCCCCACCTTATCTCCAGCAATAATCAACATACCCACCCCAACTGGTATGTACTGACTCTGATAATGTCCAATTGTTTGATAAATATTTTAATGGTTCCCATGCATGTGCCATATTGAATTAATCCAACATTGTGGCATGGTGCCATCAACGTACCTGCATGCTGCCCTTACTACCATTGTGGTCCCATATATGCATGTGTTTTGTTTGCTATGGAACTGTTCTGTATCTCATCTCTGGGTAAATGGGAATATCTATGCATGTTGTTATACCTAATCCTGAAATGTGTTGACTATTACTAATCCATATATAATGATGAAATCTAAACACTATAGCATGCTTGGGAAGGCCGGTCCCAGCAGACCCACTTGTCCCACCTCAACTGGCTGTAGCACTGGGCACAAGCATGTCTGGGGCCCAACCCCGGACCTCCCTGTCCGTTGGTCCTGCACCACCTTCGGGTGGATCCTGCCTCAGGGGATGGGGCTCACCCCCCCGGGAGTCGGCGTGGACAGACACCTGTCACCTGTCATCAGATCGGGGTCATGGTGCATAGAGCGATCAACGAGCAGTTCGATGATCTTCTATGCCAGCTTGAGGGCAGCGTGTCATGATTAGAGAGTTAGCCTGGCTCTGTGGGTCAGCCCCCATCACAGTCACCTTTGGGGCTGTGAAGGTGCAGTTGTGACTGCCCATGGGTTGGGACCTCAGTCCCACTGTTACCACTAGGGGGCATGTGGGCTTCCAATATCCCAACACCCCTCCTCATCAAGGTGTTTACCCCCCACATGTGTCATATACCGCCCCTGTATGTGTCTTGTGTGTCTTGTCTGTTAACCTACCCAACCTACCTCCCCAAATATACCTACTACCCCTTCCCAACATCCCACTCTCACCTGAAAAAAAAAAGGGCAATCTGTTCCTACAAAAAGATCTCGCCCCATACATAGCTGTCCATTTCACACACATCTCCAATGGACACATGTAATCTGGTCTAATTGGCATCACAACTTATTATTGTTGCCCTCAACCCTCTCCCAGGGGTTTGAGTGTCCAAATCTACCTCCAGATTCAGTGTATATGCACAGCTGTTACTGTAGAAGAAATGGGCAGCTATGGCAATTCCCTACACCCTTCCTGCCCATCTCTAGCTATTTTCCTTACTGTCGTTGTGCCCCTTTTTCACCACTTTCCTATCAACCCTTTTTTCTTTTCTTTTAAAGAAATTAGTGCAGGGGTAAGCAGGAGTAAGCACTTTTAGGCAGCAGTAAGCAGATCTAGGCCTGTTTATGCAGGGGTAAGCACTGCCTACACAAATTAAGCAATTTAGAAGCTAATTGAGTATAAGAAACTGTAACTGGAAGTTAGCAGTGCTTACCTATACACACACCCCTGCAAACAAACTTACAACTGCTTTAAAGTGTCTTAATCAATCTGTATCCAACGGCCCGTGTTCTGCCCAGCAACAATATAAATAGCCTCTGCAAGACTCAAACCAAGGACCCTGCATACGATAGACAAAGTGATTTACCACTAAGCCATGACAAATATACATAAAGCAGATGTTCTCAGAAACATATCATCCAGCCCAGTCATGCAACAGTACAGAGAATGTATACCAACAGTTAGATGTGTGTGTGTAAATATATTAATATCTAAACAGATACAACATATCTATATATGTATATATATATATATATATATATATATATATATATATATATATATATATATATATATATAGATATATATATATAGATATATATATATATATACATATATATACATATATATACATATATACATACATATATATATATATATATATATATATATGTAGAAATATATACATATATATATATATATAAATATATACATATATATCTATATATATATATATATATATATATATATATATATATATATATATATATGCATGCAAATGCCTACATTGACACATATATATGTCATCACCTATATGTCTACATATACATAGCAAGTTACACATATGTACACAGATATAAATCTATGTAGGTATATACGGACATAGTTATTTATATATATATATATATATATATATATATATATATATATATATATATATATATATATATATATATATATATATATATATATATATATATATTGTAGAATATGAACAGCCAAAGCATGTGTTTGAGGGAATTGAGTATGTGACAGTCTGTATGTATTAAGATGTACGATGTACTGTGAACTTTGAATGAACTCTGAGCAATGAGAAAATGCTGAAAAACAAGAAATATTGCCTTCAAATTTCAAAATGTTTGTTTAAAGTGGCACCACAGTTTGTATGTGCGGTTTCACATAACCCAGTGTTAATAGTAAAACACAAAAAGTTGGCACTGCTCATAATTAGTTGGACATATTTACCGGATGGTCATCATCTGGAACCAAATTGCTAAATGGGTTTATACATCCTGTGGTAATAGTTTTAGGGGTCATAATAATAATAATGACAGCTTAAAATTGTTTTATATGCTGCAGGTTATAAAGAGTTGCAATAACTCAACAAGTTATGATTGTAAATATGAGCAAAATAGTACATGCTGTAAATGATAGTGCTAACGAAACAAATGCAGTCTTTTCCTTAACTGAAGTTTAATCCGTTCCTCAAATAAAAAAAAACGGGAAACTGAAACAATATAAGTACTCTGTTCTATTTAGTATACTCTATCTTTTCAAAGCTGGTAAATCCTCCTGCCTTAGGGTTGCCAGATTATTCCAAACCTTTTGTTTTCTTTTGCTGTGAGCGAAACAAAACTGCCTTGGGTCTCCTAGCCCAGCAACGCACTGGAGGCTACCGACCTATTGCTTACTATAGCACTCAGCTAGATACGGTTGCCTCTGGTTACCCGGCTTGCTTATGGGCTGTGGCAGCTGCCGCTGTTTTGGTTGATATGGCAGCCCCACTAACCTTGGGACATGATACTATATTAGCAGTCCCACATGCTGTTCAAGCACTACTTCTAAAGACAAAAACACAGTATCTTTCAAATGCACGCCTTACTAAATATGAACTAAGTTTAATAAATAATCGTGTCTTGCAAGTCATACGCTGCCCATCACTGAACCCTGCCTCTTTAATACCAACTTCGGATGAGGGCGAACCACATGATTGTGTGCTTGTAGCTAACTCTGTTCTTTCTCCTAGGTTGCTTTTATATGACACTCCTTTACAAAATCCTGATTTAGTTCTTTTTGTTGATGGATCCTACTTACGTACAAACTCTGGTGAATTCCAAGCTGCTTGGTCAGTCTGTACTCCGACTGAAGTTTTAAGGTCAGCACGATTACCCCAGGCACTTCCGCGCAGGCTGTGGAACTAGTGGCATTATTGAATGCATGCAAAATAGCTAAGGACAAGTCTGTTACTATATATACTGACTCCCGTTATGCCCATGGTGTTGTTAATGATTTTGGTATACTGTGGAAAGAACAACAGTTTTTAACTTCTTCCGGGGCACCCATTAAAAAACATTTTTATATCAATAACTTGCTACAAGACTTATTCATCTGAACTTGCTGTCGTTAAATGTGCAGCCCATCAATCTAATGACTTTTTTGAAACTAAGAGCAATAATTTAGCTGACTGGGCTGCTAAACAGGCTGCTCTCTCATACACTGTTCAGGGACATTTTTTGCAGCCTCTCCAACCAATGGTTACTTTTGATACCACAGTGTTAAAAGCTTTACAGGATGAAGTCCCAGAATCAGAAAGAAGAACATGGCTGTCTCAAGGTTGTTTTAAATGCTCTGATCTCATTTGGCAACATCCAGATGGCAGATTGGTCTTCCCAATGTCCATGTTAAATTCTCTTATTAAAGCGTATCATTTGCCAACCCATGTTGGGGTACAAGCATTAATAAAACAAATCCAAAAGGATTGGTTTGCACCAGGACTTTCTGCTTCTGTACAGCATTTTTTTGAGCACGTGCTCCATTTGTTTATAGTATAACATTTCAAAAGGCACTATGGCTCCTGCACAACCACTGCCAAAACCATTGGGACCATTTTGCGCTTTGCAATGGGATTTTATTGAACTTTCACCTTGTGCTTGTTTCAAATATGTTTTAACTGTTGTTGATGCTTTTTCTGGGTGGTTAGAAGCCTACCCATGTATCAAAATTGATGCTATTTCAGTTGCTAAGAAACTTTGTTATGAATTGATACCTCGTTTTGGTGTTCCCTGTCAAATATATTCAGACCGTGGAACACATTTTACTGCACAGTTAATTGATTCACTGTGCAAAATGTTAGGCATCACTCTAAAATTTCATTGTCCGTATAGACCACAGGCATCAGGTATTATTGAACGCATGAATCAGACACTGAAAACCAGAGTGGCTAAAATTACTACTGAAACAGGCCTCACTTGGGTACAGGCCCTATCTCTAGCCCTACTCTCTATGAGAGCACAAGTACATCCTACTAAAGGTCTTTCTCCTCATGGAATCCTCATGGGCCATCCTATGAATATGCCCATGACTCCACCACCGCCCTTTTCTGAGTATGATACATTTGATCATGACATTCTTGCATATTGCACTTCTCTTGTCTCTTTTTTACAGTATCATCACCACCAGGTAGCACCTGCTCAACATATCCCTGATCCTTTCCTGTCCTCCGCACTACAAGCAGGAGATTGGGTGTACGTCAAGTCATTCTCTCTAAAAACAGCGCTTCAACCATGCTGAAAGGGGCCCTTCCTGGTTCTACTGACGACATCATCAGCGGTCCGACTACAAGACTCACCCACCTGGATTCACATATTGCACGTCAAGAAGGTCATCCCATCTGAAGATCAACAACCTCTACCTTTTGCTACTCCTGATTCTCCACCTATTGCTACTCGTTCTCGAAGCCATACTGTACCAGCACCTGACAATGCCTGATGTCTATCCATTTGGACAACCTCACCCTCCCGACACAATACAAGTGCAACCACCATTTCCACAAAAGCACTGCACAGCTATTTTGGTGGTTATTCTTGTCATTTTGGTATTTTTACTGTGGCCACTTTTATTTCCTGCTCCACCTACGCCTCATGCCAAACGAGCTGCATGGCATCCACCTTTCAACACCTACCAAGCCATTAAATACGCTTATGCGTCATCCCTCAATGTCTCGGACTGCTGGATTTGCACTGCTATTCCTACTGTTCATGGGGGACTGATGCTAAATATAGTCCCTTTAGGGGTTAATGAAACCTGGATGAATCTGATCTACGATACATCAAATGTTATTTCAAAGGACAAGATAGCATTACAGTTGTCCCTCTGCCAAAACGGAACTGTGTGTTTTCAAAAAACTTGGTAAATCTAGAGCAGGGTGGAGCCATTGTAACAAAACAGTGGTACATAACTGCACTGCAGACAATTTGGGTTGTGCAACAGATTTCTCACCTATAAAAAGACTTGTTAAAAACTCTATAGCTAACTTTTCCCAGAAAATAGAAACTGTCTATTGGAAAATATTCCAAGGACTGCAGGATGCCGGGGATCACTTCAAGTCTATCAACATCACCATTAAAGTAGAAAATTGTTATTTTGTGTGCAGAAGAAAAGCATATAAATGGCTAGGAAACTGGTCTGGCAGCTGCTTACTGGGCTACCTAGTCCCAGCTATTCGACATGTATCTGCATTACCTAAAGGAAAAATTTGGAACGTTTGAGAGGTCAAGAAGCCTGCCAATCCGGTAGGTCAAGTTGATGCTTCATGGATCTATCACCATGATTTAGCTCATGCTGGCACCAAAGGACTGTCCCATATGGACTTGGGTGATAATGTCATATCATGGGCTGGTATAATTCTGTCATATGGAGCAGTAAAATCAATTTGGAAACTGAGAAAGCTATCTAAATTGACTGAAATATTAAGCAATGCTACATTTTCTGCCTTAGAACTAGTGACTGATAGTTCAACATGGGCATGGTTAACCAACCTGTTCTCAGGCTGGGGAGGTGGACTGTTGAAGTTGATTTTATTAATTGCAGTATTAGCACTTGTTGCTTTTCGTGTCTTATTTCTAATCAAAGCACTGATCTTGAAATTAATGTCTTCAAAAACTGTAAAGAAAGTGCCTACGTTTTATATGCCTGCAGCTATGAATGTAGATGATGAAATGACAATGTTTTGTAATGATGAAAAGACCAGTAGCATGATTATGTTAGATTTGAGACAAATGTATGAGAGGTTAAATGGTGATGCTTACACAGCCTCAAATGGGGGATTGTAGAATATGAACAGCCAAAGCATGTGTTTGAGGGAATTGAGTATGTGACAGTTTGTATGTATTAAAATGTACTGTGTACTATGAACTTTGAATGAATTCACAGCAATTTGAAAATACTGAAAAACAAGAATCTGCTTGAAAGCAGGAAATGTGCTTTTTATGGAAGTGCATCCGATTTTCTCTCTCTGTCTAGAGATATGATGATGTGAATTGTCTTATGTTTACGGATAAACCTTTGAATGGTTAATTGCCCT
The DNA here is from genome assembly GCF_019279795.1 of Protopterus annectens. Classification (NCBI taxonomy): domain Eukaryota; kingdom Metazoa; phylum Chordata; order Ceratodontiformes; family Protopteridae; genus Protopterus; species Protopterus annectens. The sequence goes on from NC_056733.1 coordinate 1,677,257,068, forward strand.
GTATAATGGTCTAATTGGTTCATTTTTATATTTTTGTACTGTCAGCAATATCACCAGTATATAAGCTTGTTTATTCCTTTGTTCTGGGAGTCTCCCTGGTGCTTTCCATGAGGCTCCCAAAAGTGTGTACTGTAGTTAATAAAAAACACTGAAGGAGAGAAAGAACTGTATTTGTCTTCATTTTCAAAGTAATGTGTAAAGTAACAATATATATATATATATATTTATATATATATATATATATATATATATATATATATATATATATACATACATATATATGTAGCCATACTTCTGTAAATAACAATGGTAGATAAACAAAAACATATATGTCCACATGCACTGTTAATGGGGTTGAGAGGCCCCAAACAATATACGTCTTGTAGGAATAGGCATACCCCCCCTCTCCACAGCCAAACACGTCCGCCCTGCAATACACTATCAAGTGTTGCAGATCCCTTAACCAGGACCTGACACGACATGGGCACAAGATGTTAACAGTACTGCATCCCACCTGTATGATGTCAGGCTGGTATTGTTAACATGTCATGCAGTACCATCTGCCTCCCATAGGAAATGTAAAATGTGGAAGCTATCAACATCCCCAGGGCACATATACACAGACACATATATGCAGATACAGATATATATATATATATATATATATATATATATATATATATATATATATATATATATACACACACACATGTGACTACACATACACCCGCAGAGGTATGTACAGTAAGATATATATGTAGAAGGTTCACACAATATGGAACAGCCACTAGGCCTACAGTTAACACCCTAACAACTGGACACCGAATGAGCCACCCATACAAATGACATTTGGTGCCTGCAACATATACCCACAGAGAGGCCATAGGATAAAACACCACACACAGGTTTGCAGAAATGGAATACCTTTATTTGTGTACTATTACACATGTATATGCCATGTCACATAGCTGTTTAGACACTGACATCCATATCAACAGAGTAATGCAACTGTGAAACAGTTATACTAATACAGTAGTCTGGAAAGGACCACAGCTGTTGCTGTCCAGGCCAAGCCCTCCAAATCCTACAATAGTGAAGACAGACTGAGACACAGGATACCAAACAATCAACAGTAAGGATGCAGGTGTATAGTCTAGCAGCCTCTATCTACACTCTGTACACAATTACTAGGTGGTAAAGACTTCACTTGTCCAAATGGGATGTAACTGTTACATAACAAGGCATAACTGACACCATCACAGGTACACTGGCAAACAGAACAGTCTGTATGGCAGGAGGCAGTAGGCCTGCAGTGACCCACTTTTTGTAAGTAATGTCAAGATAGGTGAAATGTATGGTACTGTACATCCAGATACCTTAAGGCAGCTAACCACTGATACCCCCACATTTTGTAACAGCCTAGGTTATGTATGGTGCATCCCCCCAAGACTCAATAATACCGGGTCATATACCACTGTTACATACACTGGCCTCTGGAGTGCATATGGGCACACATATATTGTGTAGGTGGAGCCCACACATATATGGCCCCAGCTCCACCGTATGTGAGGGGGATACAACAGCAGTGGACTGCTGGCAGGAATGGCAGCATGGTATACGCATATGTGCTTATGTGCATATGTATCACCATCTATATATGTGCAGACATATAATGCTCTGTATATGTATATATGTGGGTGTGTATATGCATATTTATGTACATATACATACCCATCTATATATGTCGATATGTACATGTATAATCATCTATATAGATATCTGAATAATTATATGTACATATATATTAACCATATGTCCTGAACATGGGGTGTAGCCCTACCTCAGCCCCTATAGTCCGAACTTTGTAGTGCAAGGGGATGTCAGGTATGTATAGCGGGTATATTAGTAGACTATTGCTACTGTAACAGGGATTGTCTTCACAGACATGGTGTGTGTGGGAGGTCACATCTGCTTTTTACATGTGTGCCATTGGCTACTGACAGACATCCTAAGGACATCATAGTATGGTACTGCTGCAAGCATGTAATGCTCTGTGGGCTACAGCAGAGATATTGGCCAATAGATGTGAGCACTCTGACACACTCTGTACAGTCCAGAGGTATACACAGAACCCCTTAGTGCAGAACATGTGGACCAAGCTTGACAATATGGATGTTAACAGCCTTGTAGAAGGGTATAACACATAATGACTGGAATACATTCACCCCCATAGGTTATGCATTCATACACCCCTGTCTCTCCTGACACATAATTACTGCTGGTACAGAGGTGCCATGGCCATATACTACCCACTAGATATTGACATACATCTGTACAGCATCCCACCACTCTGTCTGACATACATGACTGTTAAGGGAGGCCCGGCAGCAGTACATCTGACAAGTATCAGGACATGACATCTCACTGGGTAAGTACAATAAGCTGCTAGGCATGTAACAAAGCTACAGGCAGACTGGCTCAACACTGGCCTACATCTCCTATAGGGGGATGCACATCTACCTGCATATGTAGCAGGCTCTACAAGCATGTCACAGCACAGGGTAATATAAACCTGTGTGAAAGTGCATAACCACAACCAATGTGAACACAGCCACAGCGACATATGGTAAGCTAGCATAATATTACATTATATGGACTATCTGTCCAACACCATCCTCATATGTGCCACTCACACACTAACCCTACATATACTGGGCCACTACACAGTGTGGCCTGATGTCTGTCTGTGGTATGGGACATGTGTGTGTATGCCCCTACAAACATGTAAGCCAGTACAGTAACATCAGATAGGACGGGACATAGAACAATGACATCTACCACAGTCCGTACACAGGCCAAGGTACATGTTAACAATACACACACTGTTGAGATTCACCATAAGTACAGACCTCAGTACTGTACAAACAACCACAGAGTGTCTAGGTTATGTCATCAAATATAACCCCTACTGTACATAACATGTGTAAAAGTCTGATATCTCACTGGCTTGTTATTAGATATGATGACACTAATTATGGTGTACAGCACATATGCACCTCTTAATGCATGACATATGTACAAAGGGTGACAGAGTTGTGGCTGGAAGCACATACACTGGGCCAGTATTGACATGTTGATGTGATAACATTATGCATTTACTGTTGTAACAGGGTTTGTGGCTACATATGTTCTATGATGAATATGAAGTCAGTAACTGTCACAGCTTTCATCATCTACAAACTGCAATCCTCACACTACCTTCTGCAGTTCACAGATACATGCTCTGTGGGTAACACATGAAATCAAAGGCAACACACACTGCCCAGTCTGCAGATGAACCTACAGATGGGGAGCCCTCATATGCATAGAACTGACATGGCAGGTATTAATACATGTAGGACAGCAATATCCGCACACACCCTGTTAAACCAACACTACTCTGAAATGCAGTATAGCAGCACTTACAGTCTGTAGTCAGGTCAGGCACATCCATCTCCTGTGTGTTGGCCTGTTTCCACAGTGTATGTTGTCAGAGGTAAATCCCCAATCCATCTGAGATGCTGTTTGCCAAAGAAACAGATCGAGTTCCTGCTCACAGTGAATGACAAGGCCCAACACCAACACGATGTTCCTAGCTATTGGAGTGTGTTTCCTTGCAGTTGGCTATGGGAATGTTACTACAACTGTTCCACATGCAATCAGCTAGGGGAGGGCTGCAATTTCTGCAGAGGCCATCAGCTGATCATGAGCATTACCTAAAATACACATGCTGCTGCCTAAGCAAAGCGTAGGTCTCCACATTTACCAGTGAGGGAGTGAGAGAGGCAGACAAAGGCAAAGACAAGTCAGGGAGGGGTGGGAACGTAAAACTTAAACATGTTTGTGTCACACACCTACCAGTACAGGGTGTCAAACCCCTGATGACTATGTAGTGCTATCACAGTTCTATGCAGTTATTTCATGCACCACATAGGTCTCCTGCTGTAAAGCTCTCAGAACATATATGTGGTGATGAGTGACATCTGCAACAGGGATATGGTAGCTATATGGTAGGTGAAGTACACGTGCCTGTCTGCGTGAACAGGTACCAGCGACAACACAGCCACAGTCTGACAGGGACATACAGACATTGACACACCTGGCAGGGCCAGGATTACAACTCATCACTAGTGAGATTGCCACAACACATTATTGTGCAGGTATCACATGCACCACACGGGTCATATGGAGGTTATATGGGGAAAGGGTATGGGGAAGTGTCTGACATCCGACAGCATGCTTCAGTATGCCAATGGGAGTTGTAGTGAGTGTGGATGTGATCATACGCATCATACAACACACACACACATGCACACAGGGTGCCAGTACTGACATGCATGGCTGCATCTCTGCACGGGTGTGTGGTGATCGACTGTGCCAGATGGCTATATAAGGCTAGGGGATGGGTATACCTTGTCATCATGCCACATGACAATGGCTTGCATTGTGGCTCAGGGTTGTAGTTTCTGCATTTGCCCACACATGTGGGTATTGTATTCCCCATCCAGTCACTTGGATAACTATTGTGTGTGGCCAATGCTGTCCATCGCTTGCCATGTATGTGCTCCTTAGTCCATGACATGGATGGTGTCTGGGATGTGCACACCTCTCACATGCATGTAGAGTGACATGTGGAACTGTACCTGGGGTGTCTGGTCCATGTTGTGTACACAGATTATCATAAGATGTGCCAGTCTTGGCCACCTGTGGCAAGAACTGGTAATAGACAGCAGGTCTACCCTGCATCCACATTGATAGCCTGATAATTGCATTCCCTGGTGTGAGTGGCATCTGTCCATACACGGCATGTTTTCAGGCATGGTATGTCCCTTGTGGGTAACATGTGATGGCACCACAGGTGTTGCAGGTGTCCAGTGGGGAACATGGGTAAGGTGCACTGTCTGCATATGCGTGCCTTTTGGACAGATGGACAGGGTGCCATGCCCTGTGTGTGTGTGTGTGTGTGTGTGTGTGTGTGTGTGTGTGTGTGTGTGTGTGTGTGTGTGTGTGTGTGTGTATGAGACATGGGTTGAGAGTGTGCACTGGGTAATACTGGGTTGCTAACTACGATTGCCTGGCCTTGATGTCACATGTATGGGTATAGATTTGCACCCCAGTCTCTTGGCTATTTCACATAATTTATCCCTGTACGGTGGACATTGTGATATGTAGTAGGGCCACCACATAAGCAATTTGCAAAATTCACTCCACATTGGGCCCAAGAGTCAAATACACCTACACACCTGTCATGTCTGGGAGTAGAACCTCTGCAGTTATAGCAAGTGCCACAGAGATTATTGGAGTACTCCTTCCCCAAAGGTGTATATCACATTGGATGACATCAGCAGGATTAACAAAGTAGGATATTCGAATTGAAGTGAGAGTGGCTAAGCTAAAATGCATTGCTCCCTACACAGACAATGACACATACACAAAACATCCACAACCGACATGTGTGGGTATAGAACCCCTAACAGAGGTCTATATCACACTACTGCATTGAGCTATTATAGGACGCACCATGGGGATTAGTGGAGAACTTTTTCCCCAAAGGTGTATTTCGCAATGAATGATATCAGCTGGATTGCCAAAGTAGGGCCTTTGGAATGCATTGCTCCCTACACAGACATTGAAACACACACAAAACATCCAGGACTGCCATGGGTGAGAATAGAACCCTTCCAGAGTTCTATATCACACTACAGCAGCCAACAGTTATGGCACATGCTACAGAGATTACTGGGTTGCAGTCTTTACATAGGTGTACTTCTAGGTGGATGACATTAACAATCTTGCCAAAGTTAAACATTTGAATTGTAGGGAGTGTGACTACCCTAAAAAGCATTGCTCTCTACACAGACAGACAGACAGACACACACACACACACACATACACACACACACACACACGCACACACACACACACACACACACACACACACACACACACACACACACACACACACACACACACACACACACACACACACGCACTTGCCAGGTCTGGGATTAGAACACCTACCTAACTAATTTATCATACTACAGCAGTACACGGTTACAGGACACGCTACAATGATTACTGGGCTGCAACCTTCACAGCGGTGTATTTCTAGATGGATGATTTCAGAAGCCTTGCCAAAGCTGAGTATTTGAATTATGGGAGTTTGACTGCACTGAAAAGCATTACTCTCTACACAAACAGGAACACACACAGACACTGATCTGGGATTAGAACACCTACCTAACTAATTTATCACACTACAGCACTATGCAGTTACAGGATGCACTAAATATATTACTGGGTTACAGTCTTCACAGAGGTGCATTTCTAGGTAGATGACATCAGTAGCCTTACCAAAGTAGTGCATTTCAATTGTAGGGAGTGTGACTACCCTAAAAACATTGCTCTCTACACAGACAGGGAGACGCACAAACACTTGCCAGATCTGGGATTAGAACACCTACCTAACTAATTTATCATACTACAGCAGTATGCAGTTACAGGACACACTATGGAGATTACTGGGTTATAACCTTCACAGAGGTGTATTTCTAGGTGGATGACATCAGCAGCCTTACCAAAGTAGTGCATTTCAATTGTAGGGAGTGTGACTACCCTAAAAAGCTTTGCTCTCTACACTGACAGACACACACACACTTGCCAAGTCTAGGATTAGAACGCCTAAGTAACAACTTTATCACACACAGTTGTGGGATGTGTCACAGAGATTTCTAGGCTATGATTGTCCCAAAGGTGTATTTCACAGTGGATGACCTCAGCAGGCTTGTCATTGTAGGGCTATGAGAAGGGCAGTGTGTGTGCATGGGCCATAACCCATTCATCTAGAGGTTGACACACCACATGTGGGCACAAACAGGGTCATATTTCGCAAGGTACTTGTATACAGATGCTAGATGACACCTTCCTTGTACAGTCATGTTGCACAGCTAGCACGTGCACCACATAATCTGTACTGCTGACAGATACTGGTGGCTAGTATCTACAGTGAGTGACATCTGAACCTCATGTGGTTGTGGCCCTTTGGCTGTAGGGTGGGACAGGCCTGGATGGCTCCTTGTCACAGTCACCCTCTTCCACACATCTATGTACGTCTACCTTTGGCTTATTATAGTGTGTTGTCTTTAGATATATGTCTGTATTCCTGTCCAATGTGTGTGCAAAGCATGTGTGGTGCATACTGAGGAGTGTCTGCACTAACATCTGCAACTGCCAGTTATGTCTGGTCCTCTGGTGTTTTCAGGCAGGGCCTTCATGTGTTTAAGTGTGTGAGCATGCCCAGTATGCCCATCTATATTGAATGTGTGGATCAAGTCCAGGTAATCTGTATTGCAGTGCTGACCTACGTGTTGTACACCTACAGGTACCATACTGTTTCTGCAGGGTGTCTGTCGATCACATGGCATTGACTATTACTACATTTCTACATGGGATGGGGGGCACCCGTGCCTATGTCTACAGTTCTTCAAAGGATTGGGGGGTACACATGACTGTTACTACATGTCTATGTAGGATGGGGTGGGGCACACCTGACTATTTCTACATTTCTACACAGGCTTTGGGGGGGGGCCACACCTGACTGTTACTACATGTCTACATAGGATCGGGGGGGGGTGCACAGCTGACAACTGTACACATTTGCTATGACTATACTGGTATGTCAGGTACTCCATTTCATTCTGTAGTCTTACCTATCATGCTGCCTAGAGGCATACCAGTGTACTACAGATCTTAGCTTTTATTTATCTACATATTAGTTTCAGACATCCTACCCTTCAGAACTGACATCCCACTGCCTGACCTGCTGTCGTCTGTCTGTGTAGGCCTGGGGGGAAGTTACACATAGGCATCATTCGGAGGCCATAGCACAGCCTTTGTTTGTGTTTGTCTACACCTGTCCTGCTCACTGTGATTGTTGTTGGGTATGTGAACCCCCCCCGACTGACATGTGTGAGTCACTTACCTTGTAGGTGCCCCAGTATTGAGGGTGGTGTTGCAGGGCTGCCTATGTCAGAGGCACATAGTATACTCCCTACACATGGTTGAGCACAGGTAGTGCAATATTTGGCATCCCTTTTACTGTATGTGAGAGTCAGAGAGAGTTGTCATTCCCTGGGTCCCTCCTGTGTCAGTGTATGTGCTATGCATTGCCTCTTTTCCAAGGCTAGGGCATACTGGGAATGCCTCCTTCTGCCTACTGGTGCAGGCTCAGGTTGTTCCTCCTCCGAGTCATTCTGTGCCTGTGTAGGCCTTGGCAATGGTGGGGCGGGGGCTGTGTGGCCCTGCCTCATGCTGTTCCTGCTGCAGCTGTTTCCACAGGATCATATTGTGTAGCATGGTGGTTCCCCTTCACAAAGTTGAACATTCAGAAACTCGAAATGCATATGGACGACGCCATATGCTCGAATTTCTGAAGCTCGACTTCATGAAAGGGAACTTCAAAATAAAGAACATAACACAAAAAAGTGTTTCGGCAGGGGGGCAAGCCCCCCCTGCGCCCCTCACACCTCCCGTTACTTATTAATTCCAATTCTGAGATCACACTACAGCGCAGAAAGGGAAATCTCCCGTTCTGCACTGTATGCCGTTCCCCATTCACACAGTCATGCTTCCACAGTTTCAAGCATATGGTCTCGACTGTATGCATTTTGAGATTGTGGCTGTTTGACTTTGTGAAGGGGAACCAGCATGGCACATAACAGGTTAATTTGGGTACATGTAGCTGATGAGTACTGCAAGGCTCCATCGGATGTGTCCAGGCACCAGAACCATGACTTACGCATCCCAAACACATGCTCTACTATAATTCTGGTCTGTGCGTGTGCCTCATTATGGAGTTCTTTTTCGGGTGTGTGTGATTTCTGATAGGTGTCATCAGCCACGGCTCCAGTGCATATCCAGCATTCCCCACTAGGTGACCATCAGGGATGTCCCCATTGGCAAATGTCTGGTACAGCTGCGTCAGATGCCAGATGTGGGAATTGTAATAGCTTCCAGGGCAGCCAGCACACACATTCATTATTATGCCCTGAACATCGCACATGACCTGGCAGTTGATGGTGGGAAAACCTTTGCCGTTTATGTAGACCCTACCCTGCTCACCAGGTGGTGCAATGATGCATATGTGCGTGCAGCCTATAGCACTCTCTACCTCAGGGTATTCTGCTATTTGGTGGAACAGTTGCATATTGCTGGCCAATGCCTCATAGGTATTGGGGAAATATACATGCTCACCAACATGTGCTGACATGGCATCCAGGAACTGGTGGAGTACCCTGGATGCTGATGCCTGTGAGATCCCGATCATATCCCCAGTTGGCCTTTGGAAGGTACCTGTAGCTATTATTCTTAGGCCTACACATACCTTGGTATCCACTGGGATGGGTTCCCCTCTGTTAGTTCTGTATGTGAGGCGTGGCTGGCACAGCTCAACAATTTGCTGTAGGAGGGCCCTGTCCACCCTGTAGTGCTCCACTATCTCCAGTTCATGTAGCCCATAGTAGGTTACCCTGGGTCTGTACACTCTTCTCCGTCTCTTCACTGTGGGTTGGTTGACAGCATTCACATCCTCACCACCCTCAGCCTCTTCCACAAGTTGTTGTATGATAGCTATTGCAGCCCCTATTATTTTGCTCTTGTGAGTGTTAAAAGTTCCCTGCTTGTTTACACCGGTGGTGCAGAGTGTGGTAAGAACCAGAGTGGTAGGTGTTTGCATAGTTTATAGTAGTGTTCTGGGCTGGGCTGGTCTGCTGCCTGTGTAATTGGCTGCTTCTGATACATTTCACCTGTCAGCTATGCTAGTTCTCCTTGATTAGCTTCCTACTACTGTTTTCCCTTCCCATTGCCTTCCTGTTTAAGCCCATGGGTGCACCGTGCAAACAGAGTGCTCAAATGTGCACAGTGTTGCTATTTCCTGGTTTAGCTTTTGTTTTCTGCCCTTAAAACTTTCCAATACTCAGCATAGTTTCTGACTAAACCATAGCACTACCACTGCCTTACTCTCCTTTACTAACACAATGGCTATCTCTCCTCTGCTATTTTCCTAGACCTGTCTAAAGCATTTGACATGGTCCCACACAAACAACTTATCTCTGTCCTCAATAACCTATTCTTCTCACAATCAGTCACCAACTGGTTTCAGAGTTGCCTGTCTGACCACCAACAATCCGTTGTATGGAAGAATGACATATCTCCCCAACTACCTGTCTCCATAGGGGTTCCCCAAGGATCCATCCTTGGACCCATACTCTTCTCTGTTTTCACCAATAATCTAGCCTCTGCCTCCAAATGTGGCACACTCATACAATACACAGATGACTCAACCATCAACTGCTCAGCCCAGTCCCTACCCAAACTGCAAAAAGTCACACAGGAAGCCTTTTCCTCTGTTGAAACTGGGTTATCCGATGCCCAATTAATACTCAACTCAAACAAAACTAAACTACTCATCTTCCAACCCACCAAACATACTCAAAACAACTCTCACTTTAACATCACAGCAAAAGACAACACCACTATATACCCAACTGAACACACCAAATTGCTAGGAGTGGAAATAGACAATAAACTAAAATTTGACATTCACATATCCTTGACCATAAAAAAAATGTCCACAAAAAACTAGGAGCACTATACAGAAATAAGCAACTTCTCATCAAAGCAGCAAAGATTTCAATAACAAATTCCCACTTTATCTCCACCCTACTTTATGCCTGTCCAATATATACCAACCTAAGGCAATGCGATCTAAACAAGCTAGAGACCTGCTACAGCAAAATCGCCAAATTCACCACAGGGGCATCCTACAGTAGTCACCACTGTCTCTCACTTACTGAACTGGGCTGGCTTGAACTCCCTCACCTCCTTCAATGGTATCAACTCTCACTCGCTCACAAACTAGTAAATCATCCACTAAATGCCCCATCCCTCCAGAATCTACTCCAACCCTATTGCACCACCAGACCACTAAGATCCAGCAACAAAAATCACTTGCAGATCACTAAAGCAAATAACTCTGCTGGTGAAGCACTATTCTCTTACACCATAGCCACATTATGGAACTCCCTCCCACCCACAGTTACCTCCATACCATCATGCACCCACTTCAAAACTTTACTAAAAGCGCACCTAAAAACATGCTGGCTATGCCCTTGCAACTCCTACTCTAATATCACCGTCCCCATCCAACCACTACCTTTCTTTTCACTCCACTAACTACCTTGATTATAGCAAGCTCAGATGCTCATAAGCCAGTACTTATTATACAGCAGGAACTTCTTCTTGTAACATTTGTTAATGTCTGTTATGTACTTCACAGATAAAGATTCTAGTTGTCTACTGATGTACTATGTTCTTCATCTGTAAATATGTTGTAAGTAATTGCTATGTAAATTGTTAATCGCTATGTAATCCAATGTAACTACTGTCTGTTTATTTTAACTGTGGAGCTTTTCTCCCTGGGCCTCCGCTAAAAATGGACCTACGCCCAGTCGGACACTCCCGGTCAACAAATATAAATAAATAAATAAACCCCGGTGCGTGGCACGCACACCTGCTTAGGCATTGCAAAGAGTTCTAGGCAGGTTTAGACACACCTCCTAGCTTAGCTGTGCTAAGCTAGGTGCAAACTCAAGCCAGTATGCCTGGCACCCACCCTCCCCCATGATGTCATCTAACTCCTAGGCTTGCACCAAGGTATTCCTACTCTTACACTGTTGGGACCTGACTCACATGCTGAGGAAAACTGGGATTCACTATCCTTCCCCTCATTTGCATAGGATTTCCTGCTAATGTATAGTTACATGTCTCACAATGAGCCTCCCCCCTTAGCAACCACTACTCACTGGCCATGTTGTCTTCTGCCTGCCATTGACTTGCACTGTTACAAAAACGAAACTCCAAGTACACTCAAAACAAATAGGTAAAGTCCAAACTAAATAAGTCACCGCTCAGCTGAATAAGATGCAAAGGTTTATTGTAAAGCAACACACTTCTGCTTTTCATCCTGCTCCAATCGCAAAACTTCTTCAGACAAATTAGTTACAAACTGCAATGCCCTTAAATACTTACTAATCAAGTAATCAAGTTTGTTAATTGAAAAAATCTGCAAAGTAGTGAATCCAAGAACAGTTTATCACTTCTGTGAAATTGTATAAAAACTTATGTATAAAAACATGTATATAAAAGCATGTGTATAGAAACTCCAGCATATAAGAACCCATAATCAGTTTACACTTCTTCTACTAAACTTCTACTTTAAAATGTGTGTGGATATGTGTATACTTTATTTCTAAATAAAAATTAAAAATTAAACATTAAAATTATTTTGCAACTAGGATTCTCTATCAGGTTGTAGTTTAACCAGTAAAAAATAGTAATTATACTGTAGACAATAATAAAAACTACCTAATGAGGCTCTTGAGCCTCAAAATACGTTAAATCGATAGGTAGTCATTAAGACCAGGAAAGCTACTTGCATCTAAACGTAATTGCCAAACTAATTCTAATTTTTCTAGTAGTAATGAAGATGGACCTCCCCTCACATTAACTGGCACCATATCTATCCCTTTAAACTAAACTCATATTCAGGATAGGTGTCCATGTGTTTGGCCAAGGCATTTTCTCATTTATTTTTGTTAATGCAATACTGGTGCTCATATACATGTTCCCTCAGCTTCCTGTCGGTTTTCCTGACATAGAAAGCTGGGCATTGGTTGCACTTGGCTAAATAAACTACCCCTTTGGTTTGACAATCGATTTTGTGGTTAATGTTAAATTTAGTGTTCCCCACAAAAAAAGAAGGCCCCATGGTCATAAATTTACAAAATCTACACATGTTGCATTTAAACATGCCTTTTCTAATCTTGAAATAATTATTATCTCCTTCTAAAATGCATTTTAGATTCATGCCCCTTCTAAACACAATTCTTGGTTTATCTGTAAGACTTCCTCTTATTGAATTCTCATTAGTGAGTAAACGCCAGTTTTTTAGTATTATAGATCTGATGCTACCAGCATCGACACTAAAAGTACAAATAAAATTGTGTTCAACTGGTAGATTTTCCAAGGTAGATGCCGAAGGTGGGTGATTCTGCCCTTGGCTCAAAACTGGTACATAAAAGCCAGTGTCTCTCTTAGATTGAACTTCATATGTCACTTCCAGTACAAACTCGAGGGGATACCCCCTTTTGATGAACATGTCTTTTAATAAGTCACATTCCAACAAGAAGTTATCTTTTTTGGAGACCATTCATGTGGCTCTAACAAGTTGCCCTTTCACAACTGATTTCTTCTGTGACAAGGGATGACAACTTGTGTAATAGAGAAAGGCATTAGAATGTCTCCTTTCTGAAAATTCTGGAGATGTAACAGGCTTTGCTATGATCTTTTGAAAGCTCCACATCAAGGTATGCTGTCTTCTCAGTGCAAAAAGAAAATGTAAGCTATAGGAATGTAGTGGTGGAATTTAAATATGACAACAAGTCTGTTGCCTGGGTAGAGTCTCCATCAAATAAGATGAATATGTCATCCAAAAAGCGTGTATAAAAGTGAATGCTTTTGGACGCACCAATACTGTCATTCAATAGGAAGTGATTCTCCCAGTATGCTATTACTAGGTTGGCAAAGCTGGCCCCGCAAGGAGATTCCATCGCTACGCCAACCTTTTGTAGATAGAATCTGTTGTCAAAAGTCACAAAGTTGCAAGATAAAATAATATCGAGCAGTTCAACCACCAGATCCAATTCCTCATGTGTGGCTCCATTTTTCTGCGTAGTTGCCAAGGCCCATTCCATACCTTCACCATGAGGGATGGAAGAATAGAGGTCTTTAACATCTACTGTTAGGAAGTTTCTTTCGACGTGAAAGATTAAATTATTAATCTTATCAAGGAAAGACCAAGAATCCTTACAAGTCTGGTCTTCCAATAAAAGATAATTTTTCATATATAAATCTGCAACCTTTGCACAAGCACATGTTATGCTGTTTCTTGCATCCACTAAGGGATGCATTGGGGGGTCTTGTAAGTTTTTATGAATTTTAGGAATGCCAAAAAATATAGGTATACTTGGGGCTGGCATCTTAAGACAATTAAACATGTGGACATCGATCCGGGCTTCGATGAACATGTCATTGATGTAAAAATTGATCCTGTTGTAAGCAATGTTCATCTCATTCCTGGATACCTCCTCATAAGAGGCCATTGAAATTATCTTAATTATTCTGTCCACATAATCATCCCTGTCCATGATGACCAAGCCTCCCCCTTTATCAGGTTGCATGATCCTAACTGGGGCCTCCTGAAGAATTTTAAGCAAAGCATACCTCTTTCGTATTGGGTGATGTTAAGTTTTGTGAGGTACACCTGAGGTCTCTGTTTTAAAACACTACAAATGTCTAATTCACAAATCTGCTCAAATAATAATAGAGCAGGATGAAGAGGGGGGTTATATACACTAGAAATACAAAAGTCCGGTTTGAGGCTGTTGTTGTGGCCCAGCATTATTTTCAAATTCAAGCTCCTAACAAAACTCTTAAGGTCAATAAGTGTCCTAGCTACATCTGCCCAGGCTGTAGGAACAAACTTAAATCCCTTAGATAATAAATCTACCAGTTCGGGTGCAATGTCAAGGTCAGAGTAATTAAAAATTTTAAAGTCTTTACTAGAATTAAAAATCACCCTGCAGTTGTTATTCACATTAAGAATAGTGATCGGCATTGGAAAAATAATTTCCTCCGATTCCTGTTCCTGTTCTGTTTCTTGCCACGAGCAGGGCTGTGATTGAAGGCCCTGTTCTGAAAATTTGTATTATTTGCAACCATGTGGTGAAGTGATTCGCCCAGTGGGTTATTATTATTCCTGTTACAAAGAAGTTCACTTCTCCTTATATTGTTGTTGACTGTTGCTGCATTGTTGTTATCTTCCAAAGGTTCCACTCTCTCGGGGGAAGTGTTACACACCCAGGTTCTTGTGGCGCTCTTGCCTCAAATAGATAATTCCCCTGGGAAGGTGGTGGTTTGGGGGTAAGCAGTCCCCTGTTTATAATCTTTGAGATCCCGGTTTAATTTTTTAACTTTGGTGGTTTTCAGCTTAGTCATATATTGATCTATGCTGTTGTAGAGTCTTTCATAATCAAACCGGTAATGTAAGTAATCTTGATCTACTTTTATTGAATTGTCCAACACAGTTGTTTCCTGAACCAACATTTTAATGTTGTTCTGGTAATGGGTGCATAACAATTCTAATAACTCAAACCCATGTTTATCAAATAAACATAGTAACTCCTTATGAAACAATGAACCTTCGGCAAGCCCAGTCGGGTATTGCCATGACCTAAGCCCTTTTGGTATAATTTTTAAACGCAGACATTCCCAGAAGTAAGCAACTTCCAGTTGTAATTTTCTCAACTTGACCAACTTCTGGTCACGTTCTTGCAATTTAAAAGATAAATCAGTACCTGAAGGCTCCAAAAGTTCTGGGTTACTGTTTTGTGTGGCGTCATCAAAAACGAACGGTCTTTCTACCCAATTCCCAAATGAAAAAGCCTCTTGTGTGTTATTAAACGTATTCCCTTCTGTTTGATTTGTGTTGAAGGGATCTATGTTCGAAGTATCCATTCCATGATTATTGTATGACAGAATACTGATTTTTGTTAGAATGGTTAATTTAGGTTCATATTTTTATTTTCCCCTGACCCTGTTTGAGCACCGCTGCCCTACGCTTAAACAGTCGAGATCGCCTAAAAAAAAATAAAAGTTGCTTTTTGTATTATTTTTACTGTTTGCAATGCCCATGGCCTTATACTTGGCCATTGGCATGCTTACCACATGATATGCAGCCTTTATTTGCAACTATCCCAGCTCCGTTTTGGATTTTGCAGAAAAGTACTTGGTTACTAACCGAGTACATTTCTGCAGATAGCACTAGTCCTGCACGGACAGTTGCAAGCTTCCTGGATTGCAAAATCACCACATTTGCATAGATTTCTCCTGAAAATGGGGTGATTTGCATACAAGGGCTTAGTCTGTGCAAGAATAGTGCAGGAGCGCTCGTGCACACCCCTGCATGCTGTTCCTGGATAGCATGGCAGACATATTGCCTGCTGGAGCTCCTGCACCGATCTTGCATACCGTGCAAGCTTTAGAGAATCCAGGGGACTCTCTTTAAGAAGAGGTATAATCCAAGTAAGTTGCCAGAATGTTATTTTTTATTATATTTTATCTTGTTTAGGCTCATGTTTAACAGAACAGAAAATTAGGTCGCAGCCTAAGGATAGCAGTAAATGAGAATGTATTTATTTAATTATTTTTAATTATTACAGACAGTAATTCAGAAGTTGTTACAGCTGTAATGACTAGAAAAAATAAAGCATTTGCATTCCAAAACTTACTTGAAGACATGAAAGAAATAGAACTGGTTGGAATTATATCAAAACCAAAGATGAAAAGTGACCTAAAGGTGTTCTAGTATGTCTGCAATTTTATTTTATTAAATCTCTTAAACATATTATATCATAGGAGTGAAATATTTGCAAAACTTCATAATAAAGACCTGTTTTTGTTTTTAAGACTTTTTTGTGTTTGGAATTACTAGTAGAAATGTGGCTCAGCTGTATCCTCCTGGAATTTGTGTACTTGAAGTAAAAAAATTCAAAATAACTGGAACATTTGGATTCAGAAACTTGAATTATTTCTCACAGCAAGTGGTTTAGCTGAAAAAGCAGAATATGTACGGTATGCTCTATTCCTGCATTTTGCTAGAGATTAAACTGTAATGGTATTTAACTCTCTTACTGTTTTAATGGGGAGGAATACAAAACAACAGCAAATTCTGAAACAAGACAGTGTTCATTTCAACCTGACATATCTTATTTACAAGAGCACAATGTCCAAAACAGACTATATTTAATAATTTTACTGAGATGTGGAACCGACTAAATAACTATGAACTTGGTGTGCTGCAAGGATAAGTAATAAAAACAGAGCATTTATTGCACAAGAATTTAATCAATAAATAGACCTGACATTTTTTAAAAGCTGTCAGTATGTAAATAGCAATACATTTAAAAAATGGAAAAATATTTGTTTAATAAAATGTGTGCCAAATTATGAAAAATATTAAACAAAAAGAGGATTTGTTATAAAATGAATGGCTATGAAGAAGAAAGCAATATAATCATCTGAGATAAAGGTCAGAATTATACTATCATTGAATTAATGCCTACAGTAGGTGTGGCTATAAGAATGATAATAAGTATTATTTTGCTTCTTACCAATCCTGCAGATTCTTTACTAGAAAATACCAATTTACAAAGATGAGCAAAACCAAACATAAAAAAGTATATTCATTGGAATCTGTGTGGCATTGTACATAATATGAAAATAAATGGATCTACTAACCAGTTCTATTTTACAATAGAAGTGAAAACACTGCATGTTTTGAAGCTAGAACATGTGAAAGAATGGTGAGGCAGATACAAAATTCAGACTGCTAAAAGTAAATGTGGAACTTGGTGGACAAAATTTAGAATTTAATGTATTCACAAGGGCAGACTACAGTATTTTGCTAAAATATATATAAACTGCTGTAGAAAAATAATTTACAGAGAATTTACGTGTGTCCTGCTATCCTGTTTTGACCATCAGAGGGCATGACAATGAATACTTGAACCTACTGGAGACACATACCATCTAACTTTACATCTTTTTCACTGGAGACTTAGACTATCCCTCTGTAGACCAGGAATCCTACACAGCCTCAAATCTACAGAAGCAAAGGTTCTTGGTCTTCAAAAATACAAATGTCCTTGACCAAATAGCAAATAAATCTACTAGAAGTGTCAACATAGTGGATCTCACAAACCTGGGAGATGCCACAGGGATAATTAGTTCAAGAAAAGCCATAAATGAGGTTAAGATAGCCTACCAGGTGAAAGATAATCATAAGGCCTTCTTCATCTACGTCAGAAACCTCAAGGGTAGCACACAGCAATGTGCTGAACTGGTCATTAATAGTGCCATATTCACTGAGCCTAAGGATATAGAAAACTTTTCAGAGGACAAATTCAGTTTCAACTTTACTTCCCCCTGCCCCCAATCATCCCCAAAAATGCCCTTAAACATAATCTCTCCTACTATAACTAGGGTGCATGTACTGGCTGTATTCTGTAAAGACAAGAACCTGGCCTCTTTGGGGCCTGAAAACATCCCACAATGCTTCCTGAACAGTCTAAAATATTACTTATCAAGATCCCTGGAGTTGGTGTTTAACTATAGTCTTAAAACAGGCTTTGTACCACATGAATAGAGTACTGAGATGGTCATTCACTTCATTTGTTCCTTTATAGAACAATATGTCCCCATACTATGGAAAATATCCCATACCATTCCTTTCCACATTTAAAGATCTCTCTAATTATCAGCCCATAGTCATTCTCTCACCCTTAGCCAAAATCTTAGAGAAGTGTATCCATAAGCAGCTCCTAGACCACCTCACTACAAATAACCTCTTATCTAGTTCACAACATGGCTTCCATCCAAAACACAGTACCTGCACAGCCCTCATACGTTTCACTAACTACATTAACCTCCTCACAAAAAATGGACAACTAGTCTACTATATGTCTTGATATGTCCTAAGCTTTTGATAAGGTATCCCACCAACTACTACGCAACACTCTAGTGTCCTTCAACCTCAACCCTACAGCTCTCAACTGGCTCTTTAGCTTCTTTACTAATCGGCAACAGGCAACTAAATGGGATAACAAACTCTCCACACTCCTCCCAGTCTCTGTTGGGGCTCCTCAGGGTTCCATCCTTGGCCCTCTCATTTTTATTATATTTACAAATAGTCTAAACACTGCCACTAAATCTGCATCTACCATTCAATATGCTGATGACGCAACTCTTATTTACTCTGCACCCATACCCCAAGAACTCCAAGATAAACTGGAAAAGTCATTTCTAGATATTGAAAATTATATAAATGAACTTCCACTCATCCTAAACCCAAACAAAACAAAATTAATGATCTTCTCTAACAGGAAATCTAAAGCAAAACCACCTCCTTTCTCCATCTACTCCACTAATGGCACTATAATAGAACCAGTTAACCAAACAAAACTACTTGGTGTCACAAAAGACAACAACCTAACATTTAATAAACCCATATCACTCACAATTAAGTAAGTTTACATCAAACTTGGTGCTCTATATAGGGCCAAACCTTACTTTATGCAAAATGCCAGATGAGCCACAGCCATATCTCACCTCCTATCTACTCTTCTCTACTGTTCTCAACTTTTCACTAACCTGCGCAAGTCAGATTTATATCTATTTGATTGCTGCTATAACAAAATAGTAAAATTTGCTGCTAATATACCCAAAAGGACCCATCATTGAATTGCTCTTCAATAATTACACTGGCTTGAATTTCCCAATCTGTTATTGCTCAATCAGCTCCCCAGTGCCCACTCTATTATCCACAAACCTAAAAACTGCCTGTACTCTCCAACCTAGTGCAACTAAATACCAACCCCAGGACCCTTAGATCATCCAACAAACTTTTACTCAAGGCTACAAAGTCCCATAATTAGTTTGGTGTCTCTGTTCCCCTTCAAAGTAGCAAAACAGTGGAATCTATTACCCCAGAATATCTTAAAAAACACAAATCATCATAGCTTCAAAAACCTCCTAAAGGAATACCATACTCAACAATAGCTATACTCCTGTTATACTCCTGGCTAGTTTTTCATGCCTTCAATAAAATGTTTTCTATTCTGCTATCTTCTTGTTTTACTTCTACCAAATTAAAATGCCACAATGGTTTTTAGTTATATAGCTAATGATTTTCATATTACTGTCTGTAGTAAGGCTTAAGAAATGTAATTTTTTCTGTTTTACATTCCCCTTTTTGTAAATTGTTATTGTTGGCAACTGTCAAACATTTTGTATATTGTTTGTAAATCTTTTACAAATTTTTTTTGTACTATTGTCATGGAGCTTATCTCCCTGTGTCTCCACTGAAAACGGGATTCTTGCCAATCCAAACTCTATCCGGTTAACAAATGTAAATAAATAAATAAGGGAAGATTTTCAACAGATCCTGGAAACTACAGACCCTTAAGTCTGACTAGACTTATTTGCAAAGCCATGGAAAGAATTGTCATGGAAATTATTAACAAAGACACTGGATACCTCAAGACACTGGATCCATCCCAATTTGGCTCTGTCAAAGGAAGGTCACACTTACTGAATCTGGTGAACTTTCTTGAAAAGGTCACTAAGGCAATGGATGATGGGAAAATGGTGCATACTGCCTACCTAGATCTGGCCAAAACACTCAATGCAATACCCTACTCAGGCGTTGTCAACAAATTTATAGAACTAGGTATAAATCCATTAACAACATGGCAGATAGCTAGTTGGCTCACTGCTAGGACCCAGGAGGTTATAATCAGTGAGGCCTCCTCCACAAAGAAGACAGTTACCAGTGCAACCCTCCAATGTAGGCCCACTCTTCTTTGATATCTACTTCTCAAATGTCAAATCCAATGTCAAAGGCCTTTGACTAATCAAGTTTGCAGATGATAGCAAACTGAGAGCAGGCACTGAATTCTCCCAAGACAAAAACACGATTCAGGAAGGTCTAACAGACTACCACTCAGTGTCAAAGCTATGGCTTAAAATTCAGTACCAAGAAATGCATTATAGTATCTTTTAGAAAGTTGGACACCCTGGGCAACTATGTCATCAATAAAACACCCATAAAATTTGATTTGCTAGTCAGGGAACTGTTAAGTTATGTTGATAGTAACCTAGACTTTGACCAACATATTGTCCAAAGTAGTAATAAAATCCTTCTATGTTGCACAACTTATAAGCAGACACATGGTATCTCGTTCCAGATAGGTCATCATACAACTGTACTCGGCCTTTATCAGACCCATCATAGAGTATAATGCCCCTTTCAGTATGTGCCTGACCAGACTCATGCAGCTACTGGAAAGTCCACAAAGGTTTCTTACAAACAGAATACAGGGAGTAAATACAATGTCCTATGCTGATCAGTTCAAAGCTCTGTCTCTTTAATTAATATCATACAAGCATCTGGAGATGATCTTTGCCTGGCATACAAGGTGTCCCTGGACCCTGTTTTGATGAGACTTTTGCCCATCCCCAAACAAACAGCATCAGATAAAAGACCTACATTTTGCTTCTGATATATAAAGGACATGATGGAGGGACAAATATGTTTCTCCGATAAGTCCCATTCTCTGGAACAGGCTCAGCATCCATGTGAAGCACAATTCCTCTATATCAGTATTTAAGTACAACTTGGACCAATGAATGCATAACTGGAAATTTATGCCTGGTCTGGTGCTATGTCTTTGAGGAGTAAGGAAGCCTAGCAATGGTATCCTGTATAACTGTTCTGCAGCCCCACACCCCCTGATAATTACATATACTAACTTCGAGACAGCAAAATCTTGAGTAAAGGGCATATTTCCTTACCCTGAGAACTGTGCAATCACACACACTTGTTGACCATCTGTTTAGTCATTTAGATATAGCTGGCTAAACAGATGTCGACCAATGATAGGGTTGACAAATTTCAGTCAACCTATATATATATATATATATATATATATATATGTGTTTGTGTGTGTGTGTGTTTGTGTATTATATATATATCTATATATCTATAGATATACACACACACACATATATATATATATATATATGTATATATGTATCATCTATATATATATATATATATATATATATATATATATGTATATATATATATATATATATATATATATATATATATATGGATCTAGGACATTTACCATTAACCGAAAATTGGTATAGAGATTGAAATGGTCAATTTTCCTTTAAATAGTATTCATGTTTGTATTGTGAAGTACTACTGTCTTTCTGCTTTTCCCGGTTAGGGGTCGCCATAGCAGAACTCTGGTCCGCTAATGATTGGCAGTAGAATTTTATGTGCTGGCTTGCCGGGCCTAACACACAACCTTCAATGAAGGAACGCCCATTCACGCATGTTGACACACAGAAGACGCTCTAACTGAGAATCGAACATGCAACGTCTAACTGTGAGACGACAACACTACCGCAGCACCACCACTGCAGTGTACTGTATTGTGAAGTACTAAAGTACTAAAAACAATGGGGAATATTTGCAGGTTGGTGCCTGGTGTTTTGGGACAAGTGTATGACACGGGAAAATCTCAAAGAGGTGGTGAAATACTACTGATGGATGGTTATATCTACCAACTTGGAAAGAAAACAAAAACAAGGAAGTACTGGAATTGTAAATACAAGGTTACAGATACATGTAAGGGTAGAGCTGTAACTATTTCAGTGATGTCTGGTGAAGAACTTGTGAAATCAGTAGAGCATTATCCTTCTGGTGAGCCAGAAGAAGTAGAGAAGTATCGTGTTAGACGTGAGTTAAAACAGAGAGCTATGTTTTCAAGAGATTCGCCTTGTGTTATTGTGGATGACACTGTAGCTTGCACTTCGTTAGAATGTGCTACTTATTTACCTAATAGGTGATCTATGCTGCAAACAGTGAAACAAGTACCTTCCAAGAGTAGGAGTGGTGTATGTACTAGTAATTTGTGTCTCAATGGTATTAACGTGGAAAATTTTCCTTTAAAAGATGGAAAGTTTTTAAAGAAAATATTAAGAGATGCTGTTAATCAAACAAAAGTTGTATTGCTTACTACAAATGCCAACCTAAAAGATTTAAGTGTAACTAAATTATGGCTTATGGACGGTACATATTTCCAAAGAGGTGCAGAATGTAAATAATTTTATACAGTACATTCTGTTGTAAAATATGGTGCATACAGTAAAAGTATACCTCTTCTTTATTGCCTGATAAATAAAAAAATCATATCGTGCATATAGTCTAATGTGGAAGGGTATATTTGAGTTTTTTACTGAATTTGAGTTGACATTGAATGCTTCATTCATCTTATGTGACTTTGAGCCTGTTGCCATACTAAGTGTAAATCATAACGTTAGCAGCATTGTTTGTAAAGGTTGTTTTTTCCACTTCGGAAGGAATATTTGGTGAAAAATTCAAACTTTAGGACTATCATCACTGTATAATTCTGAGATTCACTTTCAACAGTGTGTAAAGCAGTTAGTAGCTTTAGCATTTCTTGCAGAGGATAAAGTTCTGGAAACATTTAATGTGTTAAAGGATGAGTTCCCTTTAGAAGGCAAGCATTTATTAAAGTATTTTTCAGAATGGTATTTGTTGGGAAGCCTAGATTATTCAAGACTTGGATGTCAAGTGGCATAAGATTCCCTCCTCTGTTTCCAGTGCATTTTTGGAACATATCTATACTTAACAAACTGAACTTGCCTAGAAAGCAAAACGCTATAGAAGCATGGCACCAGAGGCTATGCCGTATAGCTGGTAAACATCTGTTTGATTTATTTAGTATGCTACAGGCTGTGTCTCGCGAACAGAACAGAGTGGATGAAATTCACTGTAGGATGTTTGCTGATTGTCCACCTACTCCAAAGAAAAGGATTCTCATCTGTAGAGAAGAGCGATTTCAAGTTATATTGCAAAACAAAGATGATTATACAAGTATGCAGTATATAAAAGCTGTCGCTAACCTATTAAAAATTTAAACGGAAATTAAGAAATGTTATCTTGCACTTCTGATATTTGAATGTTTCTGAAATTACCATATCTGTGAAGATAACAGAAGATGGATATATATTATTTATAACTTGGGCTCAGCATCACTATTTTTGAGCATTAATCAGAACACTGGAGTGTTTCTGCACTTTTCTGCCATTTTATTTTTTTCGTTGATTTGATATTTGTTAATGTGTATTTTCGAGTGTACTACTTTTCGGTGATTAGTGAGTGTGATTTTAACGTTCGTTGATTTGTTATGTCGAGTATATGTCCTAGATCCATATATATATATATATATATATATATATATATATATATATATATATATATATATACATATATATATATATATATATATATATATATATGTGTGTGTGTGTGTGTGTGTGTGTGTGTGTGTGTGTGTGTGTGTGTGTTGGACATCCTGTCGAAATGACCGAATGTGGGACACAGACAGGTGACTGGCAGGTGGGCAAGATCAACAATCCCTGGGTAGGTGAGTATTTCCTTTCCCTAAGTATTGTATGATCACAGAGTTAGTATATATGATTAACATGGGTGTAGTGGGGCTTGCCCCCTTTTAAAAAATGATATTTGTTGTATACACCAAAGACCTTTCTTGGAACATGTTTGGTAACTTGTCGATGTTTTGTTTGCTGACTTTTTGCAGTCGATGTTTTACAGGTTGACATATTAACTACTCAACTAAAGTGAGTAGACCGATATGGTTTACTATCATAATGTCGGACCTCACTCGGTCGAACGCTGCTTACACTGATCCATGTCCATGAAAGTTGACATTGGCAAATCCCTATATTGCTGAATTATGTCTCGAATGCAACCACAGAACAGGCTTTAGCATGGGTCAAGATAGGGATGAGATTTGTAATTCGGCAATGTCAGGTTCAACATTGTCACCTTTCGACCCCTGCCTTTTGTTGAAGTGGATTCATCCGAATCCACTTCAACACAATGATAGTAAACTGACCAATATATATATATATATATATATATATAAACACACACACACACGTGTGTATATATATATATATATATATATATATATATATATATATATATATATATATATAGCTGTGTGTGTTTGTGTGTGTGTACATGTATGTGTATATGCATATATACACATGCATACATATATAGATATATATATATATATATATATATATATATATATATATACACACACACACACACACACACACACACACACACACACACACACACACACACACACAAAAACACACACACACAAATGCATACATGTGTACATACAAACATCTGTCTTTCTGTTAATCTGCCTGGTAGCATTGTTTGACAAATTTCACCAAATCAAGTAAAAGTGAACAAGGGATCCAAACATGTGTAAAATATAAAGATTTTACCTTAAGCTGGAATGTTTCTTTGCAACCCAGTTTGCACTGTGCTGTAAATATCTGCTTTATTATTAGATATATTTCTGTATTGTTGCACTTTGTTTCTCAGGGTAGCTCAGAAACTAGTTTCAGATGGGGGTTGTTGAGCCAGCCCATCTTAGCTGTTAGTCATTGCCTGAGGTGTATATTCTTTGTTGTACTTCCATTACAAAATACATTTCTGTGAATTTGTACAGAACTGATATAGCAAAGAGCTAAATTCTCCTGACCGTGAGCAGAGTTGGGATCTTTTTCCATCTATTATTCCAAACTGATAAGTACACTTTTTGCAACTCAATTTGCACTGTGCTGTATTTAGATATTTGCTTTATTATTTATATATTGGCTGTATTGTTTCTGTCATTCGTTGTTGTCTGCACTTTGTTTCTCAGGGTAGCTCAGATGCTAGTTTCAGGTGGGGGTTGCTGAGCCAGCCCATCTTAGCTGTTAGTCATTGCCTGAGGTGCATTTTCTGTGTTGCATTTCCATTACAAGCTGCATTTCTGTGAATTTGTGCAGAGCTGATATAGCAGAAAGCTAAATTCTCATGATTGTGAGCAGAGTTGGAATCTTTTCTTATTTGATATTCCAAACTGATAAGTACACTTTTTGCAACTTATTTTGCACTGTGCTGTATTTATATGTTTGCTTTATTTATATATTTGCTGTATTGTTTCTGTCCTTTGTTGTTATGTGCACTGTTTTCGCTGTTTTTTTCCTGCCCACCCTCCCAAGTGTTCTTGTAGTCTTAAACTTGGTGGCTTTGGATTCGCCCGCCCCTGCAGTAAAGCTGATCTTGATCACTGCTCCCAGTCCAATCTCATTTGATCACTCAACATAATGCAGTGAGATTATTTGGGCAGGAATACCCCCTTGCTTCTTTGACTTTGAACACTTTTGTTTCTTCCATCACCACTTAAAAAAAATGTACACTTTATTCATCTGCTTTTACAATAATTGTGTTCTTCATACTTTATTCCCTTATTTTTTATGCGTGCTCTTAAGTGTTTGAGTGCTTTTATCCTGCTGCATTTAATACTGCTTGTTAGTAGCCTAATTAAATTTAACTGTTAGTGTAAGCATTTTAATCTTTGGTCTTAGCACTTCTGCTTCAGGCAAGTTACTTTACATTTAAGAAGGTTCTTGTGGTCTACACTCTTGTAGATAAACCCTTAACAAAACCTTCTCTCCATAAAGTCCCGCATACCATTGCTAGAATCTTCTTCTATTTTGACTGCATGTGCTTCTCAATCTGGAAATACAGAGTAATAAGTGATAAGTATATTTTTTGCCATTTTTTAACTGTTCAGAGTTCTGCACTGTCTTAATTTTTGCTTGACTGAATTATTGTATTTGCTGGCATGTTTTTTGATACTGTACAGTAAGTGCCTCCATTTTGATTTTTTCCTAATTCACTACTTTCTGCACTTGTTTTTAGTTGTTTTTAATTTAACTGCATTTATTTAAACTGTATTTGCTTGAATATTGCTACACACTCAAGTGTACTAGCTTGTACTGCATTTGAATTGTTTTTATTGCTGTTTTAGCTGCTTTTCTATAAAAAACAAGTGAACAAAAAATGTTCTAAGCTTGTTTCCCACATTTCCCATAAGTAGCCTAGTCCAGATACAGATTTTCTGTATCCAGCTTCTGAGCCCCCCCCCAAACCTTTCTGTAATGGAAGGGAGTCTTCTAGCTCATCAGTGGGAGTGGTAAGCACTAGGTAGCCTATCTACCACAAGAGCAGTGGTTTCTGGCCCAAAAATTGTAGTTTATTGGCAGTTTGGGCAGTTTTTCCATCCCTTTCAACTTTCTCATTTAAAAGCCAGCATTTGCACTTGTTTCCCACCTTTCCTGTAACTAGTCTAGTCCAGATACAGACGTGCTGTATCCAGGACTGTTTGTAAGCGTTTGAGCCCCCCAAGCCTTTCTGTGCTGGTGGGAATCCTTCTAGCTTATCAGTGGGAGTGGTAATCACTAAGTAGCCTATCTACCACAAGAGCATTGGTTTCCGGCCCAGAAATTGTAGTTTACTGGCCATTTGGGCAGTTTTTCTGTCCCTTTCAACTTTCTGGTTTGAAAGCCCATGTTTGCATGGGTTTGCACTTGTTTAAGCTCTGTGGATCCAGTTTTGGCATCCTGCAGACTGCAAGAAAATCAGGAAGGGGAAAGAGATACTCTAAGTGCCTCCATTTTGATTTTTTCCTAATTTACTGCTTTCTGCATTTGTCCTTTTTTTAGTCTTTTATTTTTTTATTTAATTGCATTTATTTAAACTGTAGGTTCATAGGTTGGTACTAGGCTATCAGTCCTAGGGCCTATACAAGCCTAGCCATAACAATTCTCTGGCTATTTCTTCCCACACTATTTACTTCCCTGGACCCCTGTCTAGCAGGACAACTTACGGGATCCCTGAGGTGAATTTTCTTTCTCCCATCCAATTGTCAAGGTTCCTTTTGAAGAGGGCCAAGGAGGCACTCTGCTTGACATGTATAGGCAGTCTATTCCAGAGTCTGGGAAGTCTCTGGGTCAGGAACCTATCCCTCCAGCATGTTTTGTTTATTGTGATGACAAGGTTTAGATCCCTGGAGCATGTGGCTCTGAGGGATTGGGATTTCTTTAAGTGTAGGGTTGGGAGGGTGGCTTAATGGTTAAGGCGTTTGTCTTACAAACAGAAGGTGCAGGGTTTGAGTCTCACAAGGGATAATTGGCTAGGCTTAAAATGGCTCTCAAGGGCAGTTAGCCTAGTACTAATCTATGAATCTATGAATCTATGAATCTATGTAGCATGTCAAACAGCTCTGGGTTTGACATGGCCTTGTATGTTAAGCAGAGATCGCCTCTGAGTAGACGATATGCGACAGAGTATAGCTATAGTTTTTTAAGGTGGTCAGCATAGGGCATCATTGCCAAGAGTTTTAAATCCAGGAGAAAAGAGGTAATCGTCTCTCTCTACTCTTCCCTCATTAGACCAATCACCGAGTATAATGCCCAATTTGGCATGTACCTCACTAGACACCTGCAACAGCTGGAGAGGCCACAGAAGTACCTCACAAAGAGGATCCTAGGCATTAAACACATGTCCTACACAGACAGACTCAAAAGACTCCAGCTATATTCTGTCTCATATTGCCTACTTAGAGGTGATCTCTGCTTGACTTGCAAAGCCATATCTGACCCAGCTCTGTTAGGAAATACTACAGCTAAAGAAATCCCAATACCTCTGCACCACACACTCCAGACCTCAACCTCATCATCACAATCAATAGAACATGTTGCAGGGACAGGTTCCTTACCCAGAGAATGCCCATGCTCTGGAATAGGCTTCCCATATGTGTCAAGCAGTGCACCTTGCTGTTCCTCTTCAAGAGAAATCTTGATGAGTAAATGGGAAATGGAAAGCTCACCTCAAGGAACACTCCAGTGGCTCTACTTGATAGAGGCACTGGGAACTAACGTCAGGCGGCACAATGCCAGGGCACATCTATGGGCCAAGATTGTAAAGGCTCCAGGGCCATTAGCCTAGTACACACCTATGAACCTATTGGTTTAATGTTTCTTTATGATCACAGAGAGAGTTTGCTGTGTCAGTAAGAACAGGTTTTCGTTATAACACAATTAAACTGTACACATTATGAGGTGAAAAAAGCCTTTGAAGAGCTTGTTTAGGGGAATATGATGTTTGGAGTACTGGTTCCTGAAATGACAGAGAAG
Organism: Protopterus annectens; assembly: GCF_019279795.1. Classification (NCBI taxonomy): domain Eukaryota; kingdom Metazoa; phylum Chordata; order Ceratodontiformes; family Protopteridae; genus Protopterus; species Protopterus annectens. The sequence goes on from NC_056733.1 coordinate 1,677,285,955, forward strand.
GGAATTGGAAGAAGACACCAAGAAGAAGCTGGATTTTTTTTTACAAAGAGTCATGTACTGTTACGAAAGAGAAAGAGGCAGAAACACTTACTGAATTAGACTATAATCCAGCAGTATACCACTGTTTTGAGTTTGCTAGCTGTGAGGATATTATTATTAGTTGAAAAGCTGCTGTATGAAAATGTACATTTTTAATTCCTTTGTATAATAGACACCGTTGTCTAAGGCTGGTATCTTTGCTGTTTTTAATGTTCCACATGAGTGTACTGCAATGGTTTATTTTGTTATACACAATTAATGTCTAAGTCCTAAAACTGTATTTTTGCTTCTTACAAGAAGGACACATCATTTCCCCATGTTAAGATAGCAGAACTGTTGGAGAAAAACTTTCCACAGATGTGTGAGTAAGATAAAGGGACTTTTTTGTGAGTCCTGAGAGGTTACATTTCTTTGATAAATGCATCTGTTTTGCAGGGCTATTTAATAGAATGATAATTGTGGAACATCTATGGCAGATCCTTGCTGCCACAGCCAAAAATATAGTAAGAGAAGCCAAACCAAAGGCTGCTCCATGGGCAATCTAGTCTTACCACTAAAACAGCAAACAAGGAAGGAGATTGTCATCTGTTAGCAGTACACTAACCATGGAGATGATACTTAGCTGACTGGATCAGAAGTCTTTCAGACTAGATGACTAGAACCACTGAAAGCCATCACGGTGATGGAGGGAACTGAGTATCTCCAACATTATCACCAAAGGTGTTATCTCAGAGACACAATCTGAGAAGTTTCATAGCTGAAATTTTTTCATAGCAATATACTTAGAGCATAATTGTGTGACAAACTATATAATTAATTTATGGTTGGACTGTGACACATTTAAGGAATCTTTACATAATGCTTTAATAAAGTGAGTGCTGTAAACTGACCTTAAGAAGTCTGAAAGTTTTTGTTAAACCAGGAATAACTGTTATGCTTTAAAACTTTGTATATAACTGAGCAGCCTAGACCTATAGCAAAACTTGTCAAATGATGACAAAAGACAGAAAGTATTAGTTGCTACTCTGTTTTAATATAGAACAAAAAGGGTCACATATCTAAATTCTATAACACCTATAAAATACATCTTCTGAAAGGCAGACTACAACAAATAGATTCTGAAAAGTATGCTGCTATGGATGTTATGAGTAAAAAATGTGGTAAATGATTACTGAAGATGAATAAAAAGAAAAACCTCTGAATGCATATATAAAAAATGGAAAGAAAGAAATATTTACTGAAAGCCCCATCACTACCACCATCACCACCATTATATCCGTCCTCTGAGGAGACTCTCACATTATCCCAAATATAAATTTAGTTACACTGGTCTAGAAGGCTAGAGTCAGACAGTATAGTTAAGATGATGCAGGGTTTGCAAGTACATAGAAAGAAAAACATTACTAAAAAATGTTGAAGTTGCAGTCATTCACGGATATAAGCAACACAATCATATTATTGAGCTACTTACATAATCCAGATATAGAAATACAAACTGTGTTTGGGAAGCAAGTTTAACATTCCACTGTAATATCCAATTCAATACATGGCTTGATAATAGGGAAAGATTTGGTTTACAGTCAAAAGGTCGACATTGACATGCATGACAGCCTCCTCCTCGAACATGGTAGGAGCGACAGAATGTCAACATTCGTGTGTATGTCCATTTAGAAGGACGTACGCAGGGCAGGGACTCACAGCATGGATGTAAATGGGGGGTTTACAAAGTATGATTGACAGGAATTTTCAACTTTGTTGCATCGACCATGCAACCTAATTAATATGTATGAGTCGACGTTATTTGTCACGGAAATCACCATTCATGTAAGTGATTTTCGTGTTGTTGATAGTAAACCAAAATATCCCCCTTTCACTTTAAATATTTCTGGAAAAAAAGGGAAGAAGGTAGACTTTTTGATGGATCTCTTTATGGGGAGAAGAGAAGCAAGTGAATATGTCTACAGGTATATGTCTCTGTCTAGAGTGGAAAAGAGGGTAGGAACCACTAGATACATTCATTAGGATCATAGGATATTAGGAGGTTACTAGGCTAATGGCTCTGGGACCCTTACAAGCCTAGCCGAGAGTTTATCCCCAAAAAGAAACCTCAGTGAGCACCTGCCGCTCCTGTCAGTGAAGGAAACAAGTGTAACCCCTTGAACAAATTTGTGGTTTCACATCTACTCATCAAGGTTGTGCTTGAAGAGGGTCAATGAAGTACTCTGTTTGACATGTATGGGAAATCTATTCTAGAGACGAGGCATCCTCTGGGAGACAAACCTGTCTCTCCAGCAGGTTTTGTTGATGTTGCATATTAGATTTAGGCCTTTTGAGTGGGTAATGTTCAAGGAATTAGACTAATGAATATGGAGCATCTCTAGTAGGGCAGGTCTGAGATTGCCTTGTAGGCAAGACACAAATCACCTCTGAGCAACCTGTACGATACTGAGCAGAGTGATAGTGATTTGCACCTGTCCATAGAGGACAGGTGTTGGAGGCAATAGATTCTCTTTGTGAGGTATTATTGTGGCCTTTCCAGTCAGTGCAGATATTTGGAGAGGTACATACCAAACAGGGCATTATACTCAATTACTGGTCTAATGAGGGATGAGTATAGAAAGTTAAAAACCTCCTTTTTTCCATAAGTAATCCCTTTACTTATGAGATGAACCAAGTAAAAGGCTTTTCCTGACCACTGCCACTACATGATGGTCAAATGTGGGATTATTATCAACCTGAGTACCTAGGTCTCTCATGACAGATTGTGTGCTTACGGGGTTGCCATTGATGTGGTAATCACTAGGGGCTGTGCTTTTACCAAATGGTATGATGGCACATTTTTTTGCATTTAGCTTGAGGCCATGACTTTGGCACCAGTCATTAGTTGCTGTGAGATCCTCT
>NC_056733.1:1677293894-1677303894 GCF_019279795.1 Protopterus annectens
TGACTAATGACAGCATTATATTTCAACTTGATGGCTGCAATACATATGTGGAGTATTTTGCAGCCAAATTCTATGCACATGTGAATAGCTGAAAAGATGAATCTGTCCCTCTCTGAAATAAATACAATGCCAAATTAAGAAATAAACACATATGATGGAACCCAGGCTCTATAATAAAAGAAAAAAAAAATAATTGCACAAGAAAATAAATCTAAATGTCAAGATGGAAAAGCAGCTGCTGCTAAAATTAACTGGAGGCTACAGACACTGATCTAATTCAACCAAATCCAGGTATGAGGTAAATATTGCCACCAAGGCAAAGGACAACAACAATGCCTTTTATATCTATATCAGAAATTTTAGAACCAATGCCCAGGACTGTACAGAACTAATAATAAATATTACATACTTGGACCTGGGGGACATATCCAAGCTATTTGTAGATAAGCTTAGCAATAATTACACTCACATCTTTTCTCCTACATTCCCAGATCTCATATTCACATCTAGACTCCCCCCCACACACACACACACACACACACATTTCCTATGAATGAACAAGTCCTCAAGGCACTCTCCAAGGCCAAGAATACTGCTTTTATGGGATGGATAACATACTGGGCTCCTTATTGGCCAACTTGAAACAGGGTCTTTCAGATCCCCTACAGAAGCTATTCAATATCAGCCTGGAAAAAGTCTTAGTGATGATGAATGGAGGACAGCAACAGTCAATCCCATGCACAAAGGCGGAGCATCATTGGACATTAGAAATTACAGACACATTAAGCCTGACCAGCCTGATCTGAAAGGCTATGGAATTAATGAAATAAGGATATGGGCAACCTATAATCTGTTGCCAAAGCCAGTTCAGTTTGTTATCTGCATATCCTGCATACTTAACATGACTGACTTTTTCAAGAAGCTTTCTAAAGCAATGGATGAGAGCAAGACAGCAGACACTGTATATAGGATCAGAGGATCATAGGAGGTTACTAGGCTAATGGCCCTGTGGCCCTTACAAGCCTAGCCAAGAATTTGTTCCTAAAAAAGAAACCTCAGTCAGCACCTGTCGCCCCGTCAGTGAGGGACACAGGTGGAATCCCTGCTAAAAATTTGTGGTTTTCCATCCACTCATCAAGGTTGCACTTGAAGCGGGCCAATGATGTACACTGTTTGACATCTATGAGGAGTCTATTCCAGTGATGAGGCAGCCTCTGGGAGACAAACCTGTCACTCCAGCAGGTTTTGTTGATGTTGTATATTAGATTCAGGCCTTTTGATCGGGTAATGCGTGAGGAGTTACACTTATGGATATGGAGCATCTCTAGTAGGGCAGGGTCCAAGATTGCCTTGTAAGCAAGACACAGACCACAGATTGTCTGACCACTGCCTCTACATGATGGTCAAATGTGAGATTGTTGTCAACCTGTGCACCCAGGTCTCTCACCACAGGTTGTGTGCTTAGGGGGTTGCCCTTGATGTGGTAATCCATAGGGGCTGTGTTTTTGTTGAATAGTATAATAATACATTGTTTTGCATTTAACTTAAGGCCATGACTTTGGCACCAGTCATTTGTTGTTGTGAGACCCTCTGTGAGACCCTCTTGTAGTATGTTAACATCATTTGCAGAGTCAATGACAGCACCCAATTTACAGTTGTCCACAAAGGTGGTCAGCCACAGGCCTTTTGTCTTTGCCTGGACCTCTGAGCAGTAGATGGCAAACAGTAGCAGTCACAGGACAGATCCCTGGGTAACACCATTAATGCAGGTCTGCTGTTGGAGTTGGAGGCACCTATTTTGACCTTGTGGGTCCTATTTGTGAGCCAGTTGGCCACCCACATAATGAGATAGGGATTTACTCCAAGTTGCGTTAGCTTTTCAATGATGCCTGAATGGGGGATTGTGTTAAAGGGTTTGGCCAAGTCAAAGTAAGCTGTATTTACTGAGTTTCCCCTAATTCGGGGCCTTGATGACAGTCTCAAAAAAGTCAACCAGGTTCAGCAGGCATGATCTGCCCTTGACAAATCCAAACTGGGTGGGTTAAGTGCTTGGAGATTGCCTATGTCCTTCCTTATGTGGTGCATAATAATATGCTCCATGGCTATACAGATCAGACTTTTCACGCTAATGGGGCAGTCGTTTCCAGGGTCAGTAGTGGCTCCACTGTTGTGCAAGGGGATGACAATGCCAGTTCTCCACTCTGTTGAAATGAAGCCTGTACTTAGGCTGTGGTTGAATAGGTCCTCAATGCAGGCTAGGTCTTGCTGGAGATGATGCAGAATACAGCCTGGGATACTATCATGTCCCATGGAAGCTGTGTTCTTTGCCCTGGATAGGGCCTTTAACATTTAATCTATGGAGATGTGAGGTGCGGTACAAGTATAGGGAATTTTGAATGGGCCTTTGGGGGGCAGGGGGGGGGTGAAGTTTGCCCTGAACCTATCTGCTAGCAGATTGACTATGTCAACAGGATCAGTGTAAGTGGTACCATTAAGAGATAATTCGAATCAAACCTTGGCTTTGCCATGGAGGTTCCTGATGTAATTGAAGAAGGCATTATGGTAACCCTTTGTTTTGGAGACTAGTTTTTATTCATAACTGGCTTTGGAGGTTTTCCCTAGTGATCTAATTTGCTTGTTGGGGCTAAGGAGGGAGTTTTTCCAATTGGGAATTTGTGCCTTTTTACCCTTGGACAAGAGTTTCTTCTTTTTGTTGTAAAGCCTGTTGATAGAGGATGTCCACCAGATATGCTTGTGTTTCCTTGAGGAACATGTTTTAGTTCTGTTGGGTATGGCTGAGTCCATGCAGTTGTACACTTGTATACTGCACTGGTTTACTGTTCAGAATAGTTGTCTACATCCACTGAGGGTGGTGGTGGTGTGAAGCTACTGATACCCTCCCTTAGAAGGTATTCATCAGCTTATGAGAAGTTTTTTAGCTTGCTTACAGCTGGGGGTGGTGGTTGGGAGGGATAAAAACTTCAAATGAGGCAGACCGATGGTCTGATATCACCAGGGAAAAACTTACTATGGGGGTGATGCAGCAGTCACCCAGGATGGAGAGAAGCAAGTCCAGAATGTTATCTCCCCTTGTGGGGGATGAGATGAGCTGGTCTAGTGCATTAGAACTGATGAATTCAAGGAATCATTAGGTGAGTGCAATAGAGCAGGAATAGTTCATCCAGTCTATGGAGGGGTAGTAAAGTCATCAAGGATCAGGGTGTTAGGAGGTACTTTGATGGAGTCAAGTAGGTCCAGGTAGGAGGAGTGGGTGTCCTGAGTCATGGAGTCAGTTCTGTAGCTGGCTATGACTTGGATGAGTGTCTTGCCAATTATCAGTTGCACCTGGAGTAATTTTAGTGCATCATCCTGGCAAACCAGTCTGAAGGTGTGCTTGTCTTTAATGAAGATAGAGACTCCACCACCCTTAGTCTTCCCCACCTCATTTTGGAGTTGGAATGTGTGGAATGAGGTATAGCCTGGTAACGCAAGGGTGTTCGCCGCAACTTTGAACAAAGTTTCCATGACTGTACAGATGTCAGCATCTTCCAGTGTGAGGAGAGCCTCTAGTGAGTGCATTTTCAGGTTAAGGTTAAGGTCAAGACCTTGCAAAATATTCAACACCATCACTCACTCAAGTATCAAAGATAACCTATCTCAGCTAAATGTTAATCCCTACATAAGTCATTGTATAGCAAATTTGTTCTCAAATAGAACCCACAGAATTAGAGTGGGCTGCTCTACCTCCTGCAAAAGACTTGTCACTAGTGGTGCATCCCAAGGTTCCTTAGTTGGGCTACTCCTCTTTGGCATTTACCTATCAGAGGTTAAAGCTGCTGTTAATGGTTTATGGCCAACCATTTTTCAGATGATTATAAACTCAGTGCATTCATTAATTCCCCAGAAGACACAAACATCCTCCAAGGGCTGCTTTCCTAAACCAGTAGCTGGTGTCAATATTGTGTACTAAAACTGAATGCCAAGAGTATAATAAAGGTATAACAGTGTCCTTTGGCAAGGAGAATTCCTTTGTAAATATCACATTGGTAACACCCATGAAAATTGATTCAGTAGTTAGGGACCTAGGATCCTAAGAAGGCAGTAAACTGTGCTTCAGTCATTACATATCCAGTATTGATAGAAAGTACTTTTTCATTTCACAACTTATTATTAAGAGTATGAGATCCAGGTCAAGGGTATGATCATCCCACTGTATTCTGCAGTCATCATACTTATCGAGTACAATGCCCCCTTCAGTATGCCCACAAATCTTTCTTGCTAATAAAATAAAGGCCTAAATCCTGAAAACTATGCAAACAATCTCAAAGCCTTGACCCTCTTCTTGTTGATATAAAGGCTACTAAGGTGTGATCTCTGCCACTGCCCTTTCAGACCAACTGCATATCTGCATGACCCGTGGGAACATAAACATCTATTAAATGTTTAGCCAACGCATTCACTTTATTTTCTTTCCTTACATCACGCTCAGTTAATCAGTCCTGTATGGTTCTATTTATTTGTTTAAAATTCTGTTTATTTTTAAAAACAAAATGCAATGCCTGTCATGCTGCTCTCACTAAATTTTCATGGGTTGAAAGTATATGCCAAATTCTCTTTGTGATTTCACAAATCAAATCTATATTCCTTGGATATGTAAGAGGAAACTTTACATAACCAGCTTCTCACTGAAGTGACGTGTTCATCTTATTTGCTGGAAAAAGGCTTGCTGTCCCTTCTCTAGAATCTTTCTCTTGGTCAATCAAATTTCTTTATACAAGTGATGTATAAAACCTTACTTCATTCTTTCAAAAACTTCCATAAGATTATCATCAGTATTACTTAAACATGATGCACTGAAAATCAGACCCTTCTTTATGAACTGATATGTCTTTTATAATGATTATATTGATTATATATGTTTGCATGTTTTTAGTGTGTTTGAACTTGATAAAGCACTTTGATAGTGAAAGTGACTCAAATATTTATTTTCTTTAATTCTGCAAGATACACTGCACTGTGGTTTCCTGAGATTCACCTTTTTTCTGATTTTTGCTCATTGATCTGGATTTACATTTGGTTATTCCAATGTTTTCCATCTGATTAGAACTGCTACTTTTCAGTCATGATGGTGACACCCTTTTGATACAATGCTAAAAGGTATTAAAGTGAATTAGGAGTTTCATTCCTAGACGGATACATAGCATTTTGAAATTGCATGCAATTGCATACTGATAATATAATTTATATATCACTAACTAATCATATTTTTATAAACATTTTGTTCTTGCAACATTTATTCAATAATTGTATTATGCACCTTATGTGATACTCTCAGAATTTATTTTCAGTTATAAACACATAACTTTTGTTTATATACATGTACATCAAAATCACAGGAGTAATGTATGCCAAGATGATGACTTGTACTATTTTTAAACTCGCATGTTAGGAAAATCTAGTTAAGCCCAATTTCCCCTTCCGAAGCTTATACATCTGTAACAATGCAAATATCTTAGTAAGCCTGTCATGCCTGAATCAGACCATTGCAGTTTTGTTCTTACAGATCTCACTTACATATATAGGATATATTTTTAATCTTTTTATAGAAACAAGTGTAACAATAACTAATTTACTCTTTCTTTTATAAAACAAGATACACCTGATATGTCTGGTATACAGAAAATGGCTATTTTACATACACGTGGACTAATAGCCTTAATCCCAACACTCATTAAAATAAATGGATCTTGGCTCTGGCAGTTAAATGAAGAGCACAGGCAACAATTACTTTAAAATACAAAAATGGGCAGAACACTGAGGAACTGAGTGTACCCCATGTATGAGTGTAAAGGTCTGGGTAGATAAAGTTACCAACCTGCAGAGATTAATTCAGTAAGCTCAATGTCTATTTCTGTAAGTATGTGTGTGTGTGTGTGTGTGTGTGTGTGTGTGTGTGTGTGTGTGTGTGTGTGTGTGTGTGTGTGTGTGTGTGTGTGTGTGTGTGTGTGTGTGTGTGTGTGTGTGTGTGTGTGCACATCTCAGAAACTGAGAGTCCTATAGATGCAATAAAGAAAACATAGTCCATCAGGCACAAGAGTTGTGTGTGTATAAATATATATGTATATATATATATATATATATATATATATATATATATATATATAGTAGATACAGCTATAGAAAGATATAGATATATATAGCTATAGATATAGACATAAATAGATATATACAACAATGTGTGTATGCATATGTATATATGAAGCCTGTCTAATTTCTAAAGGGTTCGCATCTAGAAATAATGAGGTTATAGTGCCCCTCTACTCATCACTCATCAGACCCATCATAGAGTACAATGCCCCATTTGGGATGTACCTCACAAGACACTTACAATAGCTGGAAAGACCACAAAAGTACCTCACCAAGAGGATTGCTGACCTCAAATATATGTCCTATGCAGCCCGACTGGAAAAACTCTGGCTGTACTCAGTGGCATATCGCTTACTCAGAGGTGATCTCTGCCTGACTTACAAAGCCATGTCCAACTCAGAACTGATGGACATGCTCCACCTAAAGAAATCCAAGTCACTGTGAGGTACTCGCTCTAGTGAGCTAAACCTCGCCACAACAATAAATAGAACATGCTGGAGGGATAGATTCCTGTCACAGAGACTCCCCATGCTTTGGAACAAAATTCCTAACTACATTAGGCAGAGCCCCTCACTAACACTCTTCAAACTTTGACGAGTGGATGGGTAACAGAAAATACATCCCTGGGATCACTTCATTGGCTCTTCTTGACAGAGGCTCAGTTAATTAATCAATGGGGCGGTGAAAGCTGACACACTATGGCTAGGCTTATAAATGCCCTCGGGCAGTATATATATATATATATATATATATATATATATATATATATATATATATAGATATATATATATATATATATATATATATATATATATATGTATATATATATATATATGTGTATACCTTTTTCAACAAGTGGGACACGAGCTTTTGAAGTAAACCCATATGTGCATATATATACATGTGTGTGTGTGTACATGGGTGTGTTTGTTTTTTACTTTTTCTGTTAAATTGTATCACCTAAACTTGGCAAAATTTTTGATTCTGGTATTATAATATTAATAAGCTATTTTGTCTGTTTTGTTTTTGAATTTTCAGGAAGAAAAAGTGTGATGAATTTATCTGTATATATATATATATATATATATATATATATATCAGCAAATTATTCTCAGTGATATATATATATATATATATATATATGTATATCACATATGTTTTTTTTCCTTGAAAGTATCTCTCTCTCTCTCTCTCTCTCCATATATATATATGTATATATATATATATATATATATATATATATATATATATATATATATATATATATAAATATATAGGATAACTATTGAAATCCCAAAACAGATGCTGTTGAGTGATCACATCATTGAAAAAAATAATTGAAAATAAAAACATCGGACAGGCAACAATAACAAAACCGGTAATGACAATCCATCCCATTGGACATAGTCGACATTACCCAGAGTACCTTGCCTTCCAGTCACTCCCAAGTAATGTTTTGCAGTGGTGCAAGGCCTTCTGCACCCCTACAACCCCTGCTAACTTTATATACAAACTGTGAGATTGCACTACAGTGAGGAAACGGGTACATTTCCCAATTCCCACTGTACCACAATCTCCAGATAGAACATCAACCTCACAACATCGAATGTACACTAGCATTCACTGTTGTAGAGCTGACCATTTTTGGTTCAACCTTCTGTGAACTGGAAATTAGCCTTTTGACCATTCCCAGTTCAAGTGAATGCCATCCAACATTTCAGTAGTGGAATAAATTGAAGAAGGATTTGTGACTTGGAAGCGGCGTTTTGCCATTAGTTTGTGCTTGTGCTTTTGACTTTTTGTTTGTTTTGGCACCATGGCCGAGTCACCGGAGCCTTCAGCACCTGTTAGAGAATTCTATTACTAATTGTAAAAAAACGGTCACTCGGACCGAGTTAGGGACTTAATGGATTTAGTGGAGCAGATAGCGGCGAATCAGCCAAGCCAACACGGTGTGTTGAACACCAGCATGCCTGGAAACCAGCAGTATTTCCTGGCAGAAGGATTCCACCAATCACAGGGCATGAATACGACGTCGACGAGGGACAGTAATGGCAGACCAGGGTTGAACAGCCAAACAACGAGAAGTGTTACAGCTTCCTTGACTGTTAACAATGCGAGCAAACGCTTTGGAACTGGGTTTAATACATCTAGCAACACAAGCACAGACTTTGATTTTGAGGAATGGGCTGATAAGCAATTTAATTTTTTGGAATCACAACAGCCCAGTGTAGAGACTTACATGGACACTTTGATGCTGTTTAAAAACAAACTATTGCAGTTAAAAGGTTTACAAATGGAGATTGACTACCTGGACCAATGTATAAATGTAAGAAGAGTTCCTAAGCCATTACAAATTGTAAAATATCCAAACAATGTGGATGTGAACAGTAATTTTTATAAGGAATTAATAGAATTGTGTAATAACTTTGGTGCAGAACTTTTAAAACTGATGGTTAGAAAGTATTGTGAACAGAAAGAAAAAAATGTTAAATGAAGTTAGCAGTTTACATGTTAAATTAACTGCAATTTAATGTTTGATGTGGAAAGGGTCAGATCGTTTAACATCTTTAATGAGGTAGATAAACATTGTAATAAAATTTTGGAAAGAAAAATCAGAAAAATGAACAGGGATTTAAATGAATATAGGGAAGTAAGGGCATATCCCTTACCACCTAGAAGTAAAAAGATTAAACAATGAGATGGGATATGAAAATGTAGAAGCCTTTAACAGGGGTAATGAACATACTCAATTAAATTATGTGTAAGACCCTTTAGACCCTTTAGACAATCCACCCACCCTACCCAATAGAAGCAAGACACTTGCGGAAAAGCAAAGGGCCAACAATCACTGGGAATACAGGAACACTTACAACATAGGCAGGGGAGGGGGGAATTCAAGGAGGGGGAACTACAAGACACAGTATTACAAGGAAAATCAATGGAATTAGATGGTTTCCCAACAGGGGGAAAATAATGGTATAGACATGACACACTTGGGTATAGTGAACACCAAGGACAATTTTCATATATTCAACTACATGGATTTAACAATAGATGATTCTTATTTTCAATTGTTTACTATGAGATTTTAATATGTCCCCATCAGTCCCTTAAGAACAGTGAATACCCTTACTGAATTGAAATTATTTGTGAGGAAAATGAACCTCAAATGTTTATTTAAGGATGCTAGGGCAGGTGGAAGCTGTATGGCAAGGAAGAGTACTTACCAATCCCCCCCGAAACCCACTTTTAGAGTATTCGAGGAATTGGTGGAAAGTGAGATTAGAAGAATTACTAACAAACAGTCAACTTCAACCAATTTCCTGGAGAGTGATAGAAAGTTGGTAGATATGTTAAAAAACAAGGGATGTAGGTAGGGTCATGAGAACCGACAAGGGAAGTGGGGTGGTCTTGATGGATGCTATTGATTATGAAACAAACATGCTGGAAATTTTAAATGATGATAGTAAATACAGTGTAGTCTCTATAAATGAGATTTTTATAGTGTATTCTAAAATAAATTATTACATTAATGACCATCTTTTACAAAGCACTATTAATAAAAAAATTGTGGATTATTTAACAGTAACTAGACCTAAGATTCCAGTGATCTTTGGAATTCCCAAAACCCATAAAAATATAATGAACCACCTTTTCGACATATAGTTTCCGGGGTGGGCTCCAAACTTGAACCTTTAGCTAAATATATAGATCAAATCTTGAAACAATATTTGACAACTTTGGAACACGTTTCCAGGGATTCCTGGGATTTTTTTAATAAAAGTTAATCAGGATAAATATGGGGTGGATTTATTTATGACAACAATTGATGTTATTGACTTATTTCCTA
>NC_056733.1:1677308894-1677536394 GCF_019279795.1 Protopterus annectens
GGACGTTGATATGCAGTAAGGTCTCTGAGTCGTTCCACGTGCCTTGGACCATCCAGCCTGCAAAATGCCCCCCCCTCCCAAGGCGGGAGGCATCCGTGGTCACCGTGGCGAGAGGGGGAGAAGCACAAAAGGGGCGGCCTCCATGGAGATCCAGAGAGTGGAGCCACCACAGGAGGGACCGCTTGCAGCCTTGCTGATCGCAATGGGATGATGCATGGGAAGAGCAAGATACGACCACTGAACTAGGAGTGTCCATTGAAGGATGCGCATATTGAACCTGGCGAGAGGAAGAAGAGCTATCACTGCCGCCATGGACCCTAGAGCCCTCAGGACCAACTCCGCCGGAGCTGAGCTGGAGTGGAGAATGGCCCGCACCTGGAGCTGCAGATTCTGAATTCTGTCCGGAGTGAGGAAGGCTCTTAACCGTCTTGTGTCTAACCTGGCACCTATAAATTCTATGAACTGTGTGGGTGCTAGGTTGGATTTTTCTGTATTTATTGTGATGCCCAGACGGGGAGCTAGCTGGAGAAAGGAGTCTCGCGCCAATAACAGTAGATGCCTTGTTGGGGCGGTGAGAAGCCAGTCGTCCATGTAAGGGAAGACCTGCACCCCCTGAAGCCTCAGGTGGGCCGCTACCACTGCTAATACTTTGGTGAACACCCTGGGGCCTGTGGTGAGACCAAAGGGAAGGACCCCGAATTGGTAGTGACTGTCTCCCAGCCGGAAGCGGAGAAACCTCCTGGAGCGCCTGTCCATTAGTATGTGGTAGTATGCATCCTTGAGGTCTATGGAGCACATCCAGTGATTTTCTCCCAGAAGGGGGAGAATAGACTGCAACGTAACCATTCGGAACTTCTCCTTGGGAACTGCCAGGTTCAAGAGTGAAAGGTCTAAAATTGGTCTTAGATCCCCCGTCTTTTTTGGCACTAAAAAGAACCTGGAGTAGAACCCTGATCCGATCTGGTCTGGGGGGACGGGCTGGATGGCTCTTTTCTTTAGCAGATGGCCAATTTCTGCCAAAGCGGCCTCCCACTGACCGGGTGGAACGTCGGGGAGGGACTTCAATTTTGGCATGTGACGAAATGGGATACGGTATCCTCTGGATATGATTTGGAGGACCCAGCGGTCTGATGTTATGGACTTCCATGCCGCTAGATGCTCCGAAAAACGTCCCCCGACTGCCTCCAGAGTGGAGCAGCCGGGCAACCTTTCAGGGCTGCTGCGTGGGCCGTTCAAAGAAGGGTTCTCTGGACCCGAAGTTCCTGGGAGCCCCTCTGCCCCTGGGGTGGTGTCCTCCCTGTCCTCCTCTGCCACGGAAGGACTGGTTGTCCGGAGCGGGTTGGGATTGCTGCGACTTCCGGAACCACATCTTCTTCTGTCCCTTTTGGTTCCTAGAATAGGACCTCTGGGGCACAGAAAAGCGGATTCCGATGGCAGACAGCGTCTTCCCGTCCTTTTCGCTCTGGGTCAAGGTATCACGAACAGTTTTGCCAAAGATGGCAGAACCATCGAAGGGAGCGTTCGCAAATGACGCCTTGAAGGGCTCCGTGAAATCGCAATGATGGAGCCAGGCCTGACGTCTGGTAACTAGGCCTGCCCTGCGGCTCTAGCGGCACCTTCCGTAGCATGGGACAGTAACCACATAGAAGTATTAGTGACGGACCTGAGAGTGGCCATATGGGTGGAGTGCAACACTTTGTCCTCCTCCGACATGGACTCTGGGGGAGATGCAGCGTATTCCTTGATAAGATCGCACTGCATCCTAATCACATGTGCCAGGTAGTTCAGCGCCCTTACTGAGAAGGTCGCTGAACTAAACATCTGCTTCCCCAAGCGGTCCATCATCTGAGACTCCTTGCCCGGGAGATGGACTGAGGGACTCTCCTGAGCAAGTTCCCTCTTGGTGGCTGCCGCCGTCAACATGGCATCTACCGGAGGCCCCTTACTTCAATGGGCACGGTCAGCCGGGGGGCTAAGTATACGGTCGGGCCTTTTTGGGATTGGCTCCACGGTGTCCGGTTCCTTCCACGCCCTGGTGGTAATCAGGTCCACCAGGGGGTCGGCAGGAGGGGACACCCAAGAGGTAGACGGGCCTGCTTCAAATGCCTCCAAGAACACGGACTCATCCGAGGAAGACTGGGGGCAGACCACCCCCCCCTTATGCTGAGCATTTCCATGATGTCTCTGAAGGAGACATCCTCAGGGGGTGATCTTGGGGAGCCTTCCCCTTCCTCCAAGTCCGTGTCTTCGGTGAGAGACTCGGGGGAGTCTATGTGCCTCCTTTTGCACGTATGCTTGCGGGGGGCATCCTCCGGGGGGCTGTCAGAGGACTCCTCGCAAACTGTGACCTGTTCCAAAGGAACAACTTGGGGCAAAGGAGCGGGCTGTCCCAATGGCCGGATGGTGGAAGCCTGGCCCAGTGCAGATGGAGCGCGGGACGGAGCCGAAGCAAGTTCCGGGGGTCCGGAAACCCTCAACAGGGCCCTCTCCATTACATCAAAAGCCAAGGGGGAGCCGACCTCGATCAAAGGATCCGATAATCAGCTCCCTCTGGGATCCGAGGAGTGGATCGGAGCCGGCGCTGAAGCACTCGGATCCGAGGGGACAGTGCGCTCCGACACAGACGCCGCCGAAGGAGCACTGATCCACCCGGATCCGAAGCTCGGATCCAGGCTCCGAGAGGTTGGATCCAAAGCACTCGAGGGCAGGGTCGGATCTGAAGTACCGAGTACTATCGGCGCCGACCCACCCCCGGCTCCGAAGCTGCTCGGCTCCAACTGCTCCGAACCCGGGTAGCGGGTCGGAGAAGGAGCTATAGGTTTAAAGAAAGGGGTCGAGCTCCCCAGAGGGGGGGGAGGCAAGAGCACTCCCATCTGCATCTGGACCTGGATGAACCTTCTCATCATCCGGTCCAGATCAGCATCCGATAAACTATAAGTCGATCTCGACGAGGCTACCGAGGTAGGCCTTGAGTGCTTCCTGGATAGCCTCGACGGAGATCGGGTCTCCTCCTCCTCAGGTCCCGGTGAAAAGCACACAGGTGACCGGAGCCGAGGAGGGGG
Organism: Protopterus annectens; assembly: GCF_019279795.1. NCBI lineage: Eukaryota > Metazoa > Chordata > Ceratodontiformes > Protopteridae > Protopterus > Protopterus annectens. The sequence goes on from NC_056733.1 coordinate 1,677,311,957, forward strand.
AGAACCAGCAGACAAGGAGGCGGGAGGAGAAGCCCGCTTGGCAGGCGGGGCCGAAACAGAGGTCTCGGCCCGCCGCTTACGGTGCTTCTCCCTCTGGTCCTTCTTTCTAGCTTCCCTCTCCTTCTAACCACTAGAGGGAGGTTGAGTCCCAGGAGGAGGAGGGGGAGCTGGAGAGGAGGGAACCGTAGACACAGTACCCCCCGAAGGAGCGGAAGCCGGAGCCATGTCCGGGGCAAACGTCCCGCCAGGACCAGCTTAGACCTCCGCTCCTTCAATGCCCTGGGGTTGAACCCTGCACAAATGGAACATCCAGAAGTGAGGTGCTCAACCCCAAGGCATCGAACGCACCGAGTGTGGCCATCAGCAGGAGAAAGCTTATGGCCACACTCGGAACACTTCCAAAAAATAGCCTTAGGTTGTTCAGACATCCTAAGAGCCTAACTTTTACTTAAACTAATCTAAAAAGTGAAAGTAAACTAGTCACACAACACAGGCCCAAACACACGCTACGCTACCAGCGAGGGGAGGGAAACTAAATATAAAAAGTTAATAAAAAGTTAATAAAATTAAACAACTTTAGCTTCAAAAAGGGGAAGCTAAACTTTCACACAAACTGTCAAAAAAAGTTAAATTTTAGCACTAGAAAAGCTGAATAAAAGCACTTAGCTGTAGAGCTCAAGAAAACCAATCTGGTCACCAGCGCGGCAAACTAGATCTGAGGTCATGTAGGGAGAGCAGGGCATTATGGGTGAGGGGAGGAGCTGAGAGCTCAGATCCATAGCTGGAAAACCATGCCGGTTCAGATCCGATATCGGATCCATAACCCACAGGTTGCAGACAAATGAATCTCCTACTTCAGATACAATGTTACAACTGCCTCATGTACACAGATAACCCTCTCCTCCTACCAACAAACACTAACACATGCGAGAGATGAAATTATACAGCCAAACTGGAGGCTTATCTCTCTCAACCCAAGACTGGATCAGACAGTCAAGAGGAGAAGGGAAATACTGGCATCACACCACCAGTCTCACATAGACCCATTAAACCAGCACCGGCAACAAACACACTTAAATACATAAAAACATACTTGGAGACTCTAAATAAAAATCTGCAAAAGTAAAAGAGTCCTCCAAAGCAGAAATCCAAGCAACCTCCACCCCCAACACAAACCATGAAACACATACTTCACAAAACCAGTGTGCCACACAATCACAGCCCTCAAGGCAAAATATCATACCCAACATACTAGTAATAGGTGACTCTATAGTCAGGCACACTGACATCCCACTCACTAGGCTGAATAAGGAGAAGGTTACTGTTAGCTGCCTGTTGGGTGCCAGAATCTACCACATAACACAAGCACTCAGGTCACTCCAGAACAAGTACAAATACGACTCTGTCATTGTCCATGTTGGTGTGAATGACCTGAGCCGTACCTCCCTGGACTACATGAAATGAGACATGGAAGAGCTCTCTGATCACATAGCCCAGGCTGGTATGACCCTGAAACTGAGTAGCTTCCTGCCATCACCAAGAATGATACCACGGTATAAAGAAAAAATTATCAATTTCAACAATTGGCTAAGTTTCTGTCCAATGTCTGCCTGGGATGATATGCTCGAGAAGCCACGCTGCTTCGCTAGAGACGGCTTGCACCTGCCACCCTTAGGCTTTTGAATAATGGCCAAGGCTCTTGACACCCCAATAGTGCCTTTTTTAGGCAAGACTCAAAAGACAAACCCACCACCGGAAATAGCACAAGTAACAAAAATCTGAGGATAATACTACTCAATGCCAGAAGTCTAAACCTCAAAATGCACGCACTTGAGGCACTCCTCAGTATGGAGAAAATGGATATATGTGCAGTAACAGAAACCTGGTTTAAGGTTCCAGAGAGCAGCCCAGCACTACCAGGCTACAACTCATACCATACATTTTGGCCACAGAACCTGGACCGAAATGCAAAAGGCGGGGGAATATCCATATTCATCAAGGATACCCACACCGCCAGGTTAGTGGCACAGCACGATGCTTCAGAGGTTATCCACGTGCAACTAACAATGGGCAAAACTGCAATTCAAATTGTAGCTTGCTACAGATCACCCACCATGTCCCAGGACCCCCATTCCACATTTCTGGAAACACTGGGTAACATAAAGGTCTTACCAAACACCCTAATATTGGGCAATTTCAACTACCCAAACATTAACTGGGAGAACTACTCAAGTACTAACTCCCTTGCCCAACATTTCCTAGAATTTATAAACTCAAACACCCTCGAACAACTGGTCAACACTCCTACCAGAGGTGACAACATATTGGACCTGGTCATCACCAACATGGGAGACCGGTGTTCCACAATGGAGGTCAACCCCTTGCTGGTTAGATCTGACCTTAAACAAATCACTTTGGATATCCACATTCTGCCCCCACTCCCAGACAAGGAAACAACCATGAAAAACATTTCAAAAGCAAACTTCACGTTACTTAAGATGGAGGTGGAAAGTTTTACAGCCCCCATGCTAAAGGATAATGCTGTCCAACCTGCAAAATCCTTTACTAATACATTCTACGGGCACTTACAAGAATGCATGGATTGTGCTATCCCAAGCAAAACCAAGAATCACTCATCCAAGAAAAGGAAACCAGTCTTGTGGACTGCCATAAACAAGCTATACAATAGAAGGAGGAAACTAGTACAGAAAAGAGTAAAATCCCAAGAAGGGAAGACATCATTGATCAGTATCAGCAAGAAACTAGGATCCCTCATAAAATCGTCCAAGGCGAGCTTTGAAAGGAAACTTGCCAAGGACTCCAAAGATAACCACAAGACATTCTTTAGCTATGTCAAGAATCTAAGTGACAATGCTCAGATCTGCTCGGAGTTAGTGCAGAATGGCACAAAATACACTGAACCAACTGATATTGCCAATATCCTGTCAGACAGGTTCAGTGCAAACTTCACCCCGCTCTCACCCCCAAAAGGGCCCATAACCATACCAGAAGAATATACAGCCCCTGAAATCACAGACACTCAGGTTAATATAGCCTTCTCCAAAGCCAAAAACACAGAATCAATGGGACCGGACGGTGTCCCAGGCTGCGTCCTACTTGAGCTCAAAGACAAACTCACCCCTCACCTAAACACACTTTTCAAAGTCAGCCTCTCCGCAGGCTATGTACCCATAGACTGGTGCACAGCAACAGTTATTCTGCTCCAGAAAAGTGGAGCCACAACAGACCCTGGGAATTATCATCTTATAAGCCTGACTTACTTGGTCTACAAGGCCATGGAGCGCATCATCATGGAACTCATTAACAGAGACATTGGGAACCTTCAAACACTGGTCCCTACCTAGTTCGGCTTTGTTAAGGGCAGATCATGCCTTCTAAACTTGGTGGACTTCTTTGAGACAGATACCAAGGCTATAAACGAGGGAAAGGTGGTACACACAGCTTACCTAGACCTCGCAAAGGCCTTCGACACCATTCCCCATTCTGGTATTATAGACAAGCTCACCAGCCTGAACATAAACCCCTATGTCACAAGATGGGTTGCCAATTGGTGCATGGACAGAACCCAGATGGTGAGAGCTGTGGGAGCTAGGTCTGACTCTAAACTGGTTACAAGTGGCGATCCACAGGGCTCAGTCCTAGGACCCCTCCTCTTTGGCATATACTTCTCAGAGGTACAGACAAGCACAGGAGGACTATTGCTGACCAAGTTCGCAGACGACTACTAACTAGGGCCTATAATTGACTCACCAGCTGACACAGACATCCTCCCAAAGGGTCTCACTGAGATGTATACTTGGTGTCAAAATCATGGCCTTAAGCTAAATGCCAAAAAGTACATAGTTATTCCTTTTGGAAATAACAAAGTGCCCACAAACTACCACATAGGTGGTAGTCCCCTAAATACGGAAAATGTAATAAGGAATCTGGTGACCCAAGTAGACTGTAATCTCTCCTTTGATAATCATATTACCAAAGTGGTTAGAAAATCCTTCTATGTGACCCACCTAATCACAAAAGGGTTTGCATCCAGACCAAAAGAAGTCATTGTGCCCCTCTACTCAACACTCATCAGATCCATCATAGAGTACAACGCCCCATTTGGGATGTACCTTACAAGACACCTGCAACAGCTGGAAAGACCACAGAAGTACCTCAGCAAGAGCATCACTGGCCTCAAACAGATGCCCTATGCAGCTCAACTGAAGAAACTCCAACTGTACTCGGTTGCATACTGCCTGCTCAGAGGCGATCTCTGCCTGACATACAAGGCCATGTCCAACCCAGAATTGATGGACATGCTCCACCTAAAGAAAACCTTATCCCCTCAAGCCACATGCTCTAGGGATCTAAACCTCACCACAACAATAACTAAGACATGCTGGATGGATAAATTCCTGTCCCAGAGACTTCCCATGCTTTGTAACAAGATTCCAATCTACATTAGGCAGAGCTCCTCGCTAGCACTCTTCAAGAGAAACCTTGATGAGTGGATGGGAAACAGAAAGTTTACCCCGGGGATCACTTCAGTGGCTCTGGTGGACAGAGGCACAGGGAACTAATCTAAGGGGGAGGCGAAAGCCAACACATTCTGGCTAGGCTTATAAATGCCTTTGGGCAGATAGCCTAGTACCTACCTATGAACCTATGAACCTATGAAAATAACTTTCTTGGGTGGCATAAGCCAGGGATCTTTGTTGGCTAGGCTTACATAGGCCCTTGGGCCGATATCCTAGTACCTTCCTATGAACCTATGAACCTATGTCTGTAAATAATTGTAATATTTTTCTTTAATTTCATTACACTATTGTGAATTTTGGCCCTGCTGTGCTCTTCTAAGCACTGTTCATTCATATGAAGCAGTGCATAAACATCCTAATGGCTACCAATGTCTGCATGGTGCTAAGCCTCCCTAAAACTACAGTTCTGCAAGTTTTTGCACTGCTTGGCATCACTCAGCTGTTTTGCATACTGCTAAGCAATGCAGTGCTTTTTTGCATGTTGCCAAATGACGTGCATAGGTAGGAAAACAGCCTATATTAAGCCCAATAAGCAGGAATTCTGTAACAGTCATTGGAGTTCAATCAACTGTTGCTATTGCTGTCAGTGTTTACGAAGGTGTGCACTTTCTGGCACAGCGGTTGGGCATTCAGGAGTCTAATGTCATGGTTGGGCTCCTTATTAAAAACCACAAACCCCGGCTGATGCAGGGTGGACTCCAGGGCTCAGAGTGTAAGGCGGAGGCCTGGCACTGTTTGGCCTGAGAACTCACTATCATTACTGGTATCCTCTGAACAAGTCAACAGTGTTGTCATCATTCTGATGATCTGAAAAGGAGGAAGAGGGGAACCCTGGACACCTGGATCCAGTAAGCTCAAGCTGGGAATGCTCCACAAGTATGTAACTATGTCTTTCTCTGACTAATCAAAATCAAACTGAAAGTCTGCAAAACAGGTATGCATAATAGTGTTCTTCTCACCCAACAGGTGCAGCTCCAAGGGCTCGCAATGTCGAGTCCCATGCTTGGTGCCTAGCCAAGTTATGCAGTGGGCTTGATAAGTATGGCTTTAGTATGTCAACTGTAGTGCAATAAGCAAAAAAGGGTAAAGCATTTACTGCAATAAAGTATACACAAGAAAAACTGAACTGCAATAAATGGGCATGTAGAATGGTAGTGCAATAAATGGGCAATCAGAACTGTAGAGCTGTAGTGCAATAAATGAACAATAAGAACTATATTTCAATAAAGCATTAGCAATACAAATATCAATAAGCAAAATGTTGTTCAGCAGGACTGTGCTTTGTCAAAACCATTGCAGCAGAGCCCTATGCATTGATTGTTTGTTGAAAGGTTACTGCATTCAAGTGTAACACTGTAATAGCTGTAGACAGCAATTCTAATGGTCTGCAAACTGTATTGCTCAACTCATAGTACTGTCCAAGGCTGTCTCCAGGCTAATATTGGTCACGCAATGCTCTCTCTTCCTCAGACATCAGGTAATAAAGGTATATGCATGAGGTAGCCCAGTCCATGGGCAGATATTGTGTGTGGACTTCACAGATATTTCAAACCGATAACAATAAAATGTGTTCATTACCATTGTTGATTCTAAACTACAGCTTTTTTCATATATGCAGTATGGTTGTATTCCATGCATGTGTGTTCTACTGTCACTACAGTCTACTATAACACTGTAACAGTTCTAGAATGCCAGATGAATGTCCTGTAACTTGTATTGCTCAATTCATAGTATAGTCCTAGGTGATCTCCAGGCAAGTATCAATCACTCAGTAGCTTAGTCTGTTAAATGCTTTGATACAGTACAATTTGCCACACACAGTCCTGGGTTCGAATCCAGTGGTATATAACACTAAATCTTCAGTATCAGTCACGTAATACTCAGAATTTATCTATCAACAGGAACACAACAAATATATCAGTGAGGTGGCCCATATTATGAGCAGATAGTGTGTGTAGATTTCACAGAATGTTAACGTCAATACCAATAATGTGTTTATCAGTATTTCTGAGTCCTAAATAAAGTTGTGTAATCCCAGTATGGCTGTATCCCTTGCATGCCTGTATTAAGTTGCTGCAGTCAGTTATAACATTATTTGCAGATGTCCCCTGCAGTCACAGCTATTGGGTTCTACTCCCATGCCTGCCAGCTAAGGCATGACGACTGTCTAGTTTACTTACTGCACACAAACATGCCTCTCAAGTGTCATGATTTCTCATAATGTAATTAAAACTGCCTAATCCATCTGTCACATAATTAGCAGATAAATTATTACCTGGAATGCATTATATTACCAGATCTGTTTACAGAACAACTGGGTAGTTATGTAAGTCCACATTATGTGAAACTGTTCTGTGTAGTGGTGTACCTGTATTTGTTATTCCTTGGCCCATATGATCTATGCTAACAGCTTAAGAGGTATGCACATGCTTCATCAGTTATTGGAGAATTGTAGTCACTGTACTCAAACCTGACACTACACACCTGTAGAGTATATATTTCAGTGTACTGAGGGATATAATCTGCAATGACAGTAATGGAATTTTTCTCTCTCTCCCCACTCCTTATCTTCATTTATTTATTACTGTTTATTATTATGATTTAAAAATTAACATATTTTGTTACATTAACTATATTTTGGAAAAATATGTTTCAGTATTGATATGTTTTATTATGATTTAATAATAACATATTTTGTTAAACTAACTATACATTGGAAAATGTGGTTGATTATTGCTATGTTTTATTATGCTGCAATGTTAACATGTTTGCTAAACTAACTGTTTTGTTGGCCCTATGGTTTACTTTTTACTGGCAAGCTGTTACCATACTATCTGTTATGTTACTTAATGTTGAGTTGCACATGTTATACATTAATATGTATTTGGTTGAATAAATATGTGCAATTCTGTTAATGCTATCACTGATTTGGTTATTACTAACCATAAAGTATTGCTATACTTAATTTCCCACAGCATGTCAAGGTAGACCGGTTCTGGCTGATCCCCCTACCTTGCCTCAACTGTCTGTGGCACTGGGTCCCAACATATCTGCTCCCTCTGCTACCCCTGCAATAGTTGCAGCACTGGGTAGTGCCATCCCAGGGCATGGGTCCCTGCCCCACTCAGGGGGCGGTGGTGGAGGGAGTGTTGTCACCCATGCAGAGCTGCAGGTTAGTTCACAGTGGCTATGAATGCCACCTGTGCCAGATTAAGGGCATGCTGGCCACTCTGGTGGGGAAGCCTCACCCTGGTGTCCAGCCTCCAGCACAGCCACACTTGGGGCAGTGATGGAGCAGTGTTGGCAGTCCCATGGGTAGTAACATGAGTCACACTGCTGCCATCTGGAGGCATGTAGGACTCGGATTCCACAACACACTCCCTATCCAAGGTGTTCATTCCCCCTCATGTGCTATACACTGCCCTGTCTGCTGTCCTGTCTCCCTTGTCTGTTTGAAAATGCATCCTCACCCACCCAACTTATGTCTCTTCCGCAATATTCTACTCTCAGCTTAAAATAAAAATGGGCACCTGCCCCCACAAAAAAAAATATCGTCCCATACATAGCTCTCCATTTTGCATACATGTACACTGAACACACATAATTTGATACAGTTGGCTTGACAACACAGTTATTTTGTTCTCACCCCTCTCTCTGGGTTTAAGATTCCAAATTCATCTACAAATTCTTTCAAAGGGCACAGTTGTTGCTGTACAAGAAATGGATATCTATGGTTCTTTCTTACACCCTTCCTGCACATCCATACCTGCCTCTCCCTATGTTTTTCCCTCTGCTTTCCCCCATTTCACCACTTTCCTATCTCCCCATTTTTCTTTGCTTTATATTTTTTTAGCACAGAGCTGAGCATTGCATCACACTTCGCTAAGCTCAGCTAAAGAAAGGTATAATGACTATATTGAGTTTCCAACATTGTAAGACACATGTACAAAATAAATGCTTCTGCCGTGTTTTGTAATCAGACCCATCACACCTGCAGTACACTGCATTAACCCACCAAACCACACAACTCTTACTTAAAACAGATGGTATAAACAAAGCATAATAATTGACAATTACAGTCATTAGGCATGTTTCAACTGAGCTGCGTGGAATAAAATGTAATGGAATAAATGGCAGTGTAACTTGGACTCTGGTGCAGTAGTACATCACTAGACAGCCAAATACATGATAATGGATGTAACTGAGGCCTGTATTAGCAGGTAAATGTATCCTTTTATCAGCAACACATAGAAAGTCACCTGCTAAGGCATTCTTCGCAAAATACATATTCAACTGGGACTCTGGTGCAGAAATACATCCATATATAGGCATGCACATACTGATGGATGTAGTAAATGTATATTACTACCTGTATGTGTCATATATATCTTGCAAATACACTCACTGTATCAGTGACTCAGTAGCTCAGTTTGTTAAATGCCTTGCATGCAGTACATTTTGCCACACAGAGTTGTGGGTTCAAATCCAGTGTTGCGTTGCATTTCAATTACATTATTGTGAAGACAGCAATTAATGAATGACTCATGCACCCAATAGCCACACAAAACATTCCAAAGTAAATAACTGCTTTTCACTGGTGGAAGTCACAGGCCTGCAGGTAGAGACACACATTCCCTATCTGTATAGTATTATTATATGTCGCCTAGTTCTCTGTTACTGACGCAGTTGCCTAACATATGTACCTTAAACACATGCCGTAATTGGAGTGCAAAGCACACTCTCATCCTAGATCTGCCTCTGCAACAAGGTAGACACAGCTGACACACATACACCTACAGCTTGTTGTCCTTCTAAGTGTTCACACTCACTGTGTATTTCTATTACCTGCAGCAGCAGCTGCAGCCTGTGGTACACACAGCTGTATGTAAAGGGTTTCTGCAACAGACCTACCCTCTATGACAATGTAGTCTCCTCATCTCAGTAATGTCCATCTCAACAGCTAAGAAAGGGGCCCTTTTCTACATAAAGGCATTAGATATTGCACAGTGGTTACATGTCATTGGCTAATGATACTGCAACTCAACTGTTTTGGCTGGAATTAGCATATCAGAGTCATAGATTGGTTTAGAGACAATTATCTGCTAATGAGCAGCATGTTAAAATCCAAGCAGCTGGCTATGGACAAACATTCTGTTTGAGACTTCTCTCACACAGACTACACCTTTGTGAAACAATAGTAGTAGCACATTTCAACAGAGGAGTACTGCACTCCACCAGGCATGTGACTGTTTTTTTGCGTTTATCAGGATGCAGATGGGAGGATAGAGGTATGGGGAATAGAGAGTACAGCAGTAAGCCTGTCTGAGACCTGTGTTAATGACATGTTTTTGATACCCTGCTGTCTTATACATACAGGGGACGTACAATACATCAGGGTTGCATTATCTTTTGTCATTGTGGCACACTGGTGTTGTTGGACATCCCAATATAGTGGTCATAATAGCACACTGCTATTTGTCTGACACTGGTCTTATTACATATTATTGGGTGGCTGGCCTTAGGGGACACACCACAGTGGACCAGAGTATTGAGTATATGATCATTCAGCAGAATCACTCATAGCACAAAGCAAACTACCTCAGTAATGATACTATCTTGTTTGTATCCACACATGTAGTATGTTGTCACACTGTGGGGTATGACATGTGTGAGCAAGCAGCGGATATTGCTGGCCATTTTGTTCTTGCTGTATCTGTACATAGTGGACATCCATGTATTGGATCCTGTACTGTGTTTCCCTTTTGGTGTGTTTCAAGATTAATGTATCACAGAAGGCACACCCCCTTCTCAGATGCAGAGAATGAACTTATACTTCAAAGACTATGGCAGCATCATCACATCCTCCTATCCTGGGGGAGGCATAACAGGGAATAGTGGTTTGAATTGTGGGCAGACCTTGTTTGCGATGTCAATGAGACTGGTCACCAGGACAGCACATATGAGCAGGTTTGACACCATGCTATGGACATTGTGAATACTGCATGATGAATGGCAGCTAATGTAGCCAGGGATAGTGTCATTACTGGTGAAGGGCCTGCAACAGAACAACCACAAACAGCCACTGAGGAATTCCTGGTGAACCTAGGGACACGCGAAAGCTCTCAGGCATCCATCACAGCATATAAAAACACTTAGCCAGAGAATAAAGCAGCGGACAAATGTAACCAAATACAATTTAATAAAACACTCTAGTGCCTTGGCTACAGCCTTCTTGGAGTAAATACACATACTAAAAACAACACATCTTAAATATACAACTTAATTACATCAGTTACCTAATTAATTAAATAATATGATTTAATTACAAAAGTGCCTTCCAATTGCATTCTCTATTCATGCCACCAGGGCTTAAAGTGTCAAACTTCAAAATAAAAACTGTTTATTTAAAATACAATATATCTTTTTAAACAACATTATCATCTTCAAAAATCTGTACCATGTATGGTCCACAGCTGTCCAACATGCACATGTGTAAGGCTAGCACTGAGCTTGACTATGTGCACACAGGCACTCACACATGACTGTCACACGCAGGTTACCTACAGACATACATGACACCACTCCATGCTCCATCTAACCCACTGCTGTCAACCATTTTGGCCAGCCTAGACCTCCAGCAGCCCTACACATCACCATATACAAATGGTGATACCTGTACCACATCCTTGTCATCCTTCCCATTGATGCAGGGGAATAAAGCTATGGGTCTAATGCACAGGGTGACTACATTACTTGACATGTACTTGTCTAATGCAGTATTGTTTTGCAGGCCACTTGTAGTGGTCACCAACATATACTGTATACAACATACTTTTGTGGACCTTATATTGTATAATGTTGTACTGGCAGTATTGTAGCACAATGACAGGTATATCACAGACCTGTGTATGTTTCTTTTGCAGGAGTCTGAGGGGATAACCTATAGACACACTGTGGCAGTGAAGCAGCACAGCATCGCATGGCAGCACAGCAGAAACATGACTTCAGCAAGGTAGAGCAGTATACATGCATGGCTTCAAAGGTTCACATCTGTATGACATTCTTCCAAGGACAATGGCAGCTGTCAGCACACTCATGCATTCATAATTTGTGATAAAGTCTGCTACAGGACAAGGTATGACCTTGCTGGCGTGCATATGCTGCTCATCTGTAGGGAGCATAGTAGATGGATGAGTCACTGTATGGACATGAACCTACTATGTAACATTAGTACTACATGGTTGTGTGAGACATTTGTCCGGTAGACATAAACACACCCTTGAAACAGACCCTATCTAATGGCACACAGAGCACCTCAGTTCACCTCAGCACATGCTATCTATTTGATTGGCTGGGTGGCAGTCATCTCAACAGACATCATCTGCCTGAGTCCCTCTTGGACTGGGGCAATATGTATGGTTCCTGTAGTGAGGGGTATATAGATATCTCTGATTGTGAGTGCTGTATGGCCATTATGATATGTGCTATGGCCCCATAGCATGATGTATACTTGCTGTAGTAGCTGCACACACAAACATGGCCACATTCAGGCAAGTACCACTTCCACTCACTACATACAGGACACGCCAAGGTGCTCACATACTGCAAGTTTACCAATAGTAGATCCAAACAGGAGTCACCACACGGAAAAGTCAAGTAAAACTTTCTTTATTGTTCCATAAAACACAAGCACTTTCATGTAGGTTAACTACGCTTCATCAGGTGTAAATGTTAAAAGCAAGTAAACCATCTTTATACTTGGCTTTTAGGCGGGAAAAACCAAATTACCAAATCACAATTAAATACCAATTAAAACAATTTGTGTTATACTTAAAGCGGCAGTAGCCTAACATTAAAGAAATGGTATGAATACCATTCCAAAACCATTTAATGGCAAAAATGTCCAGTACTCTATTGATACAATATATTAAATATATAACACACAACTTATAGTATCAGGAAAAACAAATATGGCATTGAATCATTGTTGTTTGAATAAATTAAAACCAGTCAGTGTTAGCTTGCAGTTTGTTACCAAACGCTTGTATAAAATGCAATGTTATGTTATTTCATACTCATTTTCCTAATAATGTTATATTCCTCTGAACAAGGAACCTTTAATAACACATTAGAGTTATTTGATATTTAAAAGCCGACGAAGCCATCGTTTAAAACTAAATCAACAGACAACTTAAAATCTGCATGACTCAGGAAGTAATGTGCCTTTTTAAAACAATGCTACTGATGGAATAACAATAAGCCCCTCAGACAAACTAAAAACAGTCAAACAACCATCAGATCTTAGACTCTTAGAAACCAGACATCATCCGTTAATATCACTAACGCATAATGTCCCTAGCACCCGACAACCTTTACAACTAATAATCAGAAAAAATAAGAATCCAAAAACAGAAACAAAAGCATAATATATAGTAACTAAACTATTCTCCATAAAAAACATCATTCATACTTCCAACAATACTCAAAAACAAAAAGGAGAGCACCCGAACTCAGGAACATTCATATACGGGATCGCCTGACACCCAAAACTGGTGATTTATTCATTTCAGGCTCTCCAAATATCTGTCACTCATGTAAAGCTACATAGCAAAATATGTGACAACAGTACCTGGCGGATAAACTGCCACCATATCTTGACATGTTAAAAAGAGGTATTTAGCTACCAGATAGCTAAAATAGTTAAAAAACGCCCTCAATAGCAAAACACATCAGCATTTAAGTCTCATCCAACAGCGTCGCTTAACCGGCAACATCCCAAATGATCAACCAACAGTTATAGACTAATAACAATTGAAATATATTTAATAAACTTAAAAGGCAACCAAAATCTATATTAGCAAAAGCTACTCACCATATGATGCATCACCCTTACCGTCCGACCATTCCCCACAAACAAAACTAGGCAAAACAAGGCAAGACAAGAGCAATCCAACTCAGAGATGTTCGTATTCAGGAATACTAACAGCCGAAACTGACTGCTCATACCTCTGATGCTCTCAAAGCCTTTGCCACTACCACATATAACTACAACCAAGTAATGTAGCAGAGATATCCAAAGAATAAACCAATAAATAGTATAGCCATGTCTAACCTATTAAAAAAATTTTTAACTATTAAATAGATAAACTAATCAAGGGGCTACACACAAAACCAAAAACAGATTGATATTCAAAATTAATTTCAAACAAATATAGACCTAGTTCAAAACAGCACAAATGACTATTAAAAGTGAAAACACAGTATTTTTGCTGTCTAACCATAGGCAGACCATCTAAAAATATGATATGAGATAAATAACAAGTCCACCTAGGCCAAAAGATCCAAAAAATAAATGACATCGAGAGAATATCTTTACTATATAGATGGCTGCATCCTCATAACCATCAAACTAAAATAAAAATAATGGTATTATCAAAATTTTATAAAATTAATGAGAATAATAAAAAATATATAACATATTATATAATTAAACTAAACTTCAAATTACATATATATTAGATATTCAATATTTCTTTCGATTATCCAAAACAGGTTTAATAGAACCTTGAAACAGACCCTATCTAATGGCACACAGAGCACCTCAGTTCACCTCAGCACATGCTATCTATTTGATTGGCTGGGTGGCAGTCATCTCAACAGACATCATCTGCCTGAGTCCCTCTTGGACTGGGGCAATATGTATGGTTCCTGTAGTGAGGGGTATATAGATATCTCTGATTGTGAGTGCTGTATGGCCATTATGATATGTGCTATGGCCCCATAGCATGATGTATACTTGCTGTAGTAGCTGCACACACAAACATGGCCACATTCAGGCAAGTACCACTTCCACTCACTACATACAGGACACGCCAAGGTGCTCACATACTGCAAGTTTACTGTATGTAGATTAGAACACTTACCAATGTACTTTACACACTACAGATCACAGTACACGATTTACGCAGCAGAACTCATGTCTGCTAGTATTATCAGTTTAGAACATATAATGCTTGTTTATATATGCAAGCCTTGTTGTAGCCAGTCATTGGGGGGGGGGGGGTCACATCACCCTCTACAAATAAAATAATGCAAAACCCGACCTATGTCTACTTTACATAGGTTATCATACATATGTCATATGGATATACACATACACCATGTTGTGCAGAGTGCGATTAGAACCTCTACCTATCTAGTATTATACATTACAGATCACAGTATATATTGAATGCACCACAGCTTAGGTCCTCCTACTATACTGTCAGCTGGCAGTCTTAATGTGGCTGACATCATCAGGCCTTGTAGAATAGGGCAGTTTGGAAGCCAGCAATAAGTTACAGGCCCAAACATTGCATTACAATTGCAGGTGGGTAGCCCATGAGAACATGTCCATTGTTTTGCTGGGGTACACACACACACACACACACACACACACACACACACACACACACACACACACACACAGTGGGCTGCAGTGAGATGAGAACCCCTACCTACAGTGTCTAGGTTTATACATTATAGATCTCAGTACTTATCACATGTACCACAGGTTAATTCTGCTGTATATGCAATTGCAGGCACAGTACTTGAACATTACACAAACTAGGCTTGTTTTGAACAGTATCTGTGGCCTGCAGAGTGATATTGGTTCGTACTGTTATCTGAATCTTGTATCCTAGCAGTGAAATAACTGATGTTATCCTAGCTATGTGTTTAAAATTACCAGTTTTGCCATATGTGGCTGCTTGCAGTTAGAAAGTTGACACTGTGAGCATGGACAATGTGCCCTGTCCATGCATGCATTGACACCATTATACATTATGCCACCTGCTCACTTGCATCTGTCTATGTGGTGACATCCATCAGGCATAGGGATCTGTAGGTAAGTGGATTATGTGCTGTTGCACCCTTATTTGGATCCTTTGAGCAACATTATGGCTGTGTGATAATGAAGATTTACTCACCATTATTATGGTATGTCGAACAATGCAGACATCCACACACATATTTCTGTATATAACAGGGATGTATGTATAAATATAGCTGTGTGTGTGTGTGTGTGTGTGTGTGTGTGTGTGTGTGTGTGTGTGTGTGTATGTGTGTGATATGTATACATGTTCTACAGATATATGGGGGGAGTCTATGTATCATTTTAATATATATATAGCTGTATATATATATATATGTATATATATATATATATATATATATATATATATATATATATATATTTAACACTACATAGCGATAGATATACTATGCATGTGAGAGAGAGAGAGAGATACTGACAGATCGATATGTATACATATATGCCAATACGTATAGACATTTATACATAATAGATTATTTCAATGAAGGGCCAGCAGAATTGTGCTCATTTTTACTAACTGTACGGGCATGCCCAGAGGGACTGTCAGTACTTATAGTGTGACTTCAGGCTACACCTACCTGTATTCCAGTCCAGGATTTTGTATGTTACAGACATTAACATCTGCCCCTGTTTCTGCAGTACTGCATGTAACTCATAATGTCCACAGAATTCCCCATCTGTCTGTTGTACTAAATAAGTGACTGCGGTTTAGTAATGTTACACCACCAACAGACTGACAGTCTGCATACCTCTCTAAAGTGTCCTTATTTTCACAGAATGTCCAGAGTTTTGTCTCATATGTTTCATCTGTTCCTCAAACATTTGTGGTCTTCTGGTGCTTTATTGAATGTTGACATCAATGTCTGCATGTCCTCCCTGCATTTGTGTGGGCATCCTCCAGGTGCTCCAATTTCCTCCCATGTTACAAAGACATGCGTCTGGAGCATTTCTCCCTGGGCCTCCACTGAAAACTGGTTTTGTTCCAATTCGGACTTTCCTGGTAAACAAATGATAAAAAATAAATAAAAATAATATCCCCCTTCATCCTATTTATCCTTGCTTACATTGTGTGCCGTATTTCTATTCATATGTATTTGACAATATTCTCTAATTCCTGTTCAATAGTGACTATTGCCCATCTGCTCTATTGTCATACAAACATTTGTCTATAACACAATATACTTTGTACATTGTAAATTGAGATGTACTATCTGCTGAACAACTGTTAAAAGATAGTTTTACGTTTACTGAAATGGTCTCACAACAAGACTATTTTTGTATATTGTATCTTTTAATGTTGCAAGTGGACTTCTTGTTTATTATATTTATTGAAATTCTAAATGTAAATATAATTAAATGGATATTTTCTCCCTGAGCATCCCCTGATAATGGACCTTGCACAGTCAGACTTTCCTAATAAACAAAGATAAAACAAAATAAAATGATGATATAGGTTATGTTCCTGAGGGCATAAGCTAGAATGTGTACTGGACACCCTAGTGTGTCATTCATAAAAATGAGATTTAAACTGTGCACCATGTGAGACTACTGTAATTAATATGACTTGCAGTAGTCTACCTTAGCATACTGAGCTTAGTGCACAAGATACATTTATACATCTGTGCACTATGTTCATGAATATGGGAGCCCCCATGAATGCAGTTATTACTAAATGGGTGGTTAAAGTTATTACAGTGAGGAGTAACAATGGTAGAAACTAGAGGCAGTGACTTTATATGGGTAACAAGGAAATGTTGGTGCAATTAGAATGCACTGCATTAAGAATTTAAGAAGAGCTGGTGTAAAGGTATTAAGCCAACATATAGCAGACAGAATCAGAGCTGCTACTTTTGATAAAATAAATTGTCATATTTGACACAAATTTTTCTAAGCATGATGTTGAAGGGAAGATTTAGACAAAATTATTATAGAAAACATGGCAAAATATAAATATGAAAGCAGATGAGCTAGAAGATGCAATGCATGATTAGTTTATGTTGAATTATTGTGTGCATAACACTAAATAAGAATGTCAAAAGGGACAAACACATGCTAAAATTTACTGATTAGTTAGGGAGGCAGAATTAATGGACCATTGTTAAGTGTGACAATTTCATCTACTAGAAGCATTTCTTGCAGATATTTTTAAAGGTGTAAATTAGCTTAGTGTTGAGTTTGTACTTGTAAAACTAAGTGTTACATAATACTCCAGTCCTGCCCAAAGTGAATATAATGTTGCACCAAAGATCATTTTGTTAAAAATAAAAGTTATGGTTACTATGAATAACTACAGCCATGTAAGCCTGCCAGTTCTTCAGGTTCATAGGTAAATGGTAAGCTATCAGTTTGTAGATTATTACAAGCCTAGCCAATAAACAAAAAGGTCAGAATCAAGCCCTGCACCTTATATCCATTTGGTAAAAACCTTAACTATTATGCCAACCCCACTGAAAAAAAATGATCCCCATTTTTCAGTTATCAAGAATTGAACTCTGTA
Source organism: Protopterus annectens (assembly GCF_019279795.1). Lineage (NCBI taxonomy): Eukaryota > Metazoa > Chordata > Ceratodontiformes > Protopteridae > Protopterus > Protopterus annectens. Next base: position 1,677,329,868 of record NC_056733.1, read on the forward strand.
ATCTGCACACATAAAAACACCTCCCAAACCTAGGCCAGAGGACTAGCAGTAGGAAAATAATTAGGTAGATTAGAGTGACATTTTTTACTAGTGAGAGTTTAGGGAAATCACTCCTCTGTCTTTTTGGTAGCAACGTATGATAGTCATCATTCATTTTCCATTCTAATTTACCAACACCTATATCTAATAAGGGTAGTTATTTGGGTATGATTAAAATGAGAACCAAGAAAGATTTTGACTCATCAACATGTAAGAAGTTTATTATCAACTTTAATCTGTTATTGGTTTTATTATTGAATGTGTTTGTCTGGATGGGGCTCTTTTGATGGGGTATGGTAAATTATATAATGGCATGGTGTTGCATAGTGGTAAATTGCAATGCTTGTCTCTGTGGTCATTTTTGTACAGGATAACTGAATATGATTTTAAAGCTTAGAGTCTTTATTTGAATGACTATGAACAAGGATTACTGTATAATTCCAATATGATAGCACAATAATTTCTATAGCCCAAAATGTAAAATATGTATTATGAAACAGGATTGATAAAACGATTTGTAAATTAAGTGATATGAATCAGAAAAGTGGCAGGTATGAAAATTATCTTGTATTTTATGAATATTGCATGCATGAAGTGATAGAGTGAGACCATGCAGTGGATTTTAACAGATACATATTATCAGAAAGGATGCATTCTAAATATCCACAATTATTTTTCTAATCACTAGGTTACTGCTTATCTTAAGCACTATGTGGGTACTGGATGCCTTAGCAAAAGCAAAAAAAAATCTGGATGGTTGACAGAATCTTAGAAACTTTTACAAAACTATCAAAAGGGAAGAGAATTGCAATACTGGAGAGAAGGATTGCCTTGTAATGGCATTCTACTAAGGACTGTGGTGAAAATTATCTGTTTACACTACATTCTCCATGGAATGCTTGGAGGTGAGTTACAAGTGACTGAAGGGAGAATTAACATGAGTGATAGTGAGAGGTACTTGAGTTCATCTGGAAATGAACATTAAGTTTATTTCTGCATTGCTAGTAGGAAGAAACCACAGTCTAGGAAAGCAGATAGAGAGGGGTAAGGAAATGTATGTTTTAAAGATAATATGAGATATGTGGCACAACTGGGTTTTGCTCACAAGATGCATTGGCCAGGCAGTGCAACAGAGGGTATGGCCTTAGGGCTGGTAGTTAACTCCCTTCCTTTACCATCCCTCATGCTATTCCTTGATGTAGATTAATGTGTGTGTATGCATCTTTAAGAAGCTATCTGAGGGCTTGCACAAGTGTATAAATACTGAGCACGTGTGACCTTGACTGCCATTTTGAACTAAGCTGCTGAGATATAAGCATGTATGTCTGTAAGGTCTGCCTGTTAATCAGTTTGTTTATATTTTATGATGCTGCTATCTATCCATCCTGATGTGTTTTGATGTAATAAAACATCTAAACGAACTACCCCACCTATTCATCATCTATGTTAGAGAGGGATGAGCGACATGGTGTTAGAAGAGGCATGGCAAACTGACTTGTTGCCAGAAAGAGTTCCAGTTTCTCCAATTTGAGTCCAAGAGACATCCGGTTGGTATTGATGTAATATACTGGAGTGGATCATCCCTACTGCACATATAATTTGCAAAACAGGTCAGAAACAAATTTCATATGTTAAAACTTGCTCAAATAATTTATTTTTTTTGCAAAATACGAAACAAAGCATACAGAATACAATAAACAATATTTAAATAAACCGAAAGTATGATATTGATGCAAATATTCAAATTACTATGGAAAACGTTTGAAATAAGGTCTGAATTGCATAAAACAAATAAAATAAAAGGAAATATCCTATATCTCCATTGATCATCTCCATGTTAATTCTTTCCATGGCTTTACATGTAAGACTAGTGAGACTTATGGGTCCATAGTTACCAGGGTCTGTAGATGGCCCAACTTTGTGCAGAGGGATGACTGTTGCCTTTCTCCATTCATGAGGCACAAAGCCTGTTTGGAGGTTACAGTTAAATAGTAATTCCAGAGGCCCTGATAGCTAATGTTTCATGCTATTTAGAAGGCATCCAGGGATATTATCTGGGCCTATTGATGGAGTATTATTGGTCTTAGAGAGAGAATTAAGGACCTGTTCTCTAGTGATAGTAGGGGGGAGGTATATTTGATGATATTTCCTGAGCGAAGGTTGAAGGGGAGAGAAGGGTAAATTTAGAGCTGAATTTATCAGCCAGGAGGTTTGCTATATTTTTTGGTTCAGTATTGATGGCTCCATTTACAATGAGCTCTGCATACAATTGTGTATTACCTTTGATGTTGTGGACATAGCTAACAAATGCTTTGTGGTTGTCCTTGGCCTGTGAGGCCAAACTTACCTCAAATGTGGCTTTGGTAGACTTTATTTCTCCTCCTATGCTGATCTTTTTAAAGACAAGGCAGGCTTCCAGTTGTGTACTCCATGAAGTTAGAGCCAGATGTCAGTCCATTTATCAGGCCAGCCCAGAAAGTTCCAATAGGTATGCAAAACAGTCAAACTGAGCTAGATAAAATGGTGCAACAAGGTGTGATTTGTCCAGTAGATGAACCAACTGAGTGGGTATCTTCCATGGTGGTCACTCATAAGAAAAGCTCATATAACATCATAATATGTATTGAGCCACAATATTTGAAAAAAAGAGTAAAAAGACCTCATCATCCAATGCACACAGTCAAATAAGTTGTTGCTCTTATGCCAAATGCCACAGTTTTTTCTGTCTTGGATGCAAAGAGTTCATTTTGGCAAATTTTCTTGACAAGAAATCCTCACTGCTAACTACTTTCAGTACTCCGTTTGGAAGGTACAGATTTTTGAGAATGCCATTTGGGATAAATTCTGCTTGTGAAGTCTTTCAGCGTGCAATGGAGCAATTTTTTTCTGTGTACCCTTGTGCTATTATAGTAGATGACATACTAGTAGGAGGTAATGGTGAAGCTGGGCATGACAGAAACCTCAGAAAAGTTCTGGAAAGAGCACATCAAGTGAATCTTAAGCTCCATCCACAGAAATGGAAATTTAGGCTAAGAGAACTCACTTATGTTGGTCATTTATTTACCAGTTCAGGCCTATGACCAGACAATTCCAAGCAAACAGCCATTATCGAGATGCCAGCTCCAGACAATGTTCAAGCCCTAATATGTTTTCTTGGCATGGTTAACTACTTTGCAGGTTCATTCCAGATTTGAGTCAAATATCAGCACCACTCAGAGAGCTGACACATAAAGATGTAGCCTGATTTTGGTTAGAACAGGACCAAAGAGCATTTGATTTCTGAAACAGAGAATTGCCAGTCCACCAAATCTCAGATATTATGATGTCCACAAGTCATTTACTCTTTCCTGTGATGCTTTAGATTTGATCTAGGTGTAGTCATTCTATGCATCAAGACCTGTTTATCCAAACCAAAATGCAGTATGCTCAAATCGAGAAAGAGCTTTTGGCAATTGTGTTTGCATGTTCAAAGTTCCATGATTATGTTTATGGTAGACCTATCCAGATCAAAACAGACCACCAACCTCTAGTCACTATTTTGAGAAACCCTGTGCATACAGCTCCAGCCAGATTGCAACGCATGATGTTGAGATTGCAAAAGTATAATTTCCCTGTGTTCTACAAGAAAGGCAAACTTCTTTATCTTGCTGATACATTGTCCAGATCACCCAGAAACACCACTGGACAGCATGAAAACTAGAACCTTGATTTTGAAGTCATGGAAGTGAGAAATATTTCTTTTCCATGTGTCTTGATGAAATGAGAGATCACACAGCCACAGATCCAGTTTTACAGAGGCTCAACCACTTTATTCAACTAAGATGGCCATCAGATCAATCTAGTTTACCTCAGGGAGTGCAACTTTATTTTCCTTGCAATGAGATTTTGTCTGATTATGGTATCATTATGAAAGATCCAAAAGTAATTGTTCCAAACTCCTTGCAATGACAGTACATTACTATCTTGCATCATGGTCACCTAAGAGCAGACTCTTCCAAAAGAAGAGTGAGAGGTCTAGTATTTAGTCCTTCTATGTTACAAGATATTGAAAGGTTGCTGTTATCTTGTTCTGTGTGCATACATCAACAGAAAGAACCACTTCAGCTAAACCAGGTTCCCAAACTACCTTGGTCGACAGTAGCTACCAACATTTTTGAATGGAATGGTCAACATTATTTGGTGATAATAGATTGTTATTCAAATTGGTTCAAGATTGACCTACTTCCTAATCTAGCATCCAATACTGTCATTACTAAGATTAAGCATCATTTTGCAGTCCATGGTAGTCCGCACAAAGTTATTTGTGACAATGGCAACAAGTTTACAAGCCAACAGTTCAGAAGATTTGCTGAAGAGTGGGGTGTTACTCATGTCATGAGTAGCCCAGAGTATCCGCAGTCAAATGGTTTGGCAGAACATGCAGTTCAAAGTGCAAAATAGTTACAAGAAAAGTCAAAATGAGACAATAGTTATGTTTTCTTGAATTTCAGAAATATTCCTGATGATAAACATCTTGGTTCACCTGCCCAGAGACTTCTGTTGAGACAAACAAGAACCACATTACCAATCAGCAGTCAATTGTTAGTTCCACTGAAAAGCTAACACAACTTGGCATAAATCCCTATCTCATCAGATGGATGGCCAACTGGCTCACTGATAGGACCCACAAGGTCAAAATAGGTGCTTCCACCTCCGACAGCAGACCTGTCACTAGTGGTGTTCCCCAGGGATCTGTCCTGGGACCCCTACTGTTTGGCATATACTTCTCAGAGGTCCAGGCAAAGACAAAATGTCTGTGGATGATCAAGTTTGCAGATGACTGTAGGTTAGGTGCTGTCATTGACTCCATAAATTATGTTAACATACTGCAAGAGGGTCTCACAGCAACAAATCACTGGTGCCAAAGTTATGGCCTTAAGTTAAACACAAAAAATGTATTATTATACCATTCACCAAAAACACAGCCCATATTGATTACCGCAGCAACAGCAACCCCCTAAGCACACAACCTGTGGTGAGAGACCTGGGTAATCAGGTTGACAACAATCTGACATTCGACCATCATGTAGCGGGAGTGTTCAGAAAAGCTTTTTACTCATAAGTAAAGGAATTGCATCCAGAAAAAAAAAGGTTATTACCTCACTGTACTCCTCCCTCATTAGGCCAACAATTAAGTATAATGCCCAGTTTGTACGTTTACTCCATCTCACACTTTGACTTTTAAAGTTGGGATAAAAGTTAATAGTGAATCAATTATTATTTTGGTTTATATTTTAAGGTTCATTAATTGCAATGTGTGTAATGGTTTGAATTTTTTTGAATTACAATGTTGTTTATCTGTTAAAATAAATGGCCACACCTGCACAAAGTTGTATGAAATATATACATAAATAAATGCCACTACTTAATAAAATTTTCTGTTATGATCATTTTAGTTAGATTTGCTCATCTATCAGAGCCAACTAATATGCTTAGTCAGGCACACAATATCAAAAATGCCTAAATGTGTAACAGGTGCAACAAACCATCTTAATTATCCCCTTGTTTCAGTGTCTTGATAATTACTTTATATCTTCTTCTCCATATCTCCTTCTTTGAACCTTACCTCCTTATTCTATCACTACATTTAAAGTCCACCTTAAACCTCTTTCTGCTTTACTATACATGCCCCCACAAATTTAAAAACCCAATTTGTCCTACCCCATACAATTACTTATCTCCCTCACTCACCTTTGTACATTCCCTGCAAACAATTTCTTACATTTTATCCTCACCATCTCTCTGTGATTAATTTCATCCCTCCCACAACAAACTGCATTTCATTTGTCTTTTCAGATCGCCACTGATGATGATAAACCTCCAACCAAAATAAGCAGAAAATCCATATATCTTCTAGTTCAAGTTCATACACTTCCACTCACATAATCATCCAACCCCTTTGATAACTTATGTAATTAACCGACTTGTCTACAAACAAGCAAATTATTTATTTCCTCCAACCGACTCCCTACAACAACTGCGTCCTCCAACAACCATATTCTTTTAGACACTTTGGGATCCTTCACCAGGGATTCTTCAACACTTGTAGACTAAAGGCATTTGTGTATTGTAAACTCACCACATACAACATAGCATATATTCCACAACTGATCATTTCTCCACCTGTTCTATTTCTCCTGACTTCCCTTTCTGCATATCTATATAAAAAGGTCCATATTATTCCTTTTGTAAGCATAAACCAACATTGCTATCAATAGCTCCTTCTTCCCCCTGCTACACAATTTGCAAACATTATCCATCATCAGCCTATACACAACTAACCACACTATTGTAACTTGTGTTTGCCACTAACAGCATGGAAAATTATAAACCACAACATTCCTTGGGTAGAATTCAATGGATGGCTAGAGGTGCATGCTCCACTTATGTACCAGAGAGGAAAAATCCCCCAACACTTTCACCTTGCTACCTTCCAATATTAAGCCATTCTGAAATGCTCCATGCTATACAAGTCATGTCCTATCCTTATAGCAGTAACTTGTTACTATAAGCTGCTTCAGTCCAGCACAATTAGTAGATACTTAGTTGACTCAGTGTTCGTGGTGCACTCGAGTAGCACAATGTTACAAGTCTTTTGGAAGCCCTGTATACTTCATCAACTCATTGTAAATCTCTCCTTGAGCTTTCTGTACATGTATTTTCCCTCCTTGTCTTCCAACATTTAGACATTTCACTTTCTTGCCACCTAAGCTGTCTTTCTAGCTAACTCATACGTTGCTCATTTTCAGTAATTGCATATTAGTGAATTTTGGTATCTCATATCTACCATTTCCCACAACAAGGTATGCATTTTTAATGTTGCAGCCTTCACATTGACAGCATCCATTTCTTTCCTTCATCGTTAAGGCTGGGAAAGTGACATTTCTACTGTACACATCATCATCCTATTACTGTTAACATATGCAGTTTTCTCAGTTAAACTCTCAGCCTGACTGAGAAACAACAAAACTAAAAGGGGGCTCCTAGAGGTAGTTTGGTTCAACAAAACTCCCACCAACAAAACATTTTAATATGAGTCTACATCTCCAGTACAGTTTGTGACAAAGAATTTATCATAAAAATAATAATAATCACAAAAATATTTTTAACATGTACTGAATTAGAAACTCATGTGCAAAGAAACCATTCTAGATGTAGGATGCAAAAAATTACATGAACAGATGAGTCTGCAATTGGCCTTTTTTAAACGTATTTCTTAATTATATGATGGGCCCTTACATCTTTTTTTTTTCTGTCACACACTGGTGACAAAAATACTGAGCTGATGGATAGTAGTAGTTAACAGAGTAGTGAGAGAAGCTCCTCCCTGTTGCAAATTTTTTTGGTCCCATTAAAGTAAACTTCACTTGCTTCACTCTTCTGTCTTACATAATTTCTCTGAGGTCACTGCATCTTGAATAAATGGTTTTAGCAACTGCATTGCGTTGTTATATTAAATTAAATAGTTCATAGATTTGCATTTTTACTGGTGTTTGATAGCATGACATTCAACACTTGAATAATACCTTACATTTCTCCATATAAATTTTATTTTAATTACGCCATGTCATTTAAATAATAACTATAGAAAATCTTGAATATCTTACAAACAAGAGAAAGTCTACAGTTTTGCAGAGAAACACCACACAATGTGGTAGATTATTTTTTCTTTGTGTAGGTAGAATATTTGATTTCAAGCTTTTTTGTGCACTGCATTTGAAATCACCATTATCAGTTCCAAGATCATCATCATAATAATAATAATAATACAATAATAATTATTATTAGTAGTATTACTATTATTAATTATTATTATTATTATTATTATTATTATTATTATTATTATTATTATCATTATTATTATTATTATTATTAATATTAATAGGAATCATCCTGTTTAATAGGTAGGAAAACAGAATAATCTAGAGCAGATGGGAAGAGAGGGAGCAGTTGTGAACTGCATATACTTTTGTTTTGCTAAGTGCAAGATAGGACAGATTAACTAGGTAACTTCCTGCTTGTACTGACCCTTCTTACTATTATATTTCTATTAGAAGCTACCATGAACATTTACTCTATTTCCATAGATTCATAACTTGTGCTGTAAACCATCTAGTTCATTAAATATTTCAAAAAGTTTGATTTAAACTCACATCTAGTAGTAGCCTACAAAATATTGTTATTTTGACTTCTATGTACAGACTGGATAATTCATTTGTCCCGGTCCCCTTCAAGAAACACATCACACTGAATGACATTTGATGACCTTTATTAAATTTCCATAAACATAAATGTTAACCAATATTCATTCATTCAATCAAGAATGATACTGGTTAAATAACATCCATGTAACATTATTATAGGACAAGACAGCGTAAACCTGCTCATCCTGATCAGTATGCAGCATCCATACCACCACTCACTTACTTATGAAGCAGCGTACCACCTCTCACTTCAGTTACCATTTATTGAATTATACCTCCGACCAAATAAGCAGCTCCGTCTGCTTGCTTATTTACTTAGCAAGCAGCGCAAATGGTCACTTTCCTTTACCAACTTATTGAACTGACCATCCAACACCAGAGGGGGAATAGAAGAGGGCAAGCCTGCCCATCTTCTCCACCCACCAGCCTGACCAGGCTGTTCCCCCTCTCTTTGACAACCTTCCAGCAACCTAACCACCATTAAGGCATCCGGCCAAACATCATTCGGTGTAGCCCATCCCCACTAATCAAGCTGAAACAGAGTTATCGCCTCCTAAACCCTATCACATAACTAACAAAATAACCAGTTACATAAACAGCTGAAAACAAAACACTAGCCCTTCTCTTATGCTGAGATAACAACCATAACCTCATAACCTAACATAACCGCTGTGCATGAACTAAATAATCCTTACCTCATGGCCAATGTCTGCCCCACAATCATTCTAAAGGCATTACAAACACCACACAGAGTCAAGTACATACCATCATACCCCATTGCCACCCCATTTACCACCCAATGCAGAAATAACCACATGAGCATTGTTTAAAGTCAGAGCAATTACAATCTTAATGACTCTCTGATCATTACTATCCAAATGGACAACCAAAACTAAACCCACTACCATCTGAAACCACAAAAAGAAATAACAGAACATGATACCACATCCCAGTCCCATTTCACCACTTAAAATAATCAAAAGAGATATCTTTAAAATACTGTTGTCTATCAATACTACCATCACACTAAATATCCCCTATCAACAATAAGACAATTAATCAACCATCATGGCATTCTAGCGACCCACCACCACAATCCATACCATATCCTTATTTAAAAAAAAAAGGCAATGAAACCTAATCTCTAACCACTCCAACTGCATCTCCTACACTCACTTAACATGCAGCCCCGATATACAGCATGCCAATTACTCTCCCTTCCATCTAACCAGCCACCAGCCCAACTACACCCAAATGGTCCTCACACGCCTCCTTTGTCATGCAATAAAAGTCTCCATCACTTCCCATCCATCCACCAAGTTGATTCCTCAGTAATCACCTACCAAACACACCCCAAACACTTAACCCATTTCCCCAGATACCCTATCAACACCTACTTACCTAGAGTGCTTCATCAAATCCTACATAGTCTTAAGTCGTACGTACTGAACCACCTCCTATCAGTTCAGGGTGCAAGTCACAACTTAATGGGTAACCGTAACTTCAGCCTAGAGTGTCCTCTTATGTCCGTCTTGAAATAGATTAGGTGCTGCATGTGAAAACAAATTGAACATGATATCCCCAGACCGCCACATATCTGAGGAAACTCCAAATACTCAGCATCCCCAGTTGTCCCTCTATCCCATCATCCCCCAAACAGCCCCCCAAATTATGCTGTCCAAACCCAACACATCCTATAAAATGTGTAAACAAAATGCAACTCCCCATGATCACTCATATCCACCATTCCAGTGAATTGCCCAAAAGCAATGCAATGGTAAACTATATCAACTTATTAACTCCTTCTGATACCAATGCAAATCCGAAGAACAACCCAATACACCTACCAAGGGCTCAACCTCCTTAATCTACCACTTACCCTTAAATGCCCCTTTCAATCTTCCCTATTAATGCATCACCTCTGCATCCAACAGCAAAAGCTAACTTGGCCCCAAACACTCATTTACCTGCGACGCTCCCACAGGGTCTACTTTTCCTTAAGTCGCACCTGAAACATACAAACTGAATAACCTACCCCATCCTACACTACTGTAGCTTTACAAACACTACCTACCTTGTAAGAAATGAATAGTCTTAATGTTTGACCCAAACACTCCTTGAGTCAATAAATAAAATCAAAGTCCTTAAGAACCCCCCACCATGAATTACTCATGTAACAAATTCAGGTTGCTGCAGTCTCAATTACCAAATATCCCTTCCACACCCAATGCAAACTCATCAAAATGAGTAAGTAAAATTACATCAGTACCTGTGATCTCATTCCCTCCAGCTTCAGCAATTGAAAACCTCTTGTAGTAACCTCCATCACCTAAGAAGACCACATCCTTCAGGCACCAGATGATATGACCTCCACACTGATAAGTGACTGCCTTACGTAGCACTCCATCTAAAACACCCAGCATAACACAACCATCTGCAAAGAAAGAGAAAAATGTAATTCATCTGAAATACAAGAACATTTGAAGACAACCTGTCCCCCAAGTACCCTCAGTATAAAATGTAGGAATAAGTAACATGTAATCACTTTACATACTCTCAAAGCCTCCACCAATACAACTATGGCCCTCCACTACAAAATGCACCCATGGAAATTATTTTTTTTAATCTTAATACTCACTTCCTCCCCACACCACAGCAATACTCCAATCACTTTGTAAAATATGGTTCAATGAACTGCCATGAGCAATGATAATGACTTGAGAACACTTTAGCATGAAGTGCAATATCATCAAGGGGGGTGCTTATTACACTAACCACCTTTGTGACCATATTGTGCCTAATCCATTCCCTCTTGTGAGTGAAACCCTGCACCTTATGTTTGTTAAGCAGGCATCTTAATCAGCATGGCAATGCCTCAATATATGCCCACCCCTTATCACCTGCATAAGGCTAGCTGACCGATGTGGGGACTCTGTAGCCAACTTCCAACCATAAAAGGTCACTCAAACTGCTGTCATTATAAACCACCAATATCTGTATTTAACTATCATTGCCACTAAATGAACTTAGTATATACCACATCTGATCATAGTACAACATTCCAATTTGCTTTACACAAATGCACATTAGTCCTGTAAAGATGTACTGATGACTTTTTAACTTTATCATCTCAGCAGAGTCAGTCATTTTTTATCTACCGACATCCCCATCCTACTCCGGTGTCAAAACTTAATAGTAATAATAATGGCCAAAGTGACATTTTAAAAATAATTTCACACAAACAAATTCAGCCAAAGTATTCCTACTTAACCCACACATGCTCCTGTACACTGGTCCTGCAAAACTGATTACACTGTTAAAGATGGGTATAGTCTGCTACATTAGATCGCTGATGACTCAGATTAATAGTATAGGCTGAAAAGGTAAACTGTACCAATAAAATTGTACTTTCAGAATTCCTTTTGTACCTACCCTTTAAGAAGACTAGTTTTTATTTCACCAGGCGTGTCTGTCCCAGCACAGTCTCAATATCCACATTAAATTTACAAGAAACTCTTGAGTAATCTAACCACAAAACATAAATAAACCAAATGGATAAATAAATAAATAAATAAATAAAACAATAATATAAATAAATGTCAGGAACATTTGTAGAAATATTACAGAGCTCCAAAGATAACTACTAAACCACAAGTATTTGTTAAATCAGAATCTTGGCTTAAGCCCTTTTTATCAACTTTGAATCCAGTGTTCTTTAGAGCATAATTTATGGAAAGCCCTGCTCTGGCCAAATATCAGAAAATTATGCATTATTCATGTATACTGGTGTCATGTTTAAATAAATGGAAAATCAATCCCCATGTAGACCAAGTAGATAAACCTTGTTATTATTTATACATATTGGTGTACAGAAATTCCTTAATGTGGAATGCAGTTTTATTAAAGCAGATTCAACATCTAGGCTATAATCCAGTAGTGAACGGGGCACAGTTGGTGAACGATTAATCCATGGTGACTTTCATATTCACTACAATCCAACTAGCATGTGTACTATGGGTTCACTTCAATTAATTATATTATACACTAGAACTGAAAAATAGATAATTAATGGAAATGTAAGGTTTGAATACTAACTAAAACTTCAAAAAACATTATAGCTTATAGTGCTCTTTGAAACCATCTGTGTGACCATCTGCATACATAGCGAATGAAAGAAGCTTCCTTCTGCTTTAGAGAAACTTAAATAAACCATAAATGCAACAGTCAAACAGAAATCAGCAAAAAAAAAATATTGTGCAGCAGTTAGTTTAATGCTTTCACCTTGAATGGGACTTCATCAGAGCTCCGCTATTATGGCAGATGATGTTCCAAGGCCGTAACCAGCATGCTAACTGATCAAAATATGTGACAAAATCCAGGCACTCTACTGCAAACCCTAGTCATGCCATGAGCATGCACAAATAACAGCCAGAATGTGTGGGCACCTCAAAGCCCGTGAAGACACTCCAATGCACCCAATGCTACCCCCAACCTGTAAAGCCAATTAGAATAATAGTTACAAGCTGTCCTCAGGGGTATTATTGTCCAAACACCATTAATCCACATTTGTCTTCATTATTAAAGCCGCTGACTGGGATCACACACACTAGTGCATTTCTTAGTCAGAGGCAAAACACAAGATCCAAAGGACAAGCATAATCCCCGTAAAGTGTTGCTTCAGTCTGAACTCAAATAGTATACTCATCGTCAGCTTACCCTCTCTCTCTGAACTGTCTATACAGCATGTAAAAGAAAACTATTGCTTGTCTCACTTCCTGACAGTACTGCAGCACCGGATACCTGCCCCAATGCCTCATGCAACAACAAAATTGAAAAAGCTGCAGCAATATCCGGGCATCCTGCAACATATGCTCTGCCAAAACTTTCCCTAATTTTAACAATGCCTCATCAAACAATGTGTCACGTTAGTTAACCTAAAACGTCAACCCGAACATATTTCACTTTAATCTAAACAAGCTTACCCTTGTCCCAACCCTAAATACAATGTAAGTGTGCTGATTTCAAGCAGGAACAGGCAGTATTAAAATATAGATCAAACATCCATTGCTCCACCATGAATGTGAGATGAGGAACCAGTACTCATGGGCACTTTGAGGTCTGTAAAAGCATTTGCATATATACAAAATAGAAACAGCGACCAGCCAGAAGAAACAATTTTCAACAACTTGGACAAGTATGTCTGTCTTGAGAACAACAACAGAACTTCTTAGCCATTATAGTTGAACAAACAGATGGTCCATACTCAATTAAAATACACCTCAGCCTCAGAAAGTGCCAATAGCGACACGACCACCACTAAAATATTAACAGTGAAAAGAAAAAAAAAACACACACAAAGGAGTCAACAAGGAAACTCTGTCTAATCATCATTGCAATAAATAAACTAACATCACCACAAGAACTTCTACCTAACCAGCGCTATAGTAAGATAAGCAAAACCTGCTCCAGCCCCCAACATACTCAAACTAGGATGACGAACCTGAGAAGCATGAACTCCCTCCACAAATTGGATTAACAGCAAAAATTAAACCTTGTACCCTGTGCCTCAAGCTTAAAAAAAAAAAAAAAAAACTTAGTAACTTAATAATTTAAATATACCTACCCTACACCCCTTACTACTCACCTCCTAATGCACACCTCCAGCAAGCCAAGGCCTACCTGACCAAAGCACCCAGAGGTTGTCAAGGACATGAGTCCACAGTATAGCAAGTTTATGCCAAAAATGTGACTCCTATTCCAGTTACACTTGGCTAAAATCCTTTAAGCCCCTCCCTACCCATACCTCATTTTCTACCAGTCATCTTTCATTTCTATTTAACCCTATCCTCCCACTATCCTCCTAATTCCTGTTACTCTATTTATCAAACCCCACTTGAAGATGTCCCTGGACAAGTCGGTCTGTTCCAAACCTCATACACGATGTGCCTATTAAGTGGATGCTTAATTTTTTGCATTCAAATATGTCGATATTTGGCAGGTTTTTTTAAAGTAATGTTGTATCATACACCTGTAGTGATACAGTATAAAACAAAGCTGTCAGGTCTACATATAACTGCCTTTAGAACAAACTGTACAGAATAAACCTATTTTGATACATAAGCTATGAACCAGGACTGTTATGAATAGAATGGTACTATTTATATACTGATCAGTGTAATGTTTCTGTGTAGTTTGTATTTGTAAGGCATCCATACTGATTGAATAATATGACCACAATACCTGATGGGCCACAATTTATCATCACATCTACAATTAATTATTTTAGATTGTAGAGTTCGTATCGCAATATACTTTCTCTTTCACTTTTCACATAAAATGCCTTTGTAAGGGCTTCCACAGTTGCACTCCTCTATAAAATGCAGACTGTAGTTTAATATGTTATTAGACCACAAAAAATATAAGGAACAATGAGCACAATTTTGTGAAAAGGTGTGGTGGCACTTAATATTTTCATAAATATATTCTGCTCTTGAAGTAGCTTGACTTTGTTTTATTAACTTAAAATGCTACATGACAGTCCTAGATGAAACTCACATTCATAATTTAATGGTGTAATGATTACCCATAAAATGTTTTTATTAAATGAATCACCAAAATGGAAGGCAAGAAAGCTGCATTAATGACAAAATATATTTTATTTAAAATACTGCAAGCTTTTAACACACAGAAAATCAAAGTGTGCACATTCATTTGATTAGACTATTCCTATAATTATGGCTAAATCTAGGTAAATATTCACTCAATGATTACATAGTGTCAAATGTTTGAACAGGATTTTTTATGTACTGCTGTTTTCACACTCAAGGAATAATGTGTCTAAAAATAGAAAATGCACCACTTCAAGAACACATGTTAAAATCATGTAAAAAATATGAGTTTTATAAAGTTATGCAGAATGATTAGGTAGCACACAAATAGAACAATCATCTGCAAGGACTATTACCTGAAGAAAAAGTAATCATTTATTAATAACAATGTCTTATTACACTTAATTGAGACTTCATTTTGTACTAGAGACACAACTACTCAGTTAGCAGCTCTGACTATTGATGTATAAGTTGACTCATCAATGTAACATGTTCAGGGAGGTCCATGATTGCTCAGTGCCCAAAGAGATGATATGAAGATATAGGATGCAGGACCTGATTTGTGGATTCTGCTTACTAACAAGCTCCCACTAGAATGCCTTCAGACCTGGACTAATGCAAACATAAGGAAGTTCTCAGGTGCAAATGCTGAGATTCCCATTACATGACTTGTCTACAGAAACACAAACAGATTTATCTTGTCAGAGTAGCCAACATGTCTAAAAAGGAAATCTGTCAATGAAGACCTTGATTAACTACTCCCATGTACCAAGAGGGAAAAACAATGATACACACTAGCTTTCCTTAATTATATCCCTTCAGTATGTTGTAGAATTGCATTTGCTACCCATTTCATTTATTTCCACCTGCAAAACCTCTATTTAATGATTACTTCACACTGACAGAAAGAACTTGTATTTAAAATCTTATTTTTGAAATAAAAATGTATATAAATTGTACTAATTTAGCTGTCTATTACATAAATTAGCAAGGTAGGTGGAATAGTTAGACATGACATGACACTTTACAGCTCTAAGCCAGGCCACAGTATGATAACATAACTAAAAGTAAAAGTAGAACATTGTATTTACAGCGTATTACAAACCTACTATATTAAAAGTAAAAGTAGAACATTGTATTTACAGCGTATTACAAACCTACTATATTAAAAGTAGAAGTAGAACATTGTATTTACAGCGTATTACAAACCTACTATATTCTGTTACATCTGCATCTTTACAAGAATCACTCAAATGCTTAATGCCTCAAAAACTGCACCACAAACTTCAGCATGACTTTCAAATAATGCTAACTTTTTGAGGTAACTATATTAAGTTGTCATTCCATTTTTGTTTTCGAGTTTAGACATACAATTTCTGTCATGTTATCCTTCTACAATGCATGATTTTTGACAGCCATAATAAACAGTTCTGCTTGTAATTTTATGCCTTTTTCATATTTGAATTTTATTTATTTTCTAGACTATGCTTCTTGTTAGATCACATCTGCCCCATTTCCCACCTCTCCTGTTATTATTGAAACTCTGTTACCCCCATCCTTTTTATACTAGCTAAGAATTTATCTTATCTCCTCATTCCTGAAACATTTTGGCTACTTCAGTCAGAAACACATGGTTCCCAATATCTGTCAGAAAATAAACTTAACAATAAATACAAATAAATATAACAAATGAAATAACATTAATTTTATTTTATTTATTTTTATTTTACATTTGTTAACCAGGGGTGTCTGACTGAGCTGAAAAGGCCCTTTATCAACAGAGGCCAGGGGAGAAAAGCTCCACATAGAGAAATTACAGATGCATTTAGATATTTAGACATGATCAGTATACACACAAATTGCAACGGACATGTTTTTACTGTGGTATGCAGCGCATCAACATTTACAGTGGAGAGAACAAACAAGAAAATATTTAAAAATAAAGATAATTAATAGACTTGTGGTGTACAGCTTAAATTTGGAACATAGGTAGAATGCATACATAGTACACAGGTACAGTACATACATTGTACATTACCCAGTGTTTGTGAGTAAGAGTGAAAGCCATTATCAAGTACTCTAGGATTAGTATGTGTACCTTATCCGCTTTCACTAGCCTGGGGAGCAATCATGGCACTGCCAACTTTGCTTGAGATGTTGCCTAACGAGGTTTTTAAAGTAAGCTTTGGATGATGTGTTTTATATGCTAGTGGGGAGAAAGTTCCATTTTTTTAGCCATTGAACTACTATACAGTGTGTCTCCAAAGCTATTGCAGCTGTTGGTGACTTCTAGTAGTAGTTTGCTTGACGATCTAAGAGGCCTTTTGGCTGAGAGATGTTGTACTAGGTTTTTGAGGGCAGGGACTTATTGGGGAGGTAATAGATAGAATGACAGAGGCAGAGATGATTGTAGGATTGGAGGTTGTGCAGTTCAAGCCAGTGGAGCTATTTCAACATAGCAATGGTTATATAACATCCCATAATAAGAGCAAATATATGTAAACATGAAGATGTGCATATTTAAGTAAAGGGAAATGGAAAACAGCTCTTGAAGTGCATAGTTTTATGAAATCACTATCATACTGCAGCTGGATATTTATTTAATAGACTTTGATTACCAAGGAAATCCAAATGGGTAAATCCTCTTTTCTGCTGAGGGCTGCAGAGAGAAAAGCTCCACATTATATATTTTTTTATAGTCAGTTAGCATGTGCTAACAAAATATACTGGATAACACTGAGCTATATATAGTTTAAAAAATTGTCAACACATTAAGTATACTATACAGTATTTACAGCATGCTAAATCACACATTTCTAAAGAATGTTCAAAATTATTTTACAGTTTCTGCATAAATTAACTTTGAAACTTTAGCACACGCAAAGCACGAGTCCTGTTCAAATTTTAGCCAAACTGTTATTCATTTGATTCATGAATGCAGGAGAGAAATTGTGAGGATTTTATGATATTTATTTGATCTGGTTCCATAACGAATATATACACTGCATAATGGCTGTCACATGTCATATTTTATTTGCATGTCAGATTGCAGGAAAAAGCTGGGTCTGTCAGACATATTTTCAAATGACCTTGCCATTCATAAACATAATGAAGAGATGCAGAAAAGCATATTCCACACTGTGTCAAGTACATAAGAACAGGCTATTGAGAGTAACAGAGAAGAATCACCATAGTCCTTGGTGGCATACCGAAGACATCGCATGTTTTGACTACCACACAGGAATACATTCAATGCATACTAGGTGCTCATGTAATTGGGTTACCAGGTAGTACTGCACAGTGACAGGTCTATAGAGAGAGAGAAGCAATGTAAAGCAGTCAAAAGTCCAGTCTGCCTTACCATTTAGCTATGTGTAGTTACATGGCAAGGAATGCTGAACCTTTACTACTTGTATTGTGTCACTGTGCTGTTGTCCTGAGTCATACCGGATCGGACGAGGCCCAGGTTAACAACGACCGCCACCAGTACTGTTGGCCAACAGGGTGCTGGCGGAAATTGGGCTATTGTTGGCCGAAGGAGGAGAAGAGGGGGGAGGCATGCCTGAAGGCAGGTAAAGGCTAATACTGTGGTAGTGAAGTTCGGAACTTAGAATGTTGGCAGTATGACTGGTACAGGGAGAGAGCTAGTTGATATGATGGACAGAAGGAAGGTTAGTATATTGTGTGTGCAAGAGACCAGATGGAAGGGGAGCAAGGCTAGGTGTATTGGAGGTGGGTTCAAATTGTTTTACCAAAAACAATTCCCCTGCACGGAGAGTGTTGCACGGCCAAAATGAGCTAAACCAAAAATGAACAGCCAGCAACAAAGAGCTGTGGAAATAAGATTTATTAGGTCATAACTTCAAATAACAGACCGGTTTCGGCTTGGATTTCACCTAGCCTTCATCAGTGTACCTTTACAAAAAACAATTGAAGTCATATATACCTTTGAATTAATAAGCAACAAAAAGTGATTGGAGAACTCATGAATATTAATATACCTCTTCATAAATATTCATAAACATTCATAAATGTTCATTCAATCCAGGATGAAAAAGCGAGCCCATTTTAACAATCCATTTTTTCTCCTTAATATTCAATTTGTTATGCCAACCAGATTTATCCGAACGATCACCAATGATCCTGTCAATAACCAAAAAATTAAATTTAGCTGTATTATGTTTAAGTGTGTGTTTGTAAAGTGCATTGCTTGTTCTTTTGCATTTGATATCACTCAGATGTTCTGAAACCCTTAACTTAAAACGTCTAGACGTTTGACCAGTATAGAAGGCATGACAGCTGCAACAAACCATGTAGATGATCCAATCAGAGTTACAGTTTGCAAAATACCTGATATCATATACAATGCTACTGTTACTTCTGGAAAAATATTTAGTACATCTTTACAATTGTTACAATGGCCACAGGGCATACAGCCAATGAGCTTATCTCCCATAATGGTAGTCTGTGCCAGCTGTAAATGCATGGAATCAGAATGGTGCTTATGATGATTAAAATAAGCACCCAAATTTTTGCCCTTCCTGAAAGAAAAGGAACATGTTGGAGCAATAATTCGAAGACAATGTAGGATCCGCTGAAAGAATATTCCAATTGCTTTTAATAACGTCAATAAACTTATTGGTATTTCGCCCATAGGTGGTGGTAAGATGTAAAATGTTGGATTTATGTACTTGTTTATGTTTGTATTTGAGAAGTTCCACCCTGGGTAGATGTGATGCATAATTCCTGGCAGTGTAAACATATCCTCAACTGTAACCTCTATTTTTAAACCTATCAGTCAAATCCTGGCTATAAAGGCAAAAAGTATCATCATCAGAACAATTCCGTCTTACAGTAATAAACTGTGATTTAGGAATGTTTCTGGCTATATGTTTTGGATGAAAGCTGGATGCGTGGAGCAAAGTGTTGTATTCAGGAAATTTCCTGTATATTTGAGTGCTGATTGGCTAGACAGAGGGACTGAGCTAGTAAAGATATGCAGCAGGTAAGGGTGATAAAGGATAATGAGGGAAACGTACTCACAAGCAAGAAGAGTGTGTTGAGCAGATAGAAAGAGTACTTTGAGGGGCTGATGAATGAAGAGAATGAGAGGGAGAGAAGGTTGGATGATGTGCGGATAGTGAATCATGAAGTGCAATGGATTAGCAAGGAGGAAGTAAGGATAGCTATGAAGAGGATGAAAAATGGAAAGGCTGTTGGTCCAGATGACATACCTGTGGAAGCATGGAGGTGTTTAGGTGAAATGGCAGTGGAGTTTTTATCCAGATTATTTAATGAAATCTTGGAAAGTGAGAGGATGCCATAGGAATGGAGAAAAGTGTTTTGGTACCGGTTTTTAAGAATAAGGGTGATGTGCAGAGCTGTAGTAACTACAGAGGGATTAAACTGATCAGTCACAGCATGAAGTTATGGGTAAGAGTAGTGGAAGCTAGGTTAAGAAGGGAGGTGATGATTAGTAATCAGCAGTATGGTTTCATTCCAGGAAAGTCCACTACAGATGTGGTGTTTGCTCTGAGAGTGTTGATGGAGAAGTACGGAGATGGTCAGAAGGAGTTGCATTGTGTCTTTGTGGACTTAGAGAAAGCATATGACAGGGTGCTTAGAGAGGAGTTGTGGTATTGTATAAGGAAGTTGGGAGTGTCAGAGAAGTATGTAAGAGTGGTACAGGATATGTACACGGGTAGTGTGACAGCGGGGAGGTCTGTGGTTGGAGTGACGGATGTGTTTAAGGTGGAGGTGGGATTACATCAATGATCAGCTCTGAGCCTTTTCTTATTTGCAATGGTGATGGACAGTTTGACAGACGAGATCAGACAGGAGTCCCCGTGGACTATAATGTTTGCAGATGACATTGTGATCTGTAGTGAGAGTAGGGAACAGGTGGAGGTGACCCTTGAGAGGTGGAGATATGCTCTAGAGAGAAGAGGAATGAAGGTCAGCAGGACTAAGACAGAATATATGGGTGTGAATGAGAGGGAGCCTTCTCAACCTCTTAGAGTAAGAAATCTGGACAAAGCCAAAAAAAGTGGTGCAAATAGGGACACTTTTGAAATATTGCTCTTACAAACTTAGAAAGTTGATAGAATAGCAGATGTTGCATTAGCATGAATTTTCTGAAGTGTATGAAGTCTAAAATTCAAATGTCTGTCATTATTTTCCAATTTCAGTTTTCAATGATTTGCCACTAATTTGCCAGAAACCACAATTTTATGAAAAACGGACCAAAAATATAAGGCAAAAATATGGACATTCTGTGAAAATCTGTACACTTGCGAGGTATGGAGGGAGGATAGAGGAATGGTGAGGATGCAGGGAGCAGAGGTGGATAAATAATTGGGATCAACAGTTCAGAGTAATGGTGAGTGTGGAAGAGAGGTGAAGAAGAGAGTACAGGTAGGATGGAGTGGGTGGAGAAGAGTGTCAGGAGTGATTTGTGACAGATGAGTAGCAGTAAGAGTGAAAGGGAAGGTCTACAAGAGGGTAATGAGACCAGCTATTTTATATGGGTTGTAGACAGTGGCATTGACAAAAATGTAGGCGTCAGAGCTGGACATGGCAGAGTTAAAGATGTTCAGATTTGCACTGGGTGTGATGAGGGTGGAAAGGATTAGGAATAAGTATATTAGAGGATCAGCCCAGGTTGGAAGGTTTGGAGACAAAGCCAGAGAGGCAAGATTACGTTGGTTTGTACATGTGCTGAGGAGGGATGCAGAGTATATTGGGAAAAAGATGCTAAGGATGAAGCTGCTAGGTAACAGGAAAAGAGAAAGGCCTAAGATAAGGTTTATGGATGTGGTGAGAGAGGACATGCAGGTGGTTGGTGTGACAGAGCAAGATGCAAAGGACAGGAAGAAATGGAAACAGATGATTTGCTGTGGTGACCTGCAAAGGGAGAAGCCAAAAGAAGAAGAATATGTTGTCCTGTGTCTGTCCAAATTGAAATCCATAAAAAAAAAATCTTACTCATTACTGATCATGGCAGACTGGGATTGATGGGTTATTATGGCAGAGAGAGGGAAGGACTTAGTGCAGTGTATATGCCATTGGTAGGAGGTCTCCAAGATGACAGTGTGTTGGCCCAACAGCACTCAGATTTTCCTGCAGTTCCTTGGTTTATTTGTTCTGTACTTCATGGTTGGCTTTCCTATTTTTCTGCAGTATAATGACACAGTTAGTTTCCTTTTTATACTGTTGCCAACATTCATATGCTGCTCAACACTGTCTAATGAGCAACACACAAGCAGGGTTGGGGGTCAATATGCAAATTAACTTCAAAATAGTCAGTTGCTCTCAGTTGGACTCCCACACTTCACACTATTGGGACTGACATTTAAAATAGTGATATAAAGTTTGTAAACAGTGGCTTAATTAGCATGAGTGCTTGGCACTTGTGGAGCTAAAGATGCATACTGGAGTAAGACTGGACATAGAGTATAGCTACCTTCTAGAAATGCAAAATGCATTTGTAATGGGTCAACTTCAGATGATTGAAGTTTCAAAACTTTGAACATCATAAGGCCGAGGATCACATGATCGAAGTTTTGAAACTTCGGACATCCAATTAAAAAAAAAATAAAAACAAAAAAAAAGTTTCCTTTTATGTTTTTGGAGGGAGGCAATCCACACCACCCAAACCCCCTGCTACATAAATATACCCACTCTAACATTGCACTACAGTGAGGAAAACAGTAAATTTCTCATTCTGTGCTATACAGTGATCTCCATTCAGAATGTTCAAAGTTTTAACATTTTTATCATCTGGCCCTCAGCTTATGATGTTCAAAGTTTTGAAATTTCACTCATCTGAAGGGGCCCCATTTGTAAGGCAGTCAATGGCATGCAAGCTCTAGCCAATGAAGCCCAACATCTGGCAGAAGAGCCCATAACTTCAGTTGCCTTGAAAATTCCTCTGTTTGTATTTATTCATACCTTCATTTATGTCTTTGTACAGCTAAAGACCCGGGCCTCATATGTGCCTTTTTTAGCTGCATAGTAATTACCAAGCAATAGAATAAAGTATTCTCCACTGTATGCATTAAAAATACTGTTCGCTGATAACTGATTTTTTGCTTTATAAGCATAAGTTCCTTTGTTAGTTAATTCAACACATTGAGACTAAAATAAAGGATACAAATACTATCCAGCTCATGGTTCCTTAGACCAATCTGTAAAGACAAATTAATAAACAACTGTAACAGTGTCTAATCATTTGGTTTCTTCATCTTTTGAAATTCACTTTAAGACCTTAGTAAAGCTTGGCTTTGTGGACATTGATTTGATTTCTTAAGAGAGAGAGTGAATTCCAAGTTTGGTCCACTGAAAGAAAAAAAAAATAGCATACAGAAAGAGCAAAATGATTGCTGTGAAATGTCATGGTCAATAATTTTAGAGTCGCAGAATGTTCATAGGTTCAAAGGTTCATAGGTAGGTACTAGGCTATCGGCCCAAGGGCCTACGTAAGCCTAGCCAACAAGGTTCCATGGCTTATGCCACCCAAGAAAGTTATTTTCATGTGCCACTGTTGAGCAGAGACATAGAAGTGATCCCCGGGGTGTATTTCCTATTTCCCATCCACTCATCAAGATTTTTCTTGAAGAGTGCTAATGAAGAACTTTGTCTGACATAGATGGGTAGCTTGTTCTAGAGTTGGTTATCTCCTGAATGATTTTAATGTAAGAACAATGTGTGGCATTCTGCACAGGCTTATGTTTATTACTTAGCAAATGAATGTTGGAATATAGCGCTGCAAGAGATAAACTTGGGAGTCAGTTCACTCCTGCCTATGTTAGGAAGTAATCAAAGTACCATTCGGCAAAGTTCATTGGTTACATAAAGATACACACACACACACACACACACACACACACACACACACACACACACACACACACACACACACACACACACACACACACACACACACACACACACACACCACACACACTACAAGAAAGACCCAGCCAAGCTTGAATCTTCACTGACTAGTACTTTAATCCTCCTGCCGTGGAGATCCATGGGATATATGCAAATGACTCCTTAAGGACATAAAGGTACTTGAGTTACATAGCTTCTGAATGCCTATGACTTTTTACTTTTTCAGTCTTTATGAGTACATTCAGGACAGTAAAGCCAGACCACACTAACTGTAGACATGAGTATTTTGAGATTTTTAACTTTCAGTAGAGCATATGTGAGATGGTTTGGCTATGCTTTAGAATCATTGAGCTTAAGATCAATCCTCATGTCCATAAGCAATATGATGGCTGCAAACTAACCCAAATAACATGTAAACCCAAGGGTAAAAGGGTCAGACAGACAAACCATTCGGTAAAAACTGCAAGAAGGGCCTAGCCAAGATGCACACATGCACAAACACACCCACAAACACACACAGGCAAACACACACACACACACACACACACACACACACACACACACACACACACACACACACACACACACACACACACACATACATACTTTACCAATTGTATTTTTGACTACTTATATTAGTTATACTACTAAACAGTTATGTTACTGAATGGTGGCATGAAGGTGCTTCTTTGACAGAGTGACATTATGTTATGTGTTCCAACCAATGTAAAGTAAACAAAACTATTGGATCCTTCCAGACCCCCACACACACACACACTCACACACACGCCACAGAGATGCACAAGCAGCTTTGGCCACTTTCTTCCCCTTCCTTTTCTGTCTGGATCCGCAAATGCTGAGACATCTAGTTGATCACAGTTCATCTGGGCCATAGTCAGACTTGCATACTTGTATGTCAGTTTGCCAACAATAGCACAGCAGATCAATACAAACTCTTTCTGAGACTTGTATTTCTCAGAGTTGAGCCGAGGAAATTGTATTCAAGAAGGCACCATTTGTTAAATGGTAGGTCCAGATAGACAGAAGAAATGATAGGGGAAGACACAAAGGTGAATCACTGAATGCAAATGAGGACCTCACATTGTACATTTTATAAATAAATGATACCATATAAGAAAACAGTGTAGGAATGTAACCTTAGTTTTTCAGTGTCAGTAGAGAAGAGACAGAGTGGTAATTTTTTAATATTTAATATTAAGGAATGAGACACAGATATATAGAAAACATTAACATCCTAATTCACTCAAAATAGCATAAGAGTAGCTAACACATAGTGATTTTGACTCTGAGAAAATTAAGCATGAAAGCATCATGATAAAGCAGGATGTACAGACTAGAACATGATTAAATATAATTATATAGTAGTAGGAAAACTACTTGAGTACAAACTCCCAGGCTCAGCGCTTCCTGGAATTTATCAACTGAAATGCCCTGGATCAGCTGGTAAACTCCCCTACCAGAGGCCACAACATATTGGACCTGGTCATCGCCAACATGGGCAACAGGTGCTCCGTACCAGAGGTCAACCCATCACTGGTTAGATCAGACCATAAACTAATCACCCTGGATATCCACACCCCACCACCACCCCCAAACAAGGAAACCACAGTGAAAAACTTTTCTAAAGCAAACTTCACCTTACTTAAGGCAGAGGTGGTAAGTTTCACAGCCCCCACACTAAAGGATAACACTGCCCAATATGCAGAATTCTTTACAATTGCACTCTATGAGCACCTACAAGGATGCATGGATCATGCCATCCCTAGCAAAACCAAGAATCACTCCCCTAAGAGAAGGAAACCAGTCTGGTGGACCCCTGCCATAAACAGGTTATACAACAAAAGGAGGAAACTAGTTCAGAAAAAAAAGCAAATCCCAAGTAGGAAAGACATCCCTGATCAGTATCAGTAAGAAACTAAGGTCCCTCATAAAATCATCCAAGGCTAACGTCGGAAGAAAAATAGCCAAGGATTCGAAAGATAACCACAAAGCCTTCTTTAGCTATGTCAAGAATCTAAGTGGTAACTCGCAGATATGCTCTGAGAAAATAGCACAGAATATACTGAACCTACTGATATTGCCAACATACTGGCAGATAGATTCAGTGCTAACTTCACCTCCCTCTCACCTTCAAAAGGGCTCACAACAATACCAGAAATGTGTAGTATCCTGGAAATCACAGAAGCACATGTGAAAACAGCCCTTTCAAAAGCCAAAAACACAGCATCAATGGGGCCAGATAGTGTCCCAGGCTGCTTCTTGCACGAACTACAGAACTAACTAACCCCCCCACCCAAACACGCTGTTCAACCTCAGCCTCTCCACAGGCTACATGCCCATAGAATGGCACACAGCAACGGTTATTCTGCCCCACAAAGCAGGGGCCACAACTGACCCTGGTAACTATTGCTCCATAAGCCTGACTAGCCTGGTCTGCAAGGCTATGGAGCGCATCATCATGGAACTCATTAACAATGACATTGGGAACCTCCCAACACTTGACCTGACCCAGTTCCACTTTGTTAAGGGCAGATCATGCCTACTAAACCTGGTTGACTTCTGTGAGACAGTCACCAAGGTCATAGACAAGGGAAAGGTGGTTCACACAGCCTACTTTGATCTCGTCAAGGTGTTTGACACCATTCCTCACTTGGGTATTATAGAAAAACTCACCAGCCTGAACATAACCCGCTACGTCACAAGATGGGTTGCCAACTGGCTTACAGACAGAACTCACATGGTAAGAATAGCCGGCTCCAGGTCCGACTCTAAACCAGTCACAGGGGGTGTCCCGCAAGGCTCAGTTCTGGGACCCCTACTATTCAGCATATATTTCTCAGATGTACAGACAAACACAGGAGGACTATGGCTAACCAAGTTCGCCAATGACTGCAAACTGGGAGCCATAATTGACTCTCCGGCTGACACGGACATCCTTCAAAAAGGCCTCACTGAGACAGACTCCTGGTGTCAAAGTCATGGCCTCAAGCTAAATGCCAAAAAATGCATAGTCATCCCGTTTGGGAAAAACAAAACATCCATGAATTACCACATAGGTGGCAGCCCCCTTAATACAGAAGCGGTAATAAGAGATCTGGGGACCCAGGTAGATAGTAATCTCTCCTTTGACAATCATATTGCCAAAGTAGTAAGGAAATCCTTCTATGTGGCCCATCTAATTACTAAGGGGTTCGCATCTAGAAATAAAGAGGTTATAGTGCCCCTCACTCATCAGACCCATCATAGAGTACAATGCTCCATTTGGGATGTACCTCACAAGACACTTCCAATGGCTTGAAAGACCACAAAAGCACCTCACTAAGAGGATTACTGGCATCAAACATATGTCCTATGCAGGCCGGCTGAAAAAACTCTGGCTGTACTCAGTGGCATATCGCTTACTCGGAGGTGATCTCTGCCTGACTTACAAAGCCATGTCCAACTCAGAATTGATGGACATGCACCACCTAAATAAATCCAAGTCACTGCAAGCTACGCATTCTAGTGAGCTAAACCTCGCCACAACAATAAATAGTACATGCTGGAGGGATAGATTCCTGTCACAGAGACACCCCATGCTTTGGAACAAAATTCCTAACTACATTAGGCAGAGCCCCTCACAAACACTCTTCAAGAGAAGCCTTGACGAGTGGATGGGTAACAGAATATACACCCCTGGGATCAGTTCATTGGCTCTGCTTGACAGAGGCTCATTTTATTAATTAATGGGGCGGCGAAAGCTGACACACTCTGGCTAGGCTTGTAATTGCCCTTGGGCAGATAGCCTAGTACCTACCTATGAACCTATGAATCTATACTGTTTGAAAGTGCACTACTTTAGAAGCACAGATAACTGATTGTGTAATACCATTCATAAATAGGCACTACAGAGTGATCATTTCAGTGATGTAATTTCCTTGGAGGATGGCCTTCATTAGACTGGCCGAGTTGTGTTGTAGTGGTATTTTGAATATGCTTTATTAATTCTTGGAATGTACACAGCATACCTCTAAACTGTCTAGATTTTTTCAGAATATCTAAATTTTTGTGTAATATTTTTGATCAGTTGCTCATAAACTTTGTGTTTTTTCATAAATCATTGAGGACTGAAGTCACTAAAGAATAACAGACATTTGAGTTTCAGACTTCATATTCTTCAGAAAATGCATGCTAATGCAATTCATTCTATTCTAGCACCTTTCTAAGTTTATAAGAGCCGTATTTAAAATCTATTTCTGGGCCTTTGTCTCTCCATTATTACAGGCATTGTCCACATTTCCTGCACTAAGAGGTTCATAGGTACTGTGCACAGAGGAGGGGAAACAAGTAATTCATGCACCGCATCCAGAAGTTCAAAGGTCACAGAATGAAGTGCTGTCCATTAATTGATTATTACCCATGCAAACATCCAGCAATATAAACATTCTCAGTTTCAAGATTCATTTGCTGAATTCAATGTTGACAACACCCAGTTATTTAAACTTTTATCCAGTTCTGTAATTCCCTGATGGCAAGCAGCTGTCTCTCTGACAGCTTTGTACAAATACAGTGAACTACTGAACCTCATAGCAAATGTTTCTGTATTGATATTGTATATAATCTTTTACCCATCCTAGATAATCTGAATTCTGGTTTCAAGTTCATAAAAAGCAGTCATTTTATGGTTTTAGCTATATGACAGCACTGTGTTGGAATGAGGAGCATGGATGCTTTTTTCTTACTCACTTTCTGCACAATATATTTAGCTGGCATACAAATGGCATGTCTGTTCATTTCTGGTAAAGCACAATTTCTATTTTGCCTGAGAAAATCATGGAAACAGGCCACATGTAATCCATACAATGCTACAGGAGTCTGTTACTGTCTTGTTCCTGCTATGTCTTCTGTTTTTTTTTTTTGTAAGAATCATCCCAAATTATGATTTATGCAAGTAAAGAGACTGTTTTATAAACTACCGTTGTATCTATTAGCTAATAAAATGATTTTCAGTGACAAGGCACAACTCTTCACTTTGTTTCTGAATAATACAAATTTTAATTTAATTTTTCATCCCCTTGAACATTTGAAGTAAAGGTATTTTGTAATCCAAACAAGTTTGCCAACTTTTGTTTCAAAGAATGTGAAAGCATAAGCCAATGGGTTTACTGGGAATTATTAAAATATATCAGTCACATGGGTGTGGTGCTTTTTAGACAATTTCAGGTAGTGTTCTCCATTTAAGGAACAACTTACCATAATGTCAAGTTTAGTTGCTTTAGCTAAAAAAAAAAACTAGCTGTGATTCAAGAATGAATGTCACACTGTCTCCTAAAAATTTAAATATACAAACTCCACAACCTAGTTAAAGAAGCACTTACAGTTTTAGGCCAACAGTGGTCAAATCATTTTAGGATGAAAATATGCTTTTTTTTTAACATTTCAATGAGGATGATTGCAACTTAGTACCATGTACTTTGTAATGAAGAAATAATCCACAATGCTTTAGTAGTCACTTAGAGAGAGATGCATGAGGGTTAAATAAAAATCTAAAGATAGAACAAATTCCTGGAGAAGGGAAGAACTATCTAGGATCATAAGAACATGGCAACATTTGGCAAAATACTGAATTCTCTAATGATGAACAGTTAAAGAAGTTGCATGAATACATTGTTGAGTCATGTAAAAAATATTGTGAAGAAAATTAAGAAAAATAATTTATTCATATAAGATTACTGATTTTCTTATTTCCCCCTAATTACATGTAGATGGGACAACAATATGAAGAATTCAGAGATAAAACATTTCAGCAATGTGCTTGGAATCTGTACTGCAGCATTGAAAATCACTTCCATGCACTTGCAGTGCTTGACCGATATAAGATATAAATATTAAAGGAAAGAAATATGAACATGCATATATACATCAAAACATAACAAAATAAGCAAATAAAAGAAGCTATAAAAATGTCCTCACTAAAAGAACACTACTGTGGCTAAAACGTTGTGAAAAACATTTTAAGATGGTCACTAATACACCTATACCTGACATTCATAGGACTGAATTACTATGCTTAGTGAAAGCAAATCAGATATCATTACATCCTGGAAGAGAGGGACCTAACTTCCTTGTAATGCCTCCTTATTGTTTATAGAGTATGATGTCCATCAGAGAAAGGCTGCAGTAAAGTTCATTACTATCCACAGCAGTTTTGCAATGAAGCCTAAAATGAAATCAGGAATAGAACCTTACATTATAACCCTGTAATGCATCCTCTGCTTGTAAATCTGCTATGGCTTCTTTTTTAATTATATGATTTTCAGCAATGTCTCTGTCTAGCACCATTTGATTATGATTTTGAAATGAATATTACCAAACAATTACTAAAGGTATATAACATTCAAATCCCTACACAGAGTAGGAGTGTTGAGCATAACTTTTAGTTACACTAGAAGAAAAATCATGAACATCTACACTGTGTAAATGATCCGCACTGAAGAATACCCCTACCACGTTTTTTGTGCTGTCTATTCACTCAGAAAGATTCAGTATACACATAATATAAACGTTGTGGTAACCTTTATGAGCTCCCTTCAATATTTAGGGTATGCAAGAAAATCAGCAGGAAAACTAAAATTAGGAGGAAGAAGGTGGGATCTATGCTTGTGTTGTCTGTTCACTCAGAGTGTTGCACACTTAGTGTACAGTTAGTGTAAGCATTCATAAATCCAGCCCATGGTTGTAGACAATACACAGGATGATAATTAAATAGTTTACTGAGCTAGCATAAAGCTTTGAAAACTATCTCAAAAAGTGCAGATAATTCTAAATGTGTTTTGTACTTGCTTTTAAAGATGAAATATTGCTGAGAAAAGTTACAATAAGTCTGCTTACCCAATTCACAACCAAGTACATTGAAACAATCAATTGCTTTTTTCAGAGTACTTTTATGCATTGCTCTTTCTTCTTGGATGTATGCCTGTTAAAACTTACAACACCAGCTACTTAGACCTTTCATTGTTGTTATTGTTATAACAATACTACTGCACATGAAACAAGATAACACTTAAACACAAATTCAATATTTGCCACAAATGTTTACTCAAAATTCAATGCAATCATGTTTTCCCTTTTAATTAATTTGTTTGTGTCTTTCGGCATTTCCCGGTTAGGGGTCACCACAGTGGAACTCTGGTCCGCTAATGATTGGTAGTTGATTTTTACATGCTGAGTTACCAGCCCTGATGCACAACCTTCAATGAAGGTACACCCATTCATGCATGTCTCCAGGCAGAAGACGCTCTAGCTGAGAATCAAACCGGACAGCGTCTTACTGTGAGGCGACAATGCTACCGCAGCACCACCATCGCGGGTTTTCCCTTTTAATTAATAAACTCATTAAATTTAACATACCAGAAATACTAATGACTATATCAAAAATGTTCTCATATTTACATCTTTCTAAGAATTAAAGTATAACATAGTGTACAAGCCACGTGGATGGAGCTCTTGCTTATTTGCACTGATAGCTGTTCACTTCAGTCAACTATAAACTTTTCTGACAAATTTGAGATAGCCTAAAACCAAGACTTTTAATCTTTCCTTGAATAAACTTATTTTCCCATGCAATTAGATAACTTATTCATTAACCACTTATCTAATAATAGTTTAAGATTCCACTACTACTACTACCCTTTAATATTACTTTAACTTCTATTTATACTACTCATTTAAACCACCCCCCTCAAATCTGACATGCTCTAACAAATCTTTACAGCTTTTTTCTTCCTAGGCATCATTCCTTTATTCTTTCCTCATGTTTTTTTTCCTTATGTTTCATAGAGTTTATGGGAGATGTGAGAGATATAAATCAGCAGAGGGGACATGGGCTGATATATTCTGGGAATGTGGGAAACTGGATAGATTTAAGATGGAAATGCAATCAGAATTAACAGAGAGAATCTCACACACAAGAGTTATAACTAAATATCTCTTTCTATTGGGGTATGATAAGTCAATTCTAGAAAAAAGGCGAGAGAGTTTATTATTTTTTAAAGAAAATTGTTATTAATTTAAAATATATATGATATATACACAGAAAGGAAGAAATTCAACATCACATAGTGCAATACAATGTTAGAAATACAATGAATCATCAAGGTAATCTTATGCAATTGACACATTAAGAGTCTTGGTATTTTAATAGCAATATTTTAAGGCTATCCCAACCACTAAAAGTCTTAGTATGATTTATATACGTTATTGTGATCAGTTATTTTTCAGTTTTACCTAGTATTGCTGTTAAATTGAAAAAAAATATATCTGAATGTATGAACTGAATTCTATATCCCATGTTTTCTAATGACTTTTCTAACTACTGCCAAGAGATTGCAAACAATTATTTGTTGTGTGGTTTGTACAGATAAAGGGAGTGGAATATTCATTAGTACTATTGATATAGTAAAGAATAATTAGCAGACTATAATCCCTTAAAAACATACTTATCTCTTACCAATATACATTTCATTTTTCACAAATCAGAAACGTGCCAAATCAGCTTTTACATCTGTACTACATCTCCAACAGACTGAAGTTGTTTTACTAAACATAGAGATTTCATAGGGAGTACCAAACAGTATGTGTATATATTCACCTATAAAAATATTCCAATATAAACATAGGTTCATAGGTTCCTAGGTTCATAGGTTCATACTAGGCTATCTGCCCTAGGGCATTTATAAGCCTAGCCAGAGTGTGTTTGGCTTTCGCCACCCATTTTAAATTAATTTTACTATGCCCTTTTTCGAGGTTAGTATACTGTGCCTCTGTCTAACAGTGACACAGAAGTGATACCAGGGGTAAACCTATGATCTCCCATCCACTCATCAAGATTCCTCTTGAAGAGAGTCAATGAGGGACTCTGCCTAACCTGGACTGGGATTTTATTTCAGAGTGAAGGGAGCCTCTGGGTTATGAATCGGTCCCTCCAGCATGTCCTATTTATTTCAGTGCTGAGGTTCAAGTCTCTCGAGCGCGTAGCTCGATGGGATTTGGATTTTCTGAGGTGCAGCATGTCCATTAATTCCGGGTTGTACATGGCTTTATATGTTAGGCACAGATCGCCTCTGAGCAGGCGGTATGCCACTGAGTAGAGCTGGAGTTTATTTAACCAGGCAGCATATGGCATCTGTTTGAGCCCTTTGATCCTCTTGGTGAGGTACTTTTAGGGTCTTTCCAGTTGCTGCAGGTGTCTGGTAAGGTACATCCCAAAAGGGGCATTGTACTCAATTATGGGCCTGATGAGGGATGGGTAAAGAGGCACGATGACCTCCCCTGATCTAGATGTGAATCCCTTCATGATTAGGTGGGCTATATAAAATGTTTTTCTAACCACTTTGACCACGTGGTTGTCAAATGAGAGATTGCTATCAACTTGGGTCCCCAGGTCCCTAATTACTTCTTCTGTACTTAATGGATTACCACCTATGTGGTAATTTGTGGGCACTTTGTTTTTAACCAAGGGGATGACTATACACTTTTTGGCATTTAGCTTGAGGCCATGGCTCTGGCACCAGTTGTCTGTTTCTATGAGGCCCTTTTGGAGGATGCTTGTGTCAGCTGGAGAGTCAATTAGGTAAATTCCAGTCCAGGTTAGGCAGAGTCCCTCATTGACTCTCTTCAAGAGGAATCTTGATGAGTGGATGGGAGATCATAGGTTTACCCCGGGTATCACTTCTGTGTCACTGTTAGACAGAGGCACAGTATACTAACCTCGAAAAAGGGGTCACGATGTTCAACACCGGAAGTATACCCCTCACTGGTGAGATCAGATCATAAACTAATCTCACTGGAGGTCCACATCCCGCCCCCACCTGAGATAAAAAAGACCACAGTGAAGAACTTCTCAAAAGCCGACTTCACACTTCTAAAGACTAGTGTGGTCTCTTTTAAGGCCCCCG
Organism: Protopterus annectens; assembly: GCF_019279795.1. Classification (NCBI taxonomy): domain Eukaryota; kingdom Metazoa; phylum Chordata; order Ceratodontiformes; family Protopteridae; genus Protopterus; species Protopterus annectens. The sequence continues at coordinate 1,677,363,609 of NC_056733.1, forward strand.
AGCCTGCGGAAACCATTACTCAAGCCACTGAATCACTTACAAATGCCTTCTACCAGCACCTACAGGACTGCATGGATCAGGCAATCCCAAACAAAACAAAGACTCTTTGTACCAAAGGCAAGCATCCAGTCTGGTGGACCCCAGCCATAAACAAGCCCTACAACAAAAGGAGGAAGCTACTACAAGATAGAGCAAAATCCTTAAAAGGTAAGACACCTTTGATCATTATAAGTAAAAAAACTACGAGCTCTCATAAAATCATCCAAGGCGAATTTTGAGAGAAAAATCGCTAAGGACTCAAAGGACAATCATAAGGCCTTCTTTAGCTATGTTAGAAACCTGGGAGGAAACTCCCAGATATGCTCAGAATTAGTTCAAAATGATGTAAAAATCACTGAACCTACAGACATTGCCAACATACTGGCTGACAGGTTCAGTGCAAACTCCCCCCCCTCCCCCCAAAAGGAGAGATATCTATACCAGAGGATTGTAGCCCCCCAAACATCTCTAACGCTCAGGTGAGAACTGCTCTCTCCAAGGCGAAAAACACAGCATCCATGGGACCAGATGGTGTCCCTGGCTGTGTGCTCCATGAACTCAATGAGGAATTAAACCCGTAGTTAGGACAGCTGTTTAATCTTAGCCTTACCTCAGGATACGTACCCAAGGAGTGGCGCACGGCAACTGTGGTCCCACTTCACAAAGGCGGTGCCTCCACCGACCCTGGAAATTACCATCCCATCAGCTTGACAAGCCTGATCTGCAAAGCTATGGAGAGGATCATAATGGAACTTATAAATAAAGACATAGGGAACTTGCAGACTTTGGATCCAACCCAGTTTGGCTTTGTCAAAGGCAGATCATGCCTTTTAAACTTGGTTGACTTTTTCGAAACAGTCACCAAGGCCATTGATGAGGGAAAGGCAGTCCACACAGCCTACCTCGACCTGGCAAAGGCTTTTGACACAATACCCCACTCAGGTATCATTGAAATACTCATCAGCTTAAATGTAAACCCATACATCACAAGATGGGTGGCAAACTGGCTAAGTGACAGAACCCACAGGGTCAGAGTTGCTGGCGCCATGTCAGACTCAAAGCCTGTCACAAGTGGTGTCCCACAGGGCTCAGTCCTGGGCCCACTCTTGTTCGGCATCTACTTTTCAGAAGTACAAGCAAACAGAGGAGGGTTATGGCTGACAAAATTTGCAGATGACTGCAAACTGGGCACCATAGTCGAGAACACATCTGACACAGATATCCTTCAGAAGGGTCTCATAGAAATGGATAACTGGTGCCAGAGCCATGGCCTAAAGTTAAACGCCAAGAAATGCATAGTCATACCCTTCGGGAAAAACAAGGTTACCCCTAGCTACCATATAGCTGGCAATCCACTGAGCACAGAAGAGGTTATCAGGGATCAGGGGACCCAGGTTGACAGTAACCTTTCGTTTGACACTCACGTTGCTAAAGTAGTTAGGAAGACCTTCTACATTGCCCACCTGATCATGAAGGGATTCACATCTAGATCAAGGGAGGTCATCGTCCCCCTGTACTCATCACTCATCAGACCAATGATTGAGTACAATGCCCCATTCGGAATGTATCTGACCCGACACCTGCAGCAGCTGGAAAGGCCCCAAAAGTTCCTCACCAAAAGGATAAAGGGTCTCAAAAATATGTCTTATGCTGCCCGACTGAAAGAACTCCAGCTCTATTCAGTCGCTTACCGCTTGCTCAGAGGTGACCTGTGCCTGACATACAAGGCCATGTCCAACCCAGTATTGATGAACATGCTTCACCTCAAAAAATCTAGATCCCTCAGAACTACAAGGGCGGGAGACTTAAACCTTGACATGGTTATTAATAGGACATGCTGGAGGGACAGATTCATCACCCAGAGACTCCCTATGCTATGGAACAAAATCCCGGTACATGTGAGGCAGAGCACCTCGCTGGCCTTGTTCAAGAGAAATCTTGACCAATGGATGGGAAATCGCAGATATACCCCAGGGATTACCTCAGTGTCACTGCTTGACAGAGGCACAGCAAAATAATGGGCATAGTTTCCTTCAAACTAAAGGGGTGGCGAAAGCCACAAAACTCCGGGCTAGGCTTGTAAATGCCCTTGGTCAGATAGCCTAGTATGAACCTATGAACCTATGATTATGGTGCCCAGTTTGCAGTCATCTGCGAACTTGGTCAGCCACAGTCCTTCCATGTTGGCCTGTACCTCCGAGAAATATATACCGAACAAGAGAGGTCCCAGGACTGAGCCTTGTGGGACGCCACTTGTAACTGGTTTGGAGTCTGACATGGCTCTAGCAATTCTAACCATGTGGGTTCTGTCCTTGAGCCAGTTTGCAACCCATCTAGTGACATAGAGGTTTATATTTAAGCTGATGAGCTTATCTATAATGCCCGAGTGGGGTAGTGTCTCGAAGGCTTTTGCGAGGTCCAGGTTGGCTGTGTGGACCACCTTCCCCTCATCAATGGCCTTGGTGACTGTTTCAAAGAAATTGACCAGGTTTAAGAGGCAGGATCTGCCCTTAACAAAGCCTAACTGGGTAGGATCCAGTGTCTGTAGGTCCCCAATATCTTTATTTATGAGGTTCATGATGATCCTTTCCATAGCTTTGCAGACCAAGCTAGTCAGGTTTATGGGGCGATAGTTTCTAGGATCCGTTGAGGCACCACCTTTGTGGAGAGGGACCACTGTTGCTGTACGCCACTCTTTGGGTACATATCCTGTAGGAAGGCTGAGATTGAACAGTAGTTTTATGTTTGGGTTTAGCTCTTCTTGGAGTTCATGTAGGATGCAGCCCGGGACACCGTCTGGTCCCATTGATGCTGTGTTTTTTGCTTTGGAGAGGGCGGCTCTTACCTGAGCATCTGAGATGTCAGGGGGGCAGCACTCTGCTGGGATAGATATTTGCCCTTTGGTGGGGAGGGGGGGAGAAGTTTGCGCTGAACCTGTCAGCTAGGATGTTGGCAATGTCTGTGGGTTCGATGTATTTTTTGTCATTTTGGACTAATTCTGAGCATATCTGGGAATTCCCACCCAGGTTCCTAACATAACTAAAGAAAGCCTTGTGATTATCCTTAGTGTCCTGTGCAATTTTTCACTCGAAGCTGGCCTTAGACGATTTTATGAATGCCCATAGTTATTTGCTAACACTAATCAGAGATGCCTTCCCTTTTTGGGATTTTGCTCTATCATGTAGTAGCTTCCTCCTTCTATTGTATAGTTTGTTTATGGCTGGGGTCCACCAGACAGGATGTCTGCCTTTGGAGGATTAGGTCTTGGTTTTATTCGCGATTGCATGATCCATGCATTCCTGAAGGTGTTCATAGAATGCTTTTTTAAAGGATTCTGTGGTCTGGGCCATATTTTCCACAGGCTCGGGGGCTTTGAAGGATTCCACCTCAGTTTTGAGGAGTGTGAAATTTGCTTAAGAGAAGTTTTTCACTGTGGTTTTCTGGGCAGGGGGTGGGGTCGGGATGTGAATATCCAGTGAGATTAGTTTATGGTCTGATCTTACCAATGAGGGATACACTTCTGGTCTGGAGCATAGAGTCCCCATGTTGGTGATGATCTGGTCCAGTATGTTTTCCCCTCTTGTGGGAGTGGTAACAAGTTGTTCCATAGCATTTGGGTTTATAAATTCTAGGAACCTTTGGGCTAGGGAGCTGGAGCTAGAGTAATGCTCCCAGTCTATGTTTGGGTAGTTGAAGTCGCCCAATATAATGGTGTTTGGAGAGACTTTCATATTTTCCAGTGTTCTCAGGAAGGCTGAGTGGGGTTCCTGGGACTGGGAGGGTGGTCTGTAGCAGGCTATAAACTGGAAGGCAGTTTTACCTACTGTTAGTTGCACATGGATAGTCTCTGATGCTTCGTGCTGTGCCACCAACCTGGAGGTGTGGGTATCTTTGACGAATATTGATACTCCCCCTCCTTTTGTGGTTCGGTCCAAGTTGTGGGGCTGAAAAGCATGGTATGAGGTATAACCTGCTAGTGCTGGGGTGCTCTCGGGAGCCTTGAACCAGGTTTCTGTTACTGCACAGATATCAATGTTCTCCATGCTAAGGAGAGTTTCGAGTGCATGCATCTTGAGGTTTAGACTTCTGGTGTTGAGTAGCATTACTCTTAGTTTCTTATCCCTTGTGATACCCATGGAGGTGGGTTTGTCTTTTGAGCCTTGCCTAAAAAAGGCACTATGGGGGAAGCAAGAGCCTTTGCCAATATCCAAAAGCCCAGGGGTGACAGGTGCAAGCCGTCCCTAGCAAAGCATCGTGGCTTGTCGAGCATGTCATCCCAGGCTGACAGGCATTGGATCCCCTTTGAATGACACCAATACTTAAGCCAGTTGTTGAAATTGATCATCTTGTCTTCATATTGTGGCATCATTCTTGGTGAGGGTAAGATGCTACTCAAGGTCAGGGTCATACCGGCCTCGGCTACATGTTCAGAGAGCTCCTCTATGTCTCTTTTCATGTAGTCCAGGGAAGTACATCTCAGGTCATTCACACCAGCATGGACAATGACCGAGTCATATTTGTACTTGCCTTGGAGTGACCTGAGTGCTTGTGTTATGTGGCGGATCCTAGCGCCTGACAGGCAGCTCACCGTGACCTTCTCCTTGTTCAGCCTGGTGAGCGGGACGTCAGTGTGCTTGACGATAGAGTCACCTATTACAAGTGTATCAGGTGTGTTGTTTAGCCTTAAGGGCTGTGACAGTTTGGCACACTGGCTTTGTGAGCTATGTGTTGCACGTGTTTTGTTTTGGGGTAGCGGATGCTTGGGTGTCTGCTTTGGAGGTCTCTGCTGCTTAGGCAGATTTTTATTTAGAGCCTCCGAGTATGTTTTTGTGTGTTTATGTGTTTGGTTTGCTGTCGTGGTAGGTCTATGTGAGACTGGAATTGTAGTGAGTGTGGTTTCCTTCTCCTCCTGACTGGTTACGCCAGTACTGAGTTGAGAGAGCTTAGCCTCCAGTTTGGCTATATGGCTGCATCTCTCACGTGTTGGAATTTGTTGGGAGGAGGAGAGGATTGGCTGTGTACATGAGGCAGTTGTAACATTGCCTCAAGATTCCCAGATTCACCAGCTGGACCAGAGAGGAGATTGACAACTGACCTTTGGACATGCTAGAATAGTATTGGGAATTCCTTTATAATTGAAAAAAATGGCCATTGGGGAACAAAGTACTCAAGGGGAGTTTGTGAGTGTGTAGTGCTTTTAATTTTTTAGTGCTGACTTATATAATTGCTTTAGTGAGCAAGTGCCAGGTAACTTAAATGCAGTTGTTACAGGTAACTTAAATGCAAAAACGACAAACAGTAACTTTCTTTCAAGTGAAACAAGGAAATAGGTACGGTAATCAATGCAGATATCACTAGGGATCCACAGAAGCACTGAAAAGCCGCGTTTTAGGTGGAATTAGCATTTCAGGGAAATAACAAGCAAACAAACAACAAGCATGCAAACAAAGCTAGATTCAGCAGGCCTGGATCTAGCCTATGCTACAGCAAACAAGGTGTACAAATTTCAGTAAGAAACAGTTCAAATATGCAGGCACTATAAGCCTTTAACCAGAAATTCCCAGCTCAGAAGGGCAGAGTCCAGCCTCTCCTCCCACAAGAGTGCAGACCACGGACCTTCTTAATGTAAAATAACTGGCCTGAAGCCCAAGTGCTTAAAGCAGAACTAATACACTTTTAGAATGACAGACACTGAGCCCTCAATCAGCAGTTCCCAATTTAGAAGGATGTAAGCTACCTGTCCTGCCACCACAGTGCAGGCCACAAACCTTCCTAATGTAAAACAACTGGTCTGAAGCCCAAGTGCTTAATCCAAAAGACTTAGAATGATAGCTACACTTTAATCAAGTTACTACCAAGCAGTAATAAATACAACTGAATACTTTAAAGAATGCCTGGATTAGTGTTCAAGTTATACAAACAAAGCTAGATTCAGCAGGCCTGGATCTAGTCTATGCTACAGCAAACAAGGTGTACCAATTTCAGTAAGAAGCAGTTCAAATATGCAGGCACTATATGCCTTTAACCAGAAATTCCCAGCTCAGAAGGACAGAGTCCAGCCTCTCCTCCCACAAGAGTGCAGACCACGAACCCTCTTAATGTAAAATAACTGGCCTGAAGCCCAAGTGCTTAAACCAGAATTAATACACTTTTAGAAAAACAGACACTTAGCCCTCAATCAGCAGTTCCCAGCTTAGAAGGATGTAAGCTACCTGTTCTGCCACTACATTGCAGACCACAAACCTTCTTAATGTAAAACAACTGGTTTGAAGCCCAAGTGCTTAAACTAAAAGGCTTAGAATGAGTTACAACAAGCAGTAATAAATACAATTGAGTACTATTAAGATGACGCAAAAGCAAAATAGAGTAGGAAGAAACACAAATACAGTAAAAGCAGATAAAATTTTATTTTTCTTTTTGAGTGAGCAAATGAGATGGGCCCAGGAGTTACAGGACAGAAACAAGTGCAAATGCAGGCCTTCAAATCAGAAAGTTGAGAGAGATGAAGGAGTTTGCCTAACTGATATAAGCAACAAAATTTTATGCTTACCATCTGTTGAGTTACTCAATCCACTATCTAAAAAGTTCCGGAGTTTTTCATCAAAATTATTATTATTGTTATTATTATTATTATTCAAAAAAACAAAAATAGCAAAACAAACTGTTTGTTTGTCTTTTCAGCTTTTCATGGTTAGGGGTCGCCACAGCGAAACTCCAGTCCGCTAATGATTGGCAGTAGATTTTTATGGTGCTGAGTTGCCAGCCCGATGCCCAACCTTCAGCGAAGGCATGCCCATTCACACATGTCTTTTGGAGGCCACTCTGCCACGGGGAGGACATGCAGACTCCACACAGAAGGCACTCCAGCCGAGAATCGAACAGGATAACCTCTTGCTGTGAGGCAACAACACTACTGCTGTACCACAAAACAAACTAAATAAATAAAAATGCTGGCAGGCAGAGTTTCACAGGCAAAAATCACTCAGGTGATGATAAACCAAATGTGTATTTAATGATAAAAATCTACAAGGGAAACAAATAAAACATGAGCGCTTTCGTTAAATAAGTGTTAACCTCATCAGACACCATTAAAATGTAAGACAACCATTTATATACATATAAAAAAAACACTTTGATTGGGTAAGCAAAGAGAGGCAGCTAGCTAAGCAATACTGAGATAGAACATTAATTAACCCCTTGATGACTGTATTACAGTTGAAACTGTTTCATCTTAAATACGGGTCTATATCAGTTCAACAAAGCCGCTTCTCATCGAATACCACATCCTCGAACTTCTAACCATGAAATCTAAAAACATGAAAAGCTCAGAACAGTGAATGTTTTCCCTGTGAAAAAATTCACTGTTCCAAGAAACACACACACAACACAAGCACACCAAAAGAAAAACAGCAATCCACACACATACACTTAAAAACCTACATCTTACCCTACACTAATCTGTACATACAGTACTATCTATCCACCATCCTTAACCCAAACCCCAACCATAAGGTCCATCACTATCGCACACTCACCTCACCCCTGCCCTAACCCTAACTCACATACCCTGCCCTAACCCTAAAGTCTATCACTATCGCACACTCACCTCACCCGCGCCCTAACCCTAACTCACATACCCCGTCCTAACCCTAAAGTCTGTCACTATCGCACACTCACCTCACCCATGCCCTAATCCTAACTCACATACCCCGCCTTAACCCTAACGTCCGCACAATCGCACACTTACCTGAACACAACCCGTAACTTTCCACCACAGTGCTGAAAATAGCGGAGCCACAGAAACGGACAACCGAATTCTTTCACTAGGAAAAAATTCAGTTATCTGCAGCTTCACTATTTTCAGTGATATTAGACCATTAGAAGTATTAACACTTCAATGATCTACTATAGACCCCTTAAATACAACTAAAAATTGTGATTAAAAATAAATTATCAGTCTCATAATTGTGTCATGAAAGGTTATAAATAGAATAAAATTAAAACTAAAGTCATTTTTAAAAATCTCATATCACATGTCCACATAATGCTAAAATGTTACCCAAAGCAAAATGCATACAAAAGTGCTTGTGCTTAATAAATATTTGAAGGTATTTTGTTCCTTTCTAGGGCTTTTAATTTCAATACAGGAAAGATGGATGTCCTGTCATTTATCCCTGGTCATCTATCTGCCTGTAGTAAGATTTGCCACCTTAACTCCTTTAACTCTAACTGAAGTCCCCAAGGCTTTTTGTCACTGATATCTACATGGTCTATTGCCATGAATGTGAAATTGTGGCCAGTGTTGTCTTGAATATACCTTTCTAATGCATTGTTAATATTATTCTTTCTTATGGCATAGTTGTGTTCATAAATTCTGGTGTTAAATTTCCTTTCTGTTTTGTCTACTTAAAATGCTAGGCATTGGTCACATGTGGCCATGTAGACCACTGCCTTGGAGTGACCATTATATTTATCTTTTACATAATGGTCTACACCATTCACTGTAAATTTGCTACCCGATTTCACCTTGTAGCACCAGTTAGAAAACTTACATTTTTACATCCGTACACATCCTGTTCTAGTATACAGAGAACCTTTCCTAAGAAGGTCTTTTAAGTTTGAGCCCCTTCTGTATGTGACTATAGGTATTTCTCCTATTTGTCCCCTGATGTCTAAGTCATCCATTAAAATGTCCCAGTTCTTATAAAAAATGGACATCAAGTGGTGTAAGCCGGAGTTGAATGTAAGCACAATAGATCTACAAAAAGTACTTTTTTTCCAACTCAGGTCTCGCCTCTTCAACTTCAGAGGGGCTGTTGTCCAGTATGTTTTCCCCAACTATGGGCTTAAAATGCCCTACTCTTCTTTTACCTATCACTTCCTGCATAACTCATTAAGCAAGTCTGCTGGGTACTCCCTCCTCAAGAGCATAGTTTTTAAGTTATCGCATTCTAATAGAAAATCTTCTTCTTTGGAGATCATACAGGCTGCTCGAACTAATTGCCCTTTAACTACTGCCCTCTTTTGATGCTTGGGGTGGGAGCTAGTGTAATGCAGGAACAAGTTTGAGTAGGTCTCATTCCTGTGGACCCTAGTAGCATACTTTTCATTATGTGTGTCTTTGTATAAGTGGACATCAAGGTAATTCATATGATCCAGGTTAATCACCCAAGTGAACTGCAGAAATGTAGTGGTGGTGTTAAGTTATCTCAAAAACTCTTCCAAATCAACCAATGGCCCATTCCATATCAAGCTGATATCATCTTGATATCTGTAATACAGTTTGACCTTAGAATAGTACTGAGACTTAAATACATAATTTCTTTCCCAATATGCCAATACCTTGTTCACGAATGCCCCACCACATGCTGAACCCATTGCCACTCCTATAGTCTGCAAGACGTATCTGCCATTAAAGGAGAAATAATTGCTTCTTAAGACAATTTCGAATAATTCCAAAATTAAATTAATTTTCTCCTGGTTAACTTTCGATAATAACAGTAGGTCACCTACCCACTCAAGACCAATTTCTTGTGGGATGACCGTGTACAGGTCTTTTACATCTATAGTGGCCATGATGTCACTTGCATCATACCTGGATTTGTTCACTTGTTCTAAAAACGACCAGGAGACTTTACAAATTTGGCTATCATTACGCAATATTTTCTTCAGCTCATGGTCTAAAAATTGGGCACAGGCAGTGGTAATGGAGTGTCTTCCATCCACTAAGGGACTCATAGGTGGATCTGAGAAGCCCTTGTGAATCTTGGGAATACCAAAGAACACTGGTATCCTTGGGCTAATGATGTTAAGATAATTACATAAGGAAAGGTCAATTCTTCTTTCTAGAAATATGTCAGTGAGTTGGCTGTGGATTCTTCTATATGATGCATTTAATTCATTAAGGGACACTTCCATGTAATTTTCTGTGTCTAACATAGCCAACATTTTGTCACTGTATGTGGAAGAGTCCATGATTACAACACCTCCCCCTTTGTCAGGTTTCATAACCCTGACATCATGTTCTTGCAGTTCCATTAAACAATCATGTTCACTTTGGTTCATGTTGTGAAGTGTTTGAACTGGCCTGTGTTTGTTCTTATTTAAATTATACAGGTCTAGTTCACAAATGTTTTCATACATTGTTAGTTTCGGGTGCAAAGGGGGTGGTGTACGTAGAACTGATCATAAAAATGCTGCCTTCACTGGCATTAGTTTGTGGTGTAGTACCATGTAGTAAGGTCAAATTCAACTTTCTTAAATACATTTTCAAATTCAAAATAGTGTCTACAACATGAAATCTCTTACCAGGTACAAAAGTCATTCCCTTAGACAATAAATCAGCTGTAGTTTCATTTATACATAAAGTAGAATAATTGTGTACTAAAATGTCTTTTTGGTGGTTGAAAACCACTGTGTAGATACCTGCTCTTGAACAGAGTCCACTGGTCTTCGGGTGCTTACATTAATGAAGGAGTTATTAACATTAACATGGTGACCAGAAGGCTCTAGTGGAGATGCTAAGCTCTCTAGTTCCTATTCTTTGGCCTGGCCCCCTGAAAAACCTGTGGTTGTCAGCCACCCTGTGGTTGCTGCCTATTGCTGTAATGGCTTTTTTTTTCTTAATTCTTTCACTTCTCATGAGTTCTGGGAATTTAGCATCATAGTTTAAAATCACATTGTCAGTCACTTCAAACCTACATTCATTATTGCCAGTTACTTCAGGAGGTTGTGATAATTGCTTGTTACTTTCCCCTCATGGGGCTTTAAACTTTTTGTATGAACCAGGAGGTTTAGGGTAGGCCATACCATCAGCATAGTCCTGAACATCCCTGTCCAGCTTGTTCAGTTTACCAGCATTTAAGTTTTGTTATGTGCTGGTCTATGCTAGCATAAATCCTGAAATGTTCAAATCTCATGTTGCTATACTCATGATCCTCACAGATGGCAGAGTCTAGAATTGCAAGGTCTTTGAATGACAGTTCCAGTTCACTGTTGTTATGTTTAATTAAAAGCTCTAAAAGGTCGAGCCCACATTTATCAAATAAATTAACTAATTCAGTGTACAGAACAGAGTCATGCTGTAAACCATTAGGAAAGTGCCTGACCCTTAAACCTTTGGGAACCACTTTTAGTCTAGTGCATTCCCTTAGCTAGGTGTTTTTGAGATGAAGTTTCTTGCATCGAAAAAACATAACATCAAAATCTATCAGCTTTCCTTCCAAGTAAGGGCTATTGTGTTCGATGCTTCTGTTAAATGAAACCTCATTCTGCAACCACTTCTCCAACTGATGAATGTCCTTGTTAAGGGTTTCTGTTAGTCCGTTTCTTCCTACAGCATTCTGAAAGTTCCTGCTGTCAGAAAAACTAATTCCAAACATGCGCAGATGCGTTGTGCCATCCTGCCTGAATTCCCTTTCCTGTGAATCGGAAATGAGGCATGAAGGTCTGTTAAGTAGCACGCTCGCCAGCCTCTCCATGATGATTTGAGTGTACATGAGCAGAAGTGGTACTATTCAGTCCAACATGTTCATACAGATGATCCATCCCCTGGGTTAGTTGTAGAATGAGAGCAGTAAGCTGTCCTATCTCCGAGTAGTTTCCTTCATGCTCTTTGTTAGCTGTTGGTGTGCCAGATAACTCCATGCTGCCAGAAGTCATGAACAAACTCAGAAAAACAAAAACAGCAAAACAAACTAAATAAATAAAAATGCTGGCAGGTAGAGTTTCACAGGCACAAATCACTCAGGTGATGATAAACCAAAGTTGTATTTAATGATAAAAATCCACAAGGGAAACAAATAAAATGTGAGTGCTTTCATTAAACAAGTGTTAACTTCATCAGACACCATTAAAATGTAAGACAACCATTTATATACATATAAAAAAAACACTCTGATTGGGTAAGCAAAGAGAGGCAGCTAGCTAAGCTGCACTGAGATAGAACATTAGTTAACCCCTTGATGACTGTATTACAGTTGAAAATGTTACATCTTTAATACAACTAAAACTTGTGATTAAAAAATAAATTACTAGTTTCATACTTGTGTCATGAATGGTTATAAATAGAGTTAAGGTGGCAAATCTTACTACAGGCAGATAGATGGCCAGGGATAAATAACAGGACATCCATCTCCAGGGGCGGCTCGTGCCATCGGACTGCTGGACTGCAGCCCCCTCAGCAAGAAAAGGAAAACAGAAAAAAGTACTTTTTTATTTTTACTGTCTTTCATCTCTATCAACCGGCTGCTTTACACCGACTGATGAGCATGCGCACTGTCAAATTCTGGGTTGCGGCGGTTTTAAAAAAAGAAGGTTTTTTTTTTCTCTTTCTAGTTGGAGCTGCAGTCCAGAGAGCCAATTAAGGCATCAGGGTGATGCTCAGCAGTCTATGCGGTTTGGAACCACATAGAATTGGAAGGGGTTTGGACTGCCACGTCTGCAGGCACATACATGACGTCGATGGGCTAAATGGCTGCTGATTGGTTGTCGCTCTCTTCCCGGGCTTTAAGTGCTGGGAAAAGATTGAGAAGCAAACAGTTGCAGCCAGTTTTGGTTGTGGACTTGAGGACTTGACTAAGTTGTGGTGGATTTTTTTATTGCTTGGCGTTGGCGGCCTATTTCATTCGCTGGCTGAAAGAAGTACAGAGTTTCTTTTCTTCTTTCTTGGTGGTATGTATATTGTCATTTAAGACATAATTTAACATTCAAGTTCTGTGGAACAGATACAGGTAACTGGCTGATTAGCAAGCTGAAAATAAATGTTACTGAAACATATTTTTTATTGTCTGTATAATGAATACATTCTAGTTAGTATACTGAATACTGAAGACATATTATACCCTTGTGTAATGAATGTCCTTTTAATATACTAAGTACTGCAGACATATTTCATTCTTGTGTAATGAATGTACAGTAGTTATTATACTGAGCATTCAAGTCATATCCTTGTGTAATGAATATACTTTTAGTGCACTAAATACTAAAGACATAGTCTATCCATGTGAAATGAATGTGCTGTAGTTAGTATACTGAGTACTGCAGACATATATCCTTGAGTAATGAATGTCATGTACTTAGAATACTAAGTACTGCAGGCATACATCCTTGTGTAATGAATATACTCTATTTAGTACACTAGTATATCATTGTGTAATGAATGTACTGTAGTTACTATTCCAACTGCCAGTAATGATACTCCTGAGAGTAGTGGAAATATGGTTGATGATGCTGTCTACAAAAGTAATGTTATATGGCTCATGTGGTATTTAACAATAACATTAACTGATTCCTAGTTTCACTATCTTGCATATTTCTTTACCACTCACAAATATTTTATATACAAACCATCAATGCTATGTATGCATTTTTACTGCATTTATTACCCTGCCTTGTTTTAGTCTGCCATTGCTCATAATATTATGACAGCTTTAGCTACTCCACCATGTCAGAACAGTATTATTTCTGCACTGAAAAAAGTGACATGAAATCGGTTTGACTCTCATGAAACTCTCAGTAGAATAGGACAGAAAAAAAAAACACTGAATGGTAGATAAATGGAAGGGCTTCCCCTGTGCACTTTCTCTTTTCTACACTAATTTCACAGTGCTATCAAAAGCTTCAAATCTTTCAGATGTTCGCAGCCTTTGCCTCATGATGTACCACTATCAGGAGATATTTTAGTACCAGAGGACCTGCAAGCATGCTGCCATTCAAATGGTTCTCAGCCATGACATATTGCATTATTTAACAGCACAGATCTGATCCTTTCTCCTTGGAGACTTCTGAGGTAAGGGGTGTGTGTGTGTAAAATGCCCTTGTTAACACATAGTGGTGGGTAGAAACACTCAGGCTTGAACCCTGTACCTTGGATGCAGGTGGCAAGGACCTGAATTCCATACCCACCACTATTTGTAAAAAAAAAAAATTGCAGATTTTTGCCTCATATTTGTTCTGTTCGTCATAAAATCTGTGGTTTCTGTATCTTCAAATTTCCTTGCAAAAGTTTGTAGTGCAGTGGTGCACTGGTAGCATTGTTTCCTGATAGCTATAGGTTCTGTGGTTTGATTCTTGGCTGGGGTGCCTTCTGTGTGGAGTCTGCATGTCCTCCCTTCCCTTACAAAAATGTGTCTGGAGTGTTTTGCTCTACTGAAATTTGGCTTTGTTTTGTTCCAAGTCAGACTAGTTTCCTGGTTAACAAATGTTTAAAAATAACAGACATTTGAATTTCAGACTTCATATTCTTCAGAAAGTACATGGTAAAACAAAACCTTTTATTCTAGCAATTGTCTAAGTTTATAACATGGATATTTGAAATTTGCCCATATTTTTGGGACTGTATTCCCCCATTATTGGCCTCGTCCAGGTATTTTGTGCTAAGGTTGAGAGCTATGGTGAAAACTGAATTCACTGAATATGTTTGGCAGCTGTATTCCCACACTATTGGCTTTTTTCAGGTGTTTTTTGCTAAGAGGTTGACAGCTATGGTGAGAACTGAATTCACTAAATAGTAGCCATTTAAGTTTGTCTTCCTCTGTTTCAGCTGATTTGGCATAGTGGTATGTTTCTCTGTGTGTTTTGCACAGGGTCCCCTGGGTTCAAGACGTGGCAGTGAAATGTATGGTGGTAACACAGCATTTTATTCTAGCAACTTTCCAACATTATACAAGCAATGTTTAAAATATGTCCCTGGTTTTTTGCCTTTTGTCCCCCCCACCCCAATAAATTTTGGCTTTTTTCCAGATATCTTGTGCTGCAAAGTTCAGAGATACAGCTGAGTGTCGAGTAGATTTTACAAGGAGCTGAGAGCTGCAGGGGAACAAAAGTTTAGTGCTGCTTATGTTAAGTTCCCTTGTATTGTTAATAGCACAACAGGTAGTATACTTGCTTTTAATGCAGAAGGCTGTGGGTTCTACTCCCACAGTAAGTAGATGCATTGCTGATACTGTACTGTGTTGTAAAGGGGGTGGATGCTGCAGTCCTTTTTGGCAAAGATACCTAGTAACTATGAACCTGTTATCAGTTTGCTATCCATTCCCTATTGCGGTATTACTAGCTTATCATTTTTTTTAATGCATGCAATATAGGCAATTTATTCTTCAAGGGCAACAGGCACTTTATTTGTAGATGAAACAATGACATAAAGTTGTTTGCTAGCAGCAACCTCTTTATTAGTTACAGATTTCTTTAATGTGGATTTTACTACTTCAGAGATTGTGCATACTTATTGATACTGGTGGACTATAGAAGGTTGAGTAGACGTTTTATGATGGAAATGTTCTGAATTGGGTGGTTTTGTCGTTGGTGCATGCATTTTGTTTCATTGTTTACTGGAAAAATGTTCAAAACTATAAATTTAAAATGCCCTCTAACAACTGTACTGTATTGTATAAGGAATATAATGTAATACAGTCAGGAAGGTGTATCAAAGAGCATGTGTATGTTTCATGTTCAAGGGGCCTATGATTTTGAAAACAGCCCTGAGTTAATCTTTATCTGCCACTGGCAAAATGTATTTTCTTTGAATGTGGGGTTCAATGCTGTTTCAATGCATGTGAGTTTCAAGGGCAGAGAAGTTTTAATGCTAAGTCTATTTTCATTGTGAGACTGCATTGCTTTGTTTAACAGATATCTATTAGGGTTTGTGTGTAAAATGCAAAATAAAACTTTCAAATTAAATCTAAATCATCACAGAAGTAAAGCAGTATACACATTACAGTGTTTATGGTAAATGGGGCAAAATAACCAAGGAATGGGACGTTGGAATGGCTGCAGGGGGGAGGCTCCATTCGACCATGATTTTGTGAGGGAGGGAAGGGTAGCAAACTCAGACAGCCCCGGTTGAACTATACCTCTCAGTTGTCCGTATTTTTGCAGAATGAATAGATATTTGCTTCTTATTTTTGGTTTGTTCCTCATAAAATTTGTGGTTTTCTGGCAAATCATTTAGGAATGAAGTCACTAAATGACAGACATTGAGTTTTAGACATCATAACCTTCAGAAAAATGCATGCTAATGCAAGACCTGTTATTCTATCAACTGTCTTAAGTTTATACAAGAGCAATTTTTAGTAGTGTTTGTATGTTCCCCCAATATATTTGGCCTTGTCCAGATTTCCTGCATTAAGAGGTTGAGAGGTACGTGCAAATCGCTTTGTAGAATTAGGAATATCCAAACCTCTCAATTGTCCCCAATTTTGGCTCAAAATGTTGCTCTCCCCTAATAATCCCTCCTCAAAATGGCAATTTTGGAAGAAAATGTGGAGGGTTTACAATTATATATAACTGTAATGATCAGAATTATAGATTACTTTTATTTCAAAAATGCATGTAGATGCTCTTATTTTGTTAGCTGCTCAAGTTAACAGTGTTAATATTAAAAAGGTGTCCCTTTTTTGACAGATTCCCAGCTGTATTGTGTGGCAACTTTATATTTTTGCATCACATTTTTGGTCTGTTTTTCATAAAATTGTGGTTTTCTGGCAAATTAGTGGCAAGTCATTAAAGATTGAAGTTAGAAAATAATGGCAGACATTTGAGTTTCAGATTTTATACCCTTCAGAAAATTCGTACTAATGCAAGATCTACTACTGTTATATTATTTAAGTTAATAAGAGCAATATTTAAAAATTGTCCTTAGTTTTGGGCCTGTGTCCCACTTCTAGTTCGATGTATGGCTTTGTCCAGATTTCTTGCTCTGAAGTTGAGAGGTATGAGTATCAGAGCAATCACTGTCAGCCAGAGACATTTCAAATTATGACATACTTGTTGCACCCCACTCCCCATTGTAGTAGCTCTGGATGTGTCCAAGGAAGGCAAGGAGCAGTTATGCAGTGTAAGTGTGCAGAGTATTCCCCCATCCAAGGTAGACCACAAGTACGACTGTGGCTTATCATATGTCCTTGAGTTTGTAGAATGTTCTGGTTTTCTGTCAGATTTTTATACTGTTGATTTATGCTTCTTATTATTCAGGAAATGCATGCTGTCACAGTGCCCTGTTGCTCTGTTTAAGTAGCAATGATTTAATGAGCATCAGGTAAGCTTGTCAGAGATTGTAAGATGCAAGTAAGCTTTAATAAGCATACTGTTAAAGAATTACCAGCATTGAAAGCCTTTTTGTTGTTGAAATGCAGAGAATATTTACATAACTAGATAATGTATAAGCCTTGGGTATTGAAATGCATATGACAGTATTTGTAACAAAAGGACAGGATTATAGTATTTTCAGAAGCTCATTACATTTATTGGAGACTTGCAGTCATCTTTTGTTGGAGACTTGCAGTCATCTTTGCAGGCTTACCCGTAAAATAAACAGAATGCCAATCTATCATGTGTGGTCCATAACTTGTGCAGGAATCCTTTAAGCAATGTATCTTGAGCTTGTTTCTTGTTTGCTGTTCATTGTTTACTTTGATAATGTCTTCCCCATGAAACAAGTAGATAGTTGTGTCAGGCAGCAGGTCTTTTTTGGATAAGAAACATTTTTACAAGTGGGGGTATCACAGAGATTGCTACTTTCAGCATGCTACTTGGTAATTTTATAAAGCTGAATATAAATTATAATTAGAACTGCAGTGCAAGGAGTAGTGGTTTGAATTCAGTGCAGCTTGTTTTTTATACTTGATTTTGACTGGCATTCCAGTAATGTATTTAAAAAGTCATTTATTTTTTCATGCCTCACAACCTGTTTCCATCTGGATATTAAGTAAGTTGTCATGTTGTCATGTAGCCAATGCATTGAAATATTTTTTTCTTCTACACTTCATTTTGTCTTGATTGGACTCTCATAATGACTGTTTTGCACCCAGGGCAGTGTATTTAATTAAAGTTCCAGTTGTTGTGGTTTTGAACATAGCTCCACCCCTTTCTAATGGCCACACCCCTTCCCATTGGCCCCACCCATTCAGCTGTCTCCTGCAGCCCTCCTTTAATTTGAAGTCACCAGCCGCCACTGTCCATCTCTCCTGTACTGAAATTAAAAGCCTGAGAAAGGAACAAAATACCTTAAAACATTTGTTAAGCACAAGCACATTTGTATGTATTTTGCTTTGGGTAACATTTTAGCATTCTGTGGACATGTAATATGAGATATTTAAAAATGACTTAGGTTTTAATTTTTATTCTATTTATAACCATTCATGACACAAGTATGAGACTAGTAATTTATTTTTTAATCACAAGTTTTAGCTGTATTTAAGATGTAACAGTTTCAACTGTAATGCAGTCATCAAGGGGTTAATGTTCTATCTCAGTGTTGCTTAGCTAGCTGCCTCTCTTCGCTTACCCAATCAGAGTGTTTTTATATGTATATAAATGGTTGTCTTATATTTTAATGGTGTCTGATGAAGTTAACACTTGTTTAATGAAAGTGCTCATGTTTTATTTGTTTCCCTTGTGGATTTTTATCATTAAATACACCATTGGTTTATCATCACCTGAGTGATTTGTGCCTGTGAAACTCTGCCTGCCAGCATTTTTATTTATTTATTATTATTATTATTTATAGTTAACTTATATAACTTGGACAAACATCCTTTGTATGTCAATCAACCTTCAATGAGAGCATTCATGTATTCATATAATGAGGAATAGTTTTCTGATCCTCTTCTCTCATATTATTCACAAATGTATTTAATTTATTACTGATGGGTAATATTAACTGGTTAACAGGTTCATCTAACTTCGAATCTTTCATTAAGTATTCTGGCAAATTAGCTTTTCCTTTTCAAAGCAATCAGACCATAATACTAATCCATTCCTTTAAGTAAATTCATTTTAATATTGTTCTGAGTTTCCTTAAATCTAGAAATGTGTGCAATGGGAAAGCACGCAATTTCCATCATGATATTAATGGAGTTTAAAAACATGTTTCTTGACTGTTATAAGAAGATTTCATAAATACAGAGTCTAAAGATTGAAATTAATTTCCTTCTAAAGTAGATTTTATTAACCAGATGAAAGAATTGTTACATATTTCTAATTGATCACATTTGAAAAATGTGTAAACATTTAGTAAAATCTGCTCTTGATAGATTTCCATTGACTAGTGTAAATTGAGTCTATTCAGTGTATAATAGAGTTAATATTTGTAGCAATAGATAAGATTCTGCACCTGGGAAGCTAATACCACCATACTCCCAAAATCTCATATATGATTTCTATAAACAATTCTCAGCCTTTAGGATAACATAAGAACAAAGATAATATTTTTTTCCATTTTCTTTAAAACGTTTTTGTCAGGTATTAAAGCTATTTATTGCAAAATGTATATAATATTGGGTTATATAATCATTTTAATAAGTACTAACCTATCATCAAAAGTAAAAAAAAAGTAATTCCATTTTTATTAAGAAGTAACACTTCAATTATTTTTCAAAGTTATTATTAATAATACATCTTGATGGATTTTATTCCTAAACCTTTAGTTTTGTTCCTTCTCAATCATATTTATATTTATATTTAAAATTATCTAGTAAACTGACTGAACATTAATATTTCAGTTTTATGATTATTAAATTTTAGCATCAATACTTCTTGAAGAATTTCATTTTCCTCATCTATTTCTTTAATTGAATGATTCAAATCTTCTATAGCTAGTAAAGCATCATGTGCAAAAAGTTGTAGTTTAGATTGACAATCCTTGTTAATTGAGAATCCGTCAATGTTGTCATTGCTTCTTATACTATTAGCTAAAGGTTTGATAACTAATGTAAACAGTAGATGGGGCAAGGGACACCCTTGCTTTGTTCCTTTGTTTAATGTGAATCCTTGAAAATGTAAGGTCCAATTTTAACATATGCTTTGGAGTGTCTATACTGTTTTTTTTTTTTTTGTAGGATTATTATTTTTTTGTAGGATTATTATTTTTTGTACTACTACAATAAATTGTTCTGGAAATGCAAATGCTTCTAAAGTTTTAACTAAGTAGTTCACATCTACAGAATCAGAAGCTGTCTTGATATCTAAGCTAATTAAGGCCAATTTATTTTTCATTCCTTTCTCTAAATCTATGATACTTATTCCTTTTTTATTATC
Organism: Protopterus annectens; assembly: GCF_019279795.1. Lineage (NCBI taxonomy): Eukaryota > Metazoa > Chordata > Ceratodontiformes > Protopteridae > Protopterus > Protopterus annectens. The sequence goes on from NC_056733.1 coordinate 1,677,383,682, forward strand.
ATATGTTAATATATATTGACTGCATATCCTGTTTGATCTTTATTAGTCAATGTGTCTACTATATCTCTTAATCTTGTAAGGAAGATGGAGGTAAATATTTTACAGTCTGCATTTAATTATGAAATAGGTCAATATGAAGAAACTAACTTATTATCCCTTCCCTGTTTAAGTATAAGTGAGATTACAGAAAATTTACACGAGGGATGAATTATTTTGTCACTTTGAATTATCCTGAAAATGTAAATCAATAATTCTAAAATATTTAATGAAGCAGACTATATAATTCCATTGTTAAACAATAAAAATCTGGAGCTTTATCACTTTTCCCTTTCTTAAAGCTTTCTCAACTTTTATTAGGGTAATAGGCTTATTCATCAGAAATATTTGTTGGTCATTAAATTTATTAGTAAACATTTTCTTTAAATGCTTGCCAGTTTTGTAATCATAAGGATTATTATTTTTGCCTTTATTAAGATCCTCATGGAAATTTCTATGAAGTATGCATATTAGTGTGAAGATTTTGGATATTACGGATTTGTAACTTTTTGCTTGACATCTTACTTCTATTAGCTAATTTATTTAGAAGATATTTTTTAAAGTCATTGCATAACTGTGCAAGTTTATTTTATTCTAAGGTTACCACCACTTTATGCACTAAAACTCTTTGATATTTTGTCATTAATTGTTTAATGACGTCAGTATTATCTTATTTATTTGTTATTCAAGCTTCACTTTGTATATTTCATCTTACATTTCTAACAACTATTTTTTATATCTCACTAGTTCATTTTATTTCAAACTAATTTTCCAATTTTATTTTAATATGCATTTTTAAGGAGTCCTAGAATAGACTGAAATAGCCTGACTATTATCATTGAAAGATAAAACAGTCTTGATTTGTTCCTTAAGATAACTCTTAAATTATTTTAATTTCATCAAATATAGTCAAGTTCTATAAATAATCTGACAATTTCCTTATATCCATTGACATATTAATACTTAATGCATTACAATCAGATAAAAGACAATGAATAGTTTAAAAAAATCACGTTATTAAATAAATCTGTAGAGGCATACATTCTATCAATTTTAGTTTGCTTCCCATGCACATAAGAATAATAGGAAAAGAACAATGACTTATCTTCTGCTTTTACAATTAAATCAACTAAATCATTATTACTAATCCTTCTGTTTATTGCTTTAACTGACAATCACATTTTAGCTTTCTTCCATGTACTTGTATCTACTATACTAGATATTCAGTTAAAATTCCCTGCTGTAATTAAATTGCCCATCCAATGACTTTCTAGTAAGTTTAAGTAACCTATAGCCAATCCTGCACCTATTCTAGGAATCCAGTAAAAATTAGCTGGTTTATAGAATTTGTCATTATATTTAATTATTACAAGTGTATACATTCATTTTGGATCATTATTGGATTGCATGAACTTACACATTACAATTTTCTCTAAAGTGTAAGAGTTCCTCTCTTTTTTGTTAAAAGAAGCAGATGATAACATTTCATAACCTAAGTAATTTAAATATTGTATATCTATGTCTATCAAGTGAGTCTCTTGCAAGAATGTAATGTCTCCTTTATTTCATTTTAGTTATCTCATTAATGATTTCTTTTTGCTGCCATTCTTTAATCCATTTACATTACTAGACAATAAATTAAATCTGTTATGCTGTGTATTTAAAAAGATTTCTTTTAAAAGATAACATGACACATTTAGCTACCATATTAAATTAATTGTATGTAAGACTGTAATGCATTCCTACAACACTATTTTACCATTCCACATTTTTTTAATTCTTTCTTTTTACAAACTAAACTACTAAAACTCAAAAATAACAAGAGCAAAAACATGCCTACAACTGTAACTGTATATATTACTAATAAAAGACAACCTACTATACTATCTCTCTACTTACCAATACAGAAAAATTCATTAAAATCTAGCCAAAAGCTACTGTGAGTTATAAATAATTAATATAATATTATATCTAATTTAAAAACAATAACATATGACTAATTTAGTTATATATTTTGCCATTTAAAACTATTACCCCATTACTACATAAAAGTTTAATAATCCTCATCTATTAATCACAAATATTAAATAATCCAGCAAATAGTGCATTATAAACCTATTTATGAAATAGTATAAATTATGCATTAAATATTGCTAAATTATTTGCTCATTCAACATTATTGTAATAAAGTCACTAAATAAATAAGTGGAACAAAGTTGGAACTGAAGAGATAAAGATATCTGGAAACTTACAGATGACAGATAATCTTATCATACTAAACTATTATACAAAAGGAAAAACATGCACATATGTATAATATATATATATATATATATATATATATATATATATATTCAGTATGTTAAAAGAGACATACATTTTATAGATGTGACAAAAGCTCTGAATTATTTTTAAGGGTCTATGTCTCAAAATGTTGTGACACTCTATATATGTTAAATATAAAATATTTAAAACCTCTTCTTCTTAATAAGCTAATTCGTAAAAATATATACATTGCTGAGGTCAAGGAGATTCCCCAGGATTTAATAAACTCCATGTAGGCACTGTGTAGGGTCTACATGGATTGTATCCATCTACATGGCCACAGTTCCCCCTCGGCAGTGTGCCATGCATATTAATGATGGTGTGCTGCTGAGGGAGAGCATAGGAACAGGGATATTGAATCAGTGTAGGGTGTGTGTAGAGACTATCTGTGGTTGTGGATGCTTGGTCAGATGTTAGGTACAGGGTGCAGCTCCCTGTAATGCACTCCACCATTGTTGAAATGCTGTGAATTGTGTTATATGTTTTTTTTTTGCGTGATGCAGCATGGACCACAGCAATGCCAAGCTGCACATAAATATAGACATCTGACACCTGCTACACATGTAAAAATAGAAACCAGATGTAATCAATTACCATAATTAATTATTTTATTTTTCCATTGTAATTTTTTTTTTTGTCATTGCCATTTGTGTGGCACGGTGTGGAGCACTGCACAGCTGAACACCACTTATACATACATACCTGACACCTGCCAGACATCTAAAAATAGAAACTGGATGTAATTATTTATTTATAGGTTTGTTTACATGTGTTTGCACAGCGCATTGCTCAACAATGATAATAGGTAGTCTAGTATTTTATGTGAAGGTTTACAAGTTATTATTATGTCTATGTAGCTAAATGGGTAGAGTTATGGCCTTATGTGTAGTAGGTCCTGGGTTCAAGTCCAAAGCAGACAGAACAACATGTTTGTCATTTAATGTACAATTTTTGTTTAATTTAATAACAACATTGTGAAATATGCACTGCTGCTCTCTGCTAAACTTTGCTCAACCATGCTAAGCACTGCAGAAACATGCTAATGGCTGCCAATGTTTGCGCAGTGCTAAGCTTCACTAAAACCATGGCTCTCTGAAATTCTGCTCTGCTCAGCTCTGCTAGGCTGGTTTGCACACTGCTAAGCGATGCAGCACTTTTTTGAATATTAGAGCCACTGTGGTGCAGTGGTAGCCTTGTCACCTCACAGCAAGAGGCTTTCCTGTTTGATTCTCAGCTGGAGCACCTTCTGTGTGGAGTCTGCATGTCCTCCCTGTGGTTGAGTGGCATTCAAAAGACATGCGTGAATGGACGTGCCTTCGTTGAATGTTGGGCATCGAGCTGGCACCTCGGCACCATGGAAATCTACTGCCAATCATTAGCGGACCGTAGTTCCGCTGTGGCAACCCCTAACTGGGAAAAGCCGAAGGAACAACAACAACTCAATGATGTGTAAGGGAGGTAAAACACCTTATATTAAGCTCAGTAGGTAGGAATTCTGCACCATTCATTGGAGTTCAATCAACTGTTGTTATGGCAGGAGGTGCTATTGAAGGTGTGCACTTTCGGGCATAGCATTGGAGTATTCAGCAATCCAGGGTCATAGTTGGACTCCTGGTAAAACAACTTTGAACCTAGGCTGCTGCAGGGCAGTTTTCAGGGCTCAGAGTGTAAAGCAGAGGCCTGGGACTATTTGGCCAAGAAACTCATCAATGTTACTGGTATCCCCTGCACAAGTGAGCAGTATCATCACCATTATGATGACCTGAACAGGAGAAAGAGGGGAACATTGGACATCTGGGTCCAAGAAGCTAGACCAGGGAATGCCCCACAAATATGTACGCAATTTTTCCTCTGTTTTACCAATATACAAACTGAATGATGCAAAACTGGTATGAAAAATGATGTGTTTCCCAAAAGCTGCCAGTAAGAGGGATCATAATATCGAATCCCATGCCTGGCACCTGGCCAGGTTGCACCGTGAGTGTGGTAAATACGGATGTATTATGCTAATTGTAGTGCAATAAGCAAAAAAGAGTAAAGCATTTACTGCAATAAAGTATATACAAGAAAAACTGTAGTGCAATAAATGGGCACGTACAACTGTAATGCAATAAATGGTGCCACATACAACTATAGTTCAATGACTGAACAATAACTGTAGTGCAATAAACTATAAACAATACCAATAACAGTAAGCAAAATGGTGTACAGCAGGATTTAGTTGTCATAACCATTGCAGTAGAGCTGTATGCATTGATTGTCGATTGTAAGGTTGCTGCAGTCAAGTGTAACACTGTAATAGCTGTAGAATGCAAAACTAATGGCCTACAAATTGTATTGCTTAACTCATAGGCACTGTCCAAGGCTGTCTTCAGGCCAGTATTGGTCACATAATGCTCTCTGTTCCTTATACTTATATGGGTGAGGTAGTCCACTCCATGGGCAAATATTGTGTGTGAACTTCACAAATATTTCAAAGCAATATCAATAAAAAGTGTTCACCAGCACTGTTGATTCTAAAATAAAACTGTATTAATATATGCAGTAGGGTTGTATTCCATGCATGTGTGTTTTACCATCACTACAGTCAATTAGAACACTGTAATAGTTCTAGAATGCAAGAAGAATGTCCTGTAAACATACACAATTAAACTGTTGCAACCCTTTCCAACTTGCTTAAGAAAGTACGGACACCACATCTAGCACTTTCATTCACTTTATTATCTGTGAACTTCCTCAGAAACAGTTTGAACTCCACCCCTAAGCACTTTTTATGGTAAAATTTGATCACATGATGACAATTTCATATAAGCAATTAATTCATATCAGAACATTGGTCTGTAATATAAAAACTATTTTAAGCACAATTTACTTAAAAATATTCATTGTTTCATTTGTAAAAAAACATTTTATATTAATGGTTTCATTTCAAATTGTCATCATGTGATCAAATTTTACTATAAAAAGTGCTTAGGGGTGGAGTTCAAACTGTTTCTGAGGAAGGTCACAGATAATAAAGTGAATGGAAGCGCTAGATGTGGTGTCCGTACTTTCTTAAGCAAGTTGGAAAGGTTGCAACAGTTCAATTGTGTATGTTAACAGTCTTTTGTGGAAGAATCTTCATGTTCAGTTACTTGGTTTTTGTGTAAGAATGTCCTGTAACTTGTATTGTTCAGCTCGTAGTATGGTTCCAGGTTATCTCTAGGCCAGTATCAGTCACTCAGTAGGCAACAGTGCGTCAGTACCTCAGTCTGTTAAATGCCTTATACACAGTATATTTTTCTGCACACAGTCCTGGGTTCAAGTCCAGTGGTGTGTAACATTAAATTTTCAGTATCAGTCATAATGCTCGCATTTTCTCCCTCCCCAGGAACAAAAGGGATATGGGTGAGGTAGCTCATATTATGAGCAAATATTGTGTTTAGATTTGACCGAATTTTAAAATGAATAGCAAGAAAGTGTTCATCAGCATTGTTGATTCATAAATAGATCTGTTTATTTGCAGTATGGCTGCATTCCTTGTATGTCTGTATTAAGTTGCTGCAGTGAATTATTACATTATTTGCAGATGTCCCCTGCAGTCACAGCTATTAGATTCTATCCCCATGCCTCCCACCTAAGCCATGACTGCTGTCTAGTTTATGCACTGTACACAAACATGCCTCTCAAGTGTCATAATTTCTTGTAATGTAATTAAACCTGCCTAATCCGTCTGTCACAGGATTACTGGAGAAAGACTACTTGGAATACAATGTATTACCAAATGCACTTACAGAAATTCTTGGTAGTTATATAAGTCCACATTATGTGAAACTGTTCTCTGTAGTTGTGTACCTGCATTTGTCATTGCTTGGCCCATACTGACCCATGTTAGCTTGAGAAGTATGCACATGCTACATCAGCTATAGCAGAATTGTAGTCACTGTACCAAAACTGACACTACACACCTGTAGAATAATTATTATCAATGTTTTTAGGGATATAATCTACAAGGCCTCAAATGGAATGTTTTTCTCTCTCTCCTCACCCCTTATCTTCATTTATTTATTATTATTTATTATAATGATTTAATATTAACACATTGTTAAACTAACTATATTTTTGCAAAATGTGATGTAATATTGTTATGATTCTCTATTAACATACTTTGTTAAACTATTTTGTTGCCCTTATGGCTTACTTCTTAATGGCATGCTATTACCATATCAACTGTTATGTTATTTATTGATGTGCTACACATACTATACATTAATATGTATTTGTATGAATTAAAATGATGTTCCATTCTGTTAATACTAACAATGGTTTGATTATTACTAACCTTAACCTATTGCTTTACCTTTATCACCAGAGCACTTCAATGTAGGCTGGTACTGGCTGATCTCCCTATCTTGCCTCATGGTACTGGGTCCCTGCACATTTGGGACACAGACCGGTGGTACCCCCTCTGCTGCTCCTGTACTACCTGTGGTGTAGGGTAGTGCCACCCCATAGGAGGAGGCCCAGCCCCCCTCTGGCAGTGGTGGTGGTGGCGGGGGTGTTGTCACCCGGGATGAGCTGCCAATCTTGGGGTGCAGGATAGTCTACCGTGTGTGACCACTGCCTACGTTGGAATGAGCGCATGCTGGCTGACTTGGTAGGGCAGCCTCACCCCAGTCCCCAGCCTCCAGCACTGCTACCCTTCGGGCAGTGAAGGAGCAGTGCTGACAGTCCCATGGGTGGAGATGTGAGTCATGCTGCTGCCATCTAGAGGCACATGGGATTTGGATTCCACAACACCCTTCCTCCCTCTCCAAGGTGTTCATCCCCTCATGTGTCAAACACTGCCCCTGTCTGCTGTCTTGTCTGTCTTGTCTGTCTGCAAATGCATCCTCACCTACCTAACTTACCTTCCTCACATGTACCTGTCTCTCTTCCCCAACATTCCACTAACACCTTAAAAAAAATGGCCACCTGTCCCAAAAAAAAAAAAAAAAAAAAAAAAAAAAAAAAAAATATATCTATATATATATATATATATATATATATATATATATAGATATATATATATATATATATATATATATATTGCCCCTTACATAACTCTCTATATTGCCCAGGTGTCTACAGGACACAAGTAATTTGGTCCAATTTGCTTGACAATGCAGTTATGCTGTCCTCACCCCTCTCTTTGTGGGTGAGAGTTCAAATCCATGTACATATTCTGCAAAGTGCACAGTTGATGCTGTACAAGGAATGGACAGCTATGGTTCTTTCCTACACCCTTCATGCACATCCCTACGTGCCTTCCACTATGTTTTTCCTCCTGCTTGCACCCAATTTTACCACTTTCCTGTCTCCCCATTTTTCTTTTTTTTATATTTTTTTTAGCATAATGCTGCTCGGCCCTCCACATTGAGCAGCTTCACTAAGCTCAGATAAATAAAGCTATATTGATTATATGTGTCCTTAAAATTGTATTACATATTTACAAAATAAACACCTGCCCCGTGTTTCAAGCCCAAAACCATTGCACCTGTACACCAGTGGATTAACCTGCCATGCCACACAACTTTTAAATTAGGTGCTTTAAAAAAACATAGTAATTGCCAATTACAGTCACTAAGCATGTTTCAGCAATGGAAAACATAGGAGTGTTCCTGAGACTCTGGTGCAATAGTACACCACTACAAAGCCAAAGACATAATAGTGGATGTAAGGGAGGCCTCTGATAGCAGGTACATGTGCCTTCTTATTAAGCAACATGTAGAAAGATGCCTGCTAAGGAACTAATGGCAAGATACTTGTGCAACTGGGACCTTGGTGCAGAAATATATCCATATAAAGCATGATTGTCACAGGCTGTAGGTGTGCACATATGTCTTGCAAATGCACCTGCTGCAGCAGAGACTCAGTAGCTCAGTCTGTTGAATGCCTTGCACACAGCACATTTTTGTCACACACAGTCTTGGGTTGAAATCCAGTGGTGTGTAGCACTGAATTTTCAGTATTGTGAAGCCTGCAATTAATGACAGAGTCATGCACTCTTTATCCACGCAATAAATGTGAAATAAATTTACTGCTTTTAACTGATGGAAGTCACAGGCCTATTGTTAGGAACATACTTCATGTGTTCCTATAGCAAATGTATATGTGCATAAATTGTCATGTCATGCAGTAATATGCATTTACAGAGAATGTCATCTCAGATACTGCGAATGAGGGCCACTAATATCAGAGAGCCCCACACAATCCTTTCAGAGTCATAGTGTAGATTACCACAGTTGAACAAAGAACATACACATTTGAAGTCACTGCTTTTAGCAAGGACTGCCCTCATGCATGCTGCAAATTACTACCAGATTGTAATACATGGCCTGGCAGATGACCCAATGGTGGACATATTCCCCCCCCCCCCCACACACACACACACACACACACACACACACACACACACAAACATATATATATACAGTATATATAAAACCCATCTTGCTCAAAGACATACCAAACATGTTGCCTAGTACCCTGTTATTGATACTGTTGCTTAATATACTTACCTTAAACACATCCCTTCATTGGAGTGTAGAGGGTATTCTCACTCTGGGCCTGACTCTACAGCAAGGCTGACACAGCTCACACAGTTACTCCTGCAAATACTTGTCCTCCAAAGTCTTCATACTCTCTGCCTATATCTAACACCTGCAGCAGTAGCTGCATCCTGTAGCACACTCATCTCTATGTAAAGGTGTCTGCTGCCGACCTACCCTCTGCAATGATGTAGTCTCCTCTCCCTACTAATGTCCAGAGGAACATATTAGAAAGGTGCCCTAATCTACATGAAGGCCTTATATATTCTACAGTGGTTGCATGTCATTGGCTGATGATAGTGAAATCAGCTGTGTTGGCTGCAATTAATGATTCAGAACCACAGATTGGTTTAGAGGTAATCACCTGCTGCTGGGAAGCATGTTGAAAAGGCAAGCAGCTGGCTATAGGGAGCCATTCTGTATGATACCTACCTCACACAGAGCATGCCTTTGTGACAACTATACTATCACCACATATCAACAGAGGAGTACTGCACTCCATCAGGTATGTCAATGTTTTTGTGTACAACTGGTTGCAGATGAGTGAATAGACTTATGGGGAATAGCGAATACAGCATTAAGCCTGTCTTAGACCTGTGATAATGACATGTCAGTGACCTCCTGCTGTCTTACACCTACTCAGGACATACAAAACATCAAGGGTGCATTGTCTTTTGTCATTGTGGCACACTGGTCTCATTGGACTGTCCCTTTAAAGTGGGTGTAATAGCACACTGCTATTCATATGACATTGTTTGTATGACATATTATTGAGGGGTTGCCCATAGGGCACACACCACAGTAGGCCCGAGTGTTGGGTGTATGATAATACAGCAGTAGCTGTCATGGCGCACATGGGAATGCAGGACTATTGCTACTATCGCAGTTGTATCGACACACTTTGTTTGCACACTGTGGAGTATGACATGTGTAAGCAAGCAGTGGTTAGTGCCAGCCATTTTGGCATTGCTGTATCTGTACATAGTGTATGTCCACATATTTGATCCTGTAATGTGTTCCCCTTTTTTTGTCTTTCAGGAATTATCTACCATAGACACCATGCACCCTTCTCGGATGTTGAGATGAAATTATACTGCAAGCACTAAGGTAACATCATCACATCCTACTATCTGGGGGGGGGGGGGATCAGGGAACAGTGGGCTGCATTGTGGACAGACCTTGTCTGTGATGTGAATGCCATGGGCAAGCAGAGCAGGACATATGAGCAGGTTTGACATTAGGTAACCATGATGATAAATGTTGCACAATGAAGGGCAGCAGATGTAGCCAGGGATCATGCTGTCAGCAGTGGAGGGTCTGCAGTGGAATCACTCTTGGACACTGAGAAATTCCAAGCATACCTTGGCACACACAACAGCTCCCAGCTATCCATCACACCATACATTGTGGAGGTGGGTGCCACAGTTTCCACAGCTGGCTGAAGAACATGCAGGTAAGCTTACTGTGATCTGCATTGTAATATTGTAGCAGATAGTGTGTCAGGCTGTAGATACTTTTATGTGGGTGTCAGATCATTATTTTTGGGGGGATAACCTCAGTTATACACTCATACTCAGATTGTGGTCAATACAACAAGTAACACAGTAGTTACTCTACATACAAGATATATGGACGTATTACCTTGTTGTGCTGCAACATGTGGTGGTACCAACATTACCCCACCCTCAACTTTTCACAGGTCTGTCAGGTATTGCCCAATGCTGTGGTCCTACTCCTGGTAAGCATAACACTTGTTTTTTTAAGGAACAATTTTATTCTAGTATGGTTAAGGGCCAGAATAATGTCCTATGTAAACATAACTAAATGCCTTTTAAACTACAACAGGTTGAAGGTAAATAGATTAGGCAGTGAAATGTGCATGTAAATATATTTGGAACTCATTCACTCCAATGGAGCTCAGGAAGTTGGCACTGTAACTTCCAATGGGTGGAGCATAAGCTTTTTGACAGAATCAAATTATGTCCTCACATTTCAAATAAATGTTCATATCTCTGGAACCATTGGGGGTAAGAATGAAGTATAAATGGCAAACCCTTCAACACAAACTATTTTTATAGTGGTAGTATTCTTTAGGTTATAGGTCTTAAACTGAATTTTATAAGTCACAGTAAACACAGTAGGCCGGATTCACGAAGGCTTGCACGGAGTCTAAGAGTAGAGTAAGACTCCATGCAGCCAACATGTCTGCCGAGCGATCCAAGAACAGGGGTGTGGAACAGAGCTCTCAAAATGAGTCCTACATGGACAGGACTTGGATATGCAAATTACCTCAATTGCAGGAGAAAGCTATGCAAATGAGGTAAATTTGCAATCCAGGAAACCCGAACCTGTCCGAGCAGGAGTAGTGTTATTTGCAGAAATGTACTCAGTTGACAACTGAGTACGGTTCTGCAAATAGCAAAATGGAGCTGTGACAGCTCCAAAAAAAGGATGCATTTACATGAGGAAGCATGCCAATGGCCAAAAATATGGCCATTGGCAACATTCAGTGATGCAAAATAAAAATAAAATAACTTTTTTTTTTTCATCCTGATCTCCATGGTTTAAGCGTAGCACAGCGCCGCGCAAATGTGCTGCACCCTAAAAACCAGAAAATCAATTATTAAGATCCACAAATGTGGATTTTATTGCTAATATGAATTTACAATGCAAGGGAATGGCAGGCTGAAGACAACATGGCCACTGAGTAGAGGTTGCTAAGGGGGGAAGCTCAGTCTAAGAGATGTAACCAAGCATTAGTAGGCAATCCTATGCAAATGAGGGTTAGGATAGTGAATCACAAGTTTACATAGCAAATGAGCACAGTCAGTGGAGTGTAGGAGTAGGATAAGGGGAGTAACAGAGTAGAAGATAGGTGACATCACGAGGGGGGTATGTATGAAAGAAGTGAAGCTCATTGGAGCAGAGTGGCATGTGTCAGCTGTCATTTGCACATCAATGAAAGAGGTGTGTCAACAGGTAGGCTAGGTAAAGGCAAGAAATCAAAGGTGTATGCCGTGGATAAAACTAAAGTTTCTTGCTGAGCGTGTATGCGCGCGGGTGCGCTCCTATAAACCCGAGTAAGACTGTGTACGCGCGTGTAAGCGTGAGTGCATGCTTTTAAGCCGGAGTAAGCATGTATAAGGCTGTTGAAAGAGTTGTAAGTGCATTTGCACCAGTGTGCATGCGTTTTAACAAGAATAAGCAAGTTTTAGTCTGTGTAAGCATGTGTGCGTGCGTGTGAGCTGGTGTGAGCGTGTTTGCACTTGTGCGAGCGGCGCTGCCCCCCCGAGGAAACAGAAAGGAAAAAGGAAGCACAAAAAATAGTAGGAAGTTACCAGGGAGTACTAGCAGAGCTAGCAGGTGAAAACAATCAGAATCAGGCAATTACACAGGCAGTACACTAGCCCAGCCCAACCCAGCACTTAAAACTCTGCAAACAACAGTCCATTATGTTTCTTTCAAGAGACACTGCAACACTACAGTAAGCTAATAGAAGTGAAAACAGAAAAAGCTTTACTGAGACAAAGAAATGTTAGGGGCTGCCATTGCTGTTATAAGGTGACATATACAACATTCTGAGGGTTGTGACAATACAAATGCTGCTGAACAATCCACAGTGAGGAGACGGAGAAGAGTGTACACGCCCAGGGTAACCTACCAGGGGCTACATAAGCTGGAGATAGTGGAGCGCTATAGAGTGGACAGAGACCTCTTGCAGCAAATAGTTGAACTGTGCAGGCCACGCCTCACACACAGAACTAACAGAGGGGAACCGATCCCAGTGGAAACCAAGGTATGTGTTGGCCTAAGAATATTAGCAACAGGTACCTTCCAGAGACCAACTGGTGATATGATGGGGATATCACAGGCATCAGCATCCAGGGTACTGCACCAGTTCCTGGATGCCATGTCAGCACATGTCAGTGATTATGTATATTTCCCCAATTCCCATGAAGTAATGGCCAGCAATATGCGTCACTTCCAGAAAACAGCAGAATACCCTGAGGTAGTGGTTGCAATAGACTGCACGCACATATGCATCAAAGCACCAGCCGGTGAGCGGGGTGGGGTCTACTTCAACCACAAGGGCTTCCCCTCCATCAACTGCCAGGTCATGTGTGATGCCCAGGGCATAATACTGAATGTGTGTGCTGGCTGCCCTGGAAGCTGCCATGATTCCCATATCTGGCATCTGATGCAGCTGTACCAGACATTTGCCAATGGGGACATCCCACATGGTCACCTAGTGGGGGATGCTGGCTATGCACAGGAGCCGTGGCTGATGACACCCATCAGAAACGCACACACATCTGAACAGGAATGCCATAATGAGGCACACGCACAAACATGAAATGTAATCAAGCATGTGTTTGGCCTGCTCAAGTTATGGTTCCGGTGCCTGGACACATCTGGTGGAGCCTTCCAGTACTCACCAACTACATGTACCCAAATTGTCATGGTATGTGCTATGCTACATAATATGATCCTGTGAAAACAGCTGCAGCAGGACCAGCATAGGCCCGGGCCAAACAGCCCCCCACCATTGCCAAGGCCATTACAGGCAGAGCGTGACTTGGAGGAGGAACAACCTGAGCCTGCCCCAGTAAGCAGAAGGAGGCATGCCCAGTATGCTTTGGCCTTGGCAAAGAGGCAATGCATAGCACATACACTGGCTCAGTAGGAACTCTGGAAATGATATCTCTCTCTGACTCACACACATAGTAAAGGGGATGCCTAACTTGACACTACCTGCTTTCAAACATGTATAGGGAGTGTAGTATGTGCATCCGACATAGGCAGCCCTGCAGCACCACCTGAGACATGATTGCCATGTGTTAAGCAATATAAAGCAGTGCTAGACAGCATTTACCACCATGTAGTATATGTAAACAAAATCGCACACACCAACTAGCACAACTGTGGTCAATGTTGAGTAATATTGGGCAATGTTCAGCAATGTTGGTTAATATTGAGCAATGTCGGACAAGCTTGGTCTAAGTATGGCATAGCTGAACAAAAGCCAACATGCTTATATTTGCTCTACTAGCCCTTAAGCAGTCTGGTCTTCTCAGTAGGAAAATATAAAGCAGTGATGGGCTTCGAACCCAGGATACTGTGCACTATAGTCATATTACTGAACCACTAAACCATGACAGTAGTGCAGTGGTCAGCCTGTATGAAGAAATGTTGATAAGTCTATGCAAAGTATCTCATGGAAACCCTGCAGGCACAGCATAATCCCTGTTGAGTTATGACACAAAGGTGAGTCCTGCAGGAAGAATAGAACCTGACTTTCAACACACACAGTATAAATGTTAATATTGGCCATTTTCACACACATCAACAAATGTAGTGGACCTCAGACAGCAACATACTGAAAGGTCACACTGGGCATGCTCACACACTTGAATAAATGAGACAAATGTCAGGCAACAAAACACTGAAAGTCCGAACTGGGCATGCTCACACACTTAGGCCATGTCTGAGTACAGCAGTGGGCTACACATATCCGGCAGTTGCATGTGTTAACCCAGGAACCTCTCACTATTCAGCAATCCACCCTGTTCACACAGTTATATGACAACAGACACATATATAATAGAGTGGAACCCTGTCATAATCAAATATGTTCTGCAGATACCTAAGTTGTTCATAGAAAGTGGGAAAGCAAAGACGATAAAAACCTGTAATCAGTATCATCAATAAACATTGTGCATCCCGAACATTAGCATAGGTTCAGAGGTTGATACTAGGCTATCTGCCCTCGGGCATGTACAAGCCTAGCCAGAGTGTGTTTGGCTTTCACAACCCTGTCAGATTTGTACACTGTGCCTGTGAATAGTAGGTCACATAAGATAGCCCATTTACATTTAGTCTATTGTGCCTCTGTCTAGTAGGGACACAGAAGATATCCCAGGAGTAAACATACGATCACCCATCCACTTGTCAAGATGTCTCCTGTAGGTGGTCAGTGGGTGGCTCTGCCTATGTGAAACCGGGATTACATTCCAGAGTGAGTGGAGCCTCTGGGATAAGAATCTGTCCCCCAGCATGTCCTATTAACATCTGTGCTGAGGTTTATGTCCCTGGAGTGTGTAGCTCCAAGGGATTTGGATATCCTGAGGTGGAGCATGTCTATTAATTCTGGGTTGGACATTTCCTTAAACAACAGGCACACATCACATCCGAGTAGGCGGTAAGCGACTGAGTAGAGCTGGAGTTACTGTATCCGAACTGTGCAGGGCATCTGTGTGAGTCCCTAGATCTGCTTGTTGAGGAACTTTTGTGGCCACTACAGTTGCTGCAGGTGTTAGGTAAGGTACATCCCAAATGGGGCATTGTAACTAAGCATGGTCATGATGAGTATAGGGGCACAATGACCTCACTTGATCTAACCATATGGGATAAGGTGGGCTATATAGAAGGTCTGTCTAACCACTTTGGCAACGTGATTGTCAAAGGCGAGAGTATGAACAAGTTGTGGTCCCAAACCCCTAACAACTCCTATCATACGTAATGGATTACCACCTATGTGGTAATGTGTGGGCATGTTGTTATTCCCAAAGGGGATGCCTATGCATCTAATGGCATTTAGCTGTAGGCCATGACTCTGGCACCAGTCATCCATCTCTGTGAGACCCTGTTTGAGTATGCATGTGCCAGCTGGAGAGTTGATTATGGCACCCAGTTTGCAGTCATCTGCGAACATGGTCAGCCATATTCCTCCTGTGTTAGCCCGTATGTCAGAGAAATATATACTGAACAAGAGAGGTCCCAGGACTGAGCCTTGTGGGATGCCATGTGTAACTGGTGTATAGTCAGACATGGCACCTGCAATACTGACCATGTGGGTGCTATCCCTGATCCAGTTAGCAATCCATCTTGTGAGATATGTGTTGATATTGATGCTGGTGAGCCTATATATAATGGCCGAGTGGGGTATTGTGCTGAAGGGTTTTGCGAGGTCCACGTAGGCTGTGTGGACAACCTTCCCTACATCTATGGACCTGGTAACTGTTTAAAGAATACAAACAGGTTCAAGAGGCAAGATCTGCCCACAACAAAGCTGAAATGTGTAGGACCCAGTGTCTGTAGGTTCCTGATGTCTATGTGTATGAGTTCCATGACAATACGCTCCATAGCTTTGCAGAACAGGCTAGTTAGGCTTATAGGGCGATATTGTCTGGGGGTCCATTGGTGCTCCACCTCTGTGGAGCGGGACCACTGTTGCTGTACGCCATTCCTTGGGTACATATCCTGTAGTAACTCTGATATTGAACAGTGACTTAATGAGATGGTTATGTTCGTCATGAAGCTTGTGTAAGATGCAGGCCGGGACACCGTCTGGTCCCATTGATGCTGTGCTGTCTACTTTGGGGAGGGCAGCACTCACCTGTTCATTTGTGATGTCAGGGAGGTTACACTCTCTTGGGATGGACAGTTGCTCCTTAGGGGGAATGGGGGGGAGACATCTGCACTGAACCTGTTTGCCAGGATGTTGGCAATGTATGTGGGTTCAGGGTATGTTTAGTCAGTATGCAGTAACTCACAGCATATCAGTGAGTGTCCAGCCAGGTTCCTGACATAACTAAAGAAGGCCTTGTGTTTGTCCTAAGTGTCTGGTGCAATGTCTGCTAGAAGAGGGCCTTAGATGAATTCATGAGTGATCGTAGCTTTCTGCTAGTACAGATCACAGATGCCTTCCCTGTCTGGGATTGTGCTCTATCATGTAGTAGCCTCCTCCTTTCATTGTATAGCTTATTAATGGCCGGGGTTCACCAGACAGGTCTCCTGCCATTGGAGGAGTGAGTCTTGTTGTTATTTGGGATAACACGATCCATGCAGTCCACTAGGTGTCCATAGAATGCGTTTGTAAAGGAATCAGTGGTCTGAGCCATATTTATCACTGTCCCAGGGTCTTTGAAGGATACCACCTTGGTTTGGAGAAGTGTGACGTTTGCTTTTGAGAAGTTCACCAAGATTACCTACGATGGGTGTGGGGATGGGATATGGATGTCCAGTGGGATAAATGTATGGTCTGACCTTACAAATGAGGGGTATACCTCTGGTGTGGAACATAGAGTCCCCATGTTGGTGATGATCAGGTCCAATATGTTTTCCCCTCTTGTGGGTGTGGTGACCGGTTGTGCCATAGCATTTGAGTTTAAAAATAGTAGCAACTGTTGGGTGAGGTTGCTGGGGCTTCAGTAGTATCCCCAGTCAATGTTTGGGTATTTGAAGTCACCCAATATAACGGTGTTTGAGGCGACCTTCATATTCTCCAGTGTTCCCATGAAAGCCGAGTGTGGTTCCTGAGTTTGGGAGGGTGGTCTGTAGCAGGCTACGAACTGAAAGGCAGTTTTGCACACTGTTAATTGCACATGTATGGTCTGTGATGCTTCGTGCAGTGCTACTAACCTGGAGGTGTGTGTATCTGTGATGTATATGGATACTCCCCCTATTTGTGTTGGCCGTTCTGAGTCTTGTGATCAGAAAGCACGGTATGAAGTATAACCTGGTACTGCTGGTGTGCATTTGGGAGCCTGAACGAGGTGTCTGTTACTGCACAGATATCGATATTCTCCATACTGAGGAGAGTCCTGAGTGGGCGCATTTTGAGGGTAACACATCTGGTGTTGAGCAGCATTACCCTTAGTTTCATTTACCCTGTAATGTCTATGGAGGTAGGTTTGTCTTTTGAGCCTCGCTTAAAAAAGGCACTATGGGGCTGGCAAGAGCCTTAGCCAGTATTCAAAAGTTCAAGGGTGACAGGTGCAAGCTGGCCATAGCGAAGCTACGTGGCATGTCGAGCATGTCACCCCAGGCTGACAGACACTGGATCCCCTTTGAATGACACCAATATGTTAGCCAACTGTTAAAAGTGATAATTTTGTCTGTATACTGTGACACCATTCTTGGTGAGTGTAAGATGCTACACAAGGCCAGGGTCATATTGGCCTGGGCTACATGATCAGGGAGTTCCTCTATGTATCATGTCATGTGGTCCAGGGAGGAACGTCTGAGGTTATTCGCACCAGCATGGACAATGATGGAGACATTTCTGTACTTGCTTTGGAGTGACCTGAGTGCATGTGTTATGTGGCGGATCATGGCACCCGACAGACAGCTCAAAGTGACCATCCCCTTGTTCGGCCTGGTGAGTGGGACGTCAGTGTGTCTGACAATAAGTGTCACCTATTACAAGTGTATTAGGTGTGTTGTTTAGCCCTAAGGGCAGTGACTGTGTGGCACACTGACTTTGTGAACTATGTGATATGTGGGTATTGTAGTGGGGTAGCAGTTGTTTGTGTCTGCTTTGGGGGTCTCTGCTGCTTAGGCAGAGTTTATTTACAGGCTCTGAGTATGTTTATGTGTGATAATGTAGTTTGATTGCTGTCGCTATAGGTCTATGTGAGACTGGATTTGTGGTGTGTGTGGTTACCTTCACCACCTGATAGACTGTGCCAGTCATGGGTCGAGAGAGCTCAGCTTCCTGTATGTCTATATAGTTACATCTCTCAAATATATCTGAGTTTGTTGGGAGGAGGAGAGGGTTGTCAGTGTACATAAGGCAGTTATGACATTGTGTCAAAATTCCAATATTCACCAGCTGGACTGGAGAGTGCACACGAAACCGACCCCTGGACATGCCAGGATATTACGATGACATACTCTGTTGATTGATCACAAAGGATCAGTAGGGTGTTAAGTGTGTAAAAAAGTATAACAGGGGTTTAGTGCTCAGGTTTTTTAGTGTTTTGTAAAGAGTAGCTGCGAAGGAGTCCAGACTGAAACATGACACCTCCTTCAGCTATGTCATAAATAGCAATGTACACTCATATATGTCCTGAGTCAGGGCCAACTGTACCTGACTGACAATGTTGACATCCTGTCAGACAGGCCCATATATACATACCCACCTCCCACTGATGAAAGGCCCTATCATCATACCAGGAGATATCATATGTAGAATGGGTAAACAGCTCCCCCCAAAGCCAAAAGTATGGCAGCAATTGGATTACATTGTTTTCCTATATGTGTCATGAGTGAACTATAGAACAAACAGACCCTGCACCTGAACAGTCTGTTCAGCCTCACCCTCTCCACAGGATCTGAAACCGTTGAATGTGTTACAGCAACATATGGCACTCCCCACAAGTGTTGGTGCACAACACACCATGGGAAGTATAGTCCAATAAACCTATAAAGTCTGATCTGCAAGGCCATGGAGTCCATCATGACTGAAGTCATAAACAGAGCTATTGGAAGCTGACAAACACACAATCCTACCAACTGTGGTATGTTCATGGGCAGATCATGGTTCCCAAACATGCTAGACTGTTAGCAAGGCAGCCACCCAGGATATACATCACTGAACGGAGCTACACATGTCCCACATAGACTTTGAATAGCCCTTTATCAACATCCCAGACACATGTCGTATCCACAAAATCAACAATCTGTGCATAAATATGTGTTGTCATATGAAGGAATGGCAATTTCTCCACAGATAGATCACACAAGCTAAGAATTGTGGGGTCCTGTTCAAGCTGTTAACACCTGCTGACCCACATGGTTCATTCCTGGGATTGCATAAAACAAAGTGTACACACATTACCATGTCCAGTCTGATGATGTCAGCATCCTACAAATATAGCAGGAGAAAATAAACCACCCAGTAAAGCATATATTGCGTCGTGTTAATGCGCATTTTTCTAATATCATAACATAATTTAGTAGGGGTTTAAAACCTGCAATTGCTGACTGTGTGGGGGGTGTGTATGTGTGTGTTTCCTTTGAGAGGAGTGCCCTTTTTGGAGACTGAGAAAACACATTAAAAGAGGTACAATCCTTTTTGGAAAGTCTGATGATGTCAGCATCCTACAAATATAGCAGGAGAAAAGAAACCAACCAGTAAAGCATATAGCGTGTCGTGTTAATGTGTATTTCTTAAGTATCATAACCTAGCTAGGAGTTTGAATCCTGCAATTTCTGGCTGTGTGGGGGGGTGTATGTGTGCGATTACCTTTGTGAGGAGTTCTCTTTTTGGAGACTGGGAAAACACATCAAAAGAGGTACATTCCTCTTTGGAAAGTGTGCTGATGTCATCCTACAAATATAGCAGGAGAAAACAAACCACCCCGTTAAGGATATAGTGCGTTGTGTTAATGCGTATCTTTCTGGTATCATACCATAGTTAGGTAGGGGTTTGAATCCTGCTGACTATGGGTGGGGGGGTGTATGTGTGTGAATACCTTCAAAAGGTATGTCCTTTTTGGAGACTGGGAAAACACATCAAAAGAGGTACATTCCTCTTTGGAAAGTGTGCTGATGTCAGCATCCTACAAATATAGCAGGAGAAAGCAAAACACCCAGTAAAGGATACAGCGTGTCATGTTAATGCATATCTTTCTAGTATCATAACATAGTTAGTTAGGGGTTTGAATCCTGCAAACACTGTGTATGTGTGTGACTACCTTTGAAAGGAGTGCTCTTTTTGGAGACTGGGAAAACACATCAAAAGAGGTACATTCCTCTTTGGAAAGTGTGCTGATGTCAGCATCCTACAAATATAGCAGGAGAAAACAAAACACCCAGTGAAGCATATAGCGCATTGTGTTAATGCGTATCTCACTAGTATCATAACATAATTAGGTACGGGTTTGAATTCTGCAATTGTTGAGTGTGTGGGTGTGACACTGTTGGTCAATGCAGTGTGGGTTTTGCTTTTACTATGGTATGACATATCAGGATTAAAACAGTATGTGCATTGCACACATCAGGTATCTGTGTGGCAAATAAATATATGTACATGTGACCTCAGTTAGTACATAGATGTGAAGCCTGCATACTACATGAATGCATTTGTTTCCTTTGACAGACTGTGCCGCTGCTTCTCAGATCATAGGTCACATATGTATGTATGTGACAAGGCCAGCCACTGTAGTGATCTGTGGCCAAGGTCATCTGTGCCACACACACCCATGACAGTTACTATAGAGTAGTGTGAGTGAGGGTACATTCCCGGGGTATATGTCAGACATGTTCATACACAACAACGTCTGGCAATAATGGACAGTCATTATAGGTGTACAACAGCCTTGTGGATATGCATACAGGCCCCTAATGTCTTATGTGATACACCGAGGGACTCCACAATACCTCTGGATATGTGGATACCAAGGGACAGATGACATAACACTTGGCTGTATGTACACATTGCTACCCAACATACATGTTGGGGGCTACCACCTATGTGGTACTGTCGGGAAAGTATGTATAGTAAATGTGGATGACTATGCTATAATTGGCTTAGAGCTATACAGCATGTGTTGGACAACAGGTATCTGTCTGTATGATACCCTTGTGTAGGATATGTGTCCCATCCAGAGAATGCATTGTTGGCCAATGCATGCATTTACAGATGTGGATGGACATATCCCTAGTGTGTTTGCATGTACCTAAAAGGGCTATATGCCAAACAGGTGTGGTCCCAGGAATGGGTGGTGGTCAATACCACTGGTTACTGTTATAGTATAGTACCGGAAGGATCCAACTGTTACTGAGTTCCCCACATCTGTGTGTCAGTTGTCAGGACATCATCTAATGTTTGGTTATGGTCAAGCTGTTGAGGTTGTGTATACTACCAGAATGCAAAACATTGACAGATATTAACAGCATTACCCACAGCATAGTGTCAAACCATGTCATACACACACGTGTACCAATGTTAGAACATACCTGTAGTAGAATGCATACTGGCCATTGAGAGATATTATGAGATGTTAACAATGTGTAATACAGGGTATGTCACATGTTCCATGTGTCCACTATGCACGTACATGCAGACAGTGCACACCCACCATGTTCACAGATGTACACCTGCTAATCTTGATGGCACACATCACACATACTGTCCATGCACTGACACATGCTGGCAACACTATACACTTCAGCCACGTGGCACATGGGCAGACAATACATACTCAGACTTAACACTGGTGTAAACAATGCTATATTCACAGTCATAGCTTTGATGCATCATGCCTGCTCAGATATACCTACAAGGATATCATTACACATTCCTGTTGATAAAATGCTAATATTGCTACACTGATATAATGTCACCCTGTGCATCAGCACCATGTTAGCCTGTTCCTGCATTAATGTTACAGATGACAGGAAGTGGCACAGGTGTCATCATATGCACAGGGTGTGTTGTTGGTTTGCCAGAGCCTGACATTGACCCATCCAATCGACATGTATGTGTGTGTGTGTGTGTGTGTGTGTGTGTGTGTGTGTGTGTGTGTGTGTGTGTGTGTGTGTGTGTGTGTGAGGGACAACAGTACAGCATGGGCCAGTGTTGATGTAATGTGTGTGTGTATGTGTGAGCCCTAGTTGTTTGGTTAATGTGTGTGTGTCTGCATGCACACAGCTCCACTATGTGGCTGCCATATATGGGAGGTTGTGGGACAGCCACAGACTGTACCTGCCAGGCTGTACAGATCATTGTCTCTGGCCACGGACACGGTACCTGTGCCTGGCAGGGGTGCTACGGACAGTATCGGGTACCAACCCTGACTGGGTACTGTCATCAGAAGCAGAGGTATGTCGAGTGCAGCCATGTCCCTGCTGGGACTGGACAGAGCCACGTGCATGTGGTCTACTAGGACGGTCAATCGACAGGCCAGCCCCAGCATTGCTGTGGCTGGTACTGCCACTACGGGAGTGGCTGTGATCTGTGGGCCATCCATGATGACTGCCAGCCGTTAATGTTGCTGGCATACGTCCGCGTTGACATCTCAACCATCCTGCACAGTCCTGGCTCATGGAAAATACATTGTGGAGGGCATCTAATGTCTCCCCCAACATCTATCAATGACCTCGGTGTAATTCCGGATGGCACCGACAAGGTCACGGATGCTGTCATTGATAGCGGTGTAATGGGCCCTCTGCGCCCTTAGTCACTGTCTGGTGTACCGTTCCATACGTGCCTGCATTACAGCCCGGAACATACTTGAGGTTGTAAGACCTGTGGGGGCATGTCTGCCAGGGGCATTATGACCAGCGGGGCTCCCTCGAGATCCCCTGGACATCCGCCTATGTGGTACCGTTCCAGTAATCTGGGTATGGCTGCTGTGAGGGGATGCAAGTGCCATGGATACCACACTATCCTGGTCAATGCCAACTGTATGCTGTCCCTTGGCTAAGCCATTGGTGACAAGGGATGCATTGGCAGTATGAGTGCGCACATAGATGGGGTGGAAAGCTGTGTACTGTCGATTGGCAGACCACCGACAGACCCTGTCAGTCCTGCCTGTGCCACAATACATGTCTCATCATCTCCACTATTTGTGGCAGTGACTTCAGGTTCCCTGCTGCATTCACATTCAGCCAACACAACCTCAGCACCTGTGAGAGGAAGACAGGAAACACACTTTACAATCTGTACATGATGTTAGCACACATGGACACGTGCACACATGAACACATGCACACATGCACACATGCATACATGAACACATGAACACATGCACACAAATAAACTCCTCACTACAGCAGATACACACACACACACCAGCAATCCAACACATGCTCAACAGTGGGTGAAGGTGAGTGACAGTATCACAAGGCAAACAGTCACCTCATACGTGTCAGCATGCAGAATATGTGTTGCTCAAGACCATGCAGTGCGAGTGTAGACGGCCCTAGTTAATAACAGTATACATGGCTTTGATGCATGTGTGTAGTTGTTCAGTGATTGGCTACACCCTGGAACACAATGTGTACATGGACACAACATTGCTGTGCAAGTATTATCAGCTCTAGAATGTCCTGTGCACCATCATTCACAGGTATACATACCATGGCTGCATGTGTTATCTGTGTGACTATGCCTATCCAATGTGCAGTACGGTGTTGCCACAAGTGTGTCTGATGCTCTGTGTATTGCATGTCATTGAGGCAGCTACTGACATTACTGAGCTGTGCAAAGTCTTACAGCAAACATGCACAGCATGCATTATGCGCAGGTGTGTTACGTGTACATGGCCTACACCTCACCTATGACATGCACATTTCATTATCATTATTGCAGTTATACTACACTCACCAGCATGGATCGTCTGCCCTGCTGTCACACCAGAGGGACCTACAAGGATTTGAGAGAGTACGTCAGTGGCCACAAATGTGGCATTGCTACTGTGGGTTTGCTAAAGTACAGTAGAACAACAGTCGACAGTCACAGGTGTACAGATAATATTCCAAATATCAGTATTGCACAACACTAGGCAGCACAACTGCTAAACACACAATATACATCTCACGTATACATAATCTAACAATACAGGTAACTGTAGTCTACAGATAGGGCATGTTACCTGCACGCTCCATGTCAACATGCTGGGTGGCTCGGGCCTCCATGATGACACATGTCTGTGGCAGTTGCTGTTGTTGTCCAGGAGCCACCACGCTTAGGAGCAGCTCCTCCACGCTGGTGAGGGGGGATGTATGGCCACCCCACCACCTGTGGCAAGCTGTTGTCTTTGGATATCAGATGCACACCACCGGACATGTCTAATTAAATCACTGCAGTGATGGTGTACCTGCTCATATGTCCGGGTATGCATGCCTATGTCATTTACCCGACGAACAAGACCTTGCCACAGTGCAGTCCGCTCATGCTGGTGCTGGCTGCTTCTGGAAAACAGCAGTGAGTAGTGCTGCACCAGGCTGTGGTGGATTAACTCTTCCTCCACTGCTGTGTAACAAGGGTTACGTTGGTGGGCCATCAGTCTGAAAGAGAAATGAACACTATATGTGAGCGAGTCCTGTGGCACCCTTTACACCCTTACCCACAGATATCACTTCACTGTCATATATACCATCCGTTTGTCTGTCAGAGGATACACACGTTCAATACCACATATTGGTTCTCAGGCCACAACTGACTAACAGTGCCTGGCACACTCTATATATCAAACCAATATACAAAAGTACCCGGCACACTGTTTGTGACACAATGCACAACCTCGCCACAGGGCTATATATCACGCTAATGCACGAACAAAGATGTCATCCATTGCAATGAATGTAAAGTACAGTTACAGTAGTACCAGTAAACCACCCTAGTCATTGATGCCATACCCCTGCCTAACATATGTGCACAGTTGTTAATATAGGTGGCATACTGCTGTAACAGAGTATATATAGTATATATGTTGCTAGATACACACGTATACCCTGTAACACACATATGATTGCGGGCATGGTACAGGCATAATTACACACACATCAGACAAACATACAACACACCACTGTATGTCAACACAGATGAGCTTTACCTGTGTACCATACAGTACTGTGTGCCACTACTTAAAAACCCTTATGCCTGAGGTATGTACTCTGTGCAGACTACAGGAAACACACAATACAGTGTTTCTAAGCAATGTGAACATACACCATACTGTGCTGTTTAGGCCTACAGCTTCAGGTAGTACTACAGTTCATATGGGAGTTGGATTCACCAGCAGTACCACTCACTAAGCATACATGTATTGCTTTAGCCTACAATGGGACACCGCAGTTGTCAACAAGGAACTACGTCACAATGTATGCCATACTACTATGTCTGCCTAGCAATAACATACACATCTTTTGCTGGCCTCACAGCTAGGGCAGACACTACCATGTCAGATACAACTTCACACTAAGCTATCACACCTTTACAGACCTTGCACACATTCAGCGTTACACTCATTCAACTTCACATAGCAGGTATTGCATTGAGTACATGTGTAAGTACATAGTGTCATAGGTAGGTAATATGCTATTGGCCCTAGGGCCTACAGCAGCCTAGCCATATGCTACCCTGGCCGTTGCCACACATGTACTTTGATTTCACTTGCCCCTGTCAACCAGAACCACAGAGGTGATTCCTGGAGTGTATTACCTATCTCCCAAACAATCATCAGGGGTATTTATGACAACTACTAATGAGGAGCCTTGTTTGCTATTGCTAGGTGGTTTATTCCAGAGTATGGCATATCTCTGAGATAGGAACCTATCCCTCCAGCATGTGCAGTTTAGTGAGCTGATGAGGTTTAGGGCCCTAGAGCATGTAGCCCGGAGGGATTGTGATATGTTGCCATGGTGGTTGTCACACAGCTATGGGTGTGACATACATCTGTATGTCTGGCAGAGGTCACCTCTGTGTGGGCGGTATGCAATACAGTCTAGCTGTGGTTTTGTGAGTCAGTCTGCATAGGGCATCTGTGTCAGGCCAGTATTAACCTTTGTGAGGTATGTCTGTGGCCTTTCCACTTGCTGTAGTTGTCATGTGAGGTACATACCACATGGGGCATCGTGATGAGTAGAGGGGAACACTGACCTATATTTCCCTAGATGACACACCTGTTGTGATGACACATACCACATAGACAGATTACAAGTCTAGTGTGTCACTGTCTTTATCAAAAGGGAGGCTACTGTTCACCTGTGTTCCATGTTCCCTTATCACACCATCAGTGTTAGGTAGATTTCTACCTATGTGGTAGTTAATGGGTACAGTGTTTTGGAAAGGAGGGATGGCACAGCAGTATCGACACCTGTCTACAGTCCATGCCTTGGTCACCACACACCTGTTGCGGTACATATGACCCCGTGTCTCTCTCTCTCTCTATATATAGATATATATATCTATATATATATATATCTATATATATATATATATATATATATATATATATATATATATATATGTATATATACATATATATATATATATATATATATATATATATATATATATATATATACACATATATGTATATATATATATAGGTTCATAGGTTCATAGATTAGTACTAGGCTAACTGCCCTTGTGGGCCATTTTCAGCCTAGCCAATTACCTCATGTATATACAGATATATATACATATCTATACACATACATGTACACATCCATTGCTGTACATATAGATGTACATATAGGCACATGTACAGTCCACCTTTCATGGTGAGAATATCACTTATGCGACAGTTGTGAGATGTACAGTTATGTGATTTTATTGCACAGTGTTGTGCAGAATGCATTTTGGTGTCCTCAGCCCATGTAGCTTTAGCAGGACTCACTGGCTGTAACACAGCAGATCTGACAAATCAGTCCCACAGCGTTTAACCACCACATGACATATATCAGCACTGTGTGCTGTTTTCTATGCCACACACTACGACCTACATAGATATATGCCCATAACAGCCTTCAACAACATATATGTGTCCACCCTTCACTAACAGTTACAGTATGTCCCTTGCCCTATGCACATGTGCAGATACAGATAGATACGTACTGCTGCCACATATGGATGATTTACAGTGTGTAGAGTACTCTTCAGGAACATCTACTACATGCCGGCACATACATATGAGTTACATACCTTACCTTTGTATTTCTCTGCTCCGTCTGTTGTTACTGTTTTGTTGTTTATTTACTATATTTTTTTTTTGGTTGTTTTGTTTGGGTTTTCTCTGTCTGTTTCTGTTTCTATCTCTTTCGTCTGTGTCTCTGTCGCTGTCTGTGTCTCTGTCTCTCTCTCACTCTCGCTCTCTATCTCTCTGTTCCTGCAATGATATTATTGCATGTGTGGACAGCAGGTACAGCCTGCTTTTCTAGGTATCTGCACATGTGCATGTGACAGCTTCTGCACCAATTGGTGCCCACCATTAAGTAATTGCATGCAGCCTGCTGTGTGGTAATTGTAGTACTCACTGTGATTGCAGCCCACTGCTATAAAATGCTAAGTTAGGTAGGCGTAGCACTTTCAGCTTTCCAAGGTGGGGCCCATGCTTGTTTGCTCTGGACACCGTTGTGTCAGTCAGAAGGTTGGTATATGTCTCTTATCTGAAGCTAGGGTTGTAGCCAGTGATATGCATGTTGTACTCAAACCTGACCGTTGCTGCTTCCAGTACACACTTCTCAGTGTAGACATTTACTCACCCCTCCAAATGCTAACACAGGATACATGGGAGTATGTACTTTCTTTCTGAATTAGACATTTAACTGCCATACTAATGCAGTTATTGCAATGTATTCCTGTGGCACATGCACTGTTTGTGAACTGCTATACTGTAATTATTAAGTTACTCACTTCTGAACAGTTTGTGGCTTGTTTGTGTTGACATTAGCACAGGCTGCTCAAGACAACTGGACATATTTCAACACTGAGTATGCCTACCTACACCCTTGGTTTTGCCTGAATACACAGGTATGTCGTACCTTTGGGTAGTGGTGCAGAACTGCAAAGACCATTTTTTATTATCGTGTGAGGTTTATCTTGCTGAACATACAGGGTTGCTGTATACATGTTAGTCTATCAAGGCAAGTAGTCTGCCTGCGTAGCTCCCACCTGTGGACATATCCAGATGGTAGCTAGAGGTTAGCCTATTATTCTTTGTCTGTGCACCACACCAGTCTTTTCAGCACTGGCACAATGGCATTGTCACAGTTGGTTGTTAGCAGTACATGGCTACATCCTGTGATATTTCTGTGTTGTACTCCTACATAAGGGCATGCTTATGGAACTCCTTCCAAAGCTATTTGCAGAGTGTGTAACAGCAGGAATGCTGATATGCCTGTGTATTTCTGCCTCTGCCAGGCCTCAGATACTCTCAGGTATATATTTGAACAGCCTTAGTGAAAGGTACATATAAGTGAGATACACCTTCAATATATTACAGACATATTTCAGTTGAGACTTTCTTGGGAATCGGAGCATATGTATTACTACACCTTTTCTGATGTGCAAGCAGTGTCTACTCTCACCTATTGACATTATTCATTAAGTGTAATTCCCCACTTTTCTGCCTAATGTTAGTACTTTTCAGAGTGATTCAGAGGGGCACAGCTAACATTTGTTTACAAATCAGGGACATCCCTGTAAAGCAATCACAGTTGGGGAGTTTGGCCTCTGCCCTGGGGAGGTAGGTTGGGGTGGTAAACAGACAAGACAAACAAGACGCATACAGGGGTGGTGTATGACACATGGAGTGGGTGAACACAACTGACAGGGATGGATGTTTGGAAATCGCAAGACCATGAGCCCACAGATGGTAACAGTGGAACTGAGATCCCCACCCATGGGCAGTCACCACTGCACCTTCATAGCCCCGAGGGTGGCTGCGCTGGGGGCTGCGTAGGATGGGCAGGCTCACCCGTGAGATGCGCCACTCTCGCCTTGACCTGGCATAGGGGATCAACGACTGAACGCTGGATTTCCCTACGCACCACAACCCGGACTCTTCAAAGGGTGACAGGTGGCCCTTCTCCGCCCACGCTTGCACGGGGGGACGAGCCCCATCCCCTGCAGCACTTCCACCTGAAGGTGGCACAGGACCAATGGAAGAGGGGAGCCTGGGCTGGGCACCAGACCTGCTGGTGCCAGGTGCAGTCGCCAGCTGAGGAGGGACAGGTGGGTCTGCTGGGACTGGCCTTCCCATATGTTCTGTGATTAGGTGTGTTTAATTACAACATAAACAACAGCATTCAAGATTAGTTGTAACAGCATGCAGTAATAATCCCATTAACCCAACACACCAAGGTTCCAACAGTTGAACAGCAAGCATAACACATGCATATATTGGACAACAGTGGACATTCCAACAGCACGCAGAGATGATTGGTAGCAACAGACCACCATGATTGTGGTGTTTGAACAGGGCACATGCATCAAAGTGAATGCAGATATTTATAGAACAATAGGACATATGTCCCAAAAAATGTTTGAGATTACACATACCCATTGAGGTGTGGAATTGCATGGTTTATGCACATACAGTAGGGTGTAGAAAGAAACCTCAATTAACATCTTATAAGTGCTTTTAGTCTACACTACATTCCTAGTGACCGCAGGTGTATATCCCCTACATGTATTATTACACTTACCAACATGCTTTAGGTTGTATAATAGGTTTGGCTAGTTCATTATATACCTGTCCTATATCTGACATACTAACTGTCCAAGATGCAGATGTTACTGGTACATATTTCTTGCTTTTATTTATATTTCTATATCTACATATCTGGATGTGTTCACATGACATTTTCAGTTCAGTTTGTACATAACCCTGCATTTCTTGTAGCACACTCACATTTCTGGGGAACAAATTAACAAGCTACTTGTGTGCCAGATTTACTTATGCATGCCAGCCAGTCACTGACTGTTGAGGACTATATATATACTTCACAGATACTAGCACTTCCATCACCCACTTTAGATGGGACTGCCCAACTGTGGGTTGCCAGCAATTATTAAAACAGTACTATTTGTATAATGCAAGGGTACAACAACAATTCAAAGTAAGTGACACAGACACACTCCAGGTTTTATACCTTTAATAATTACATTACACACTTTTCCACAGGCTCTCTCCTTTATTTGATATTACAGTGCATATGGAAGACATATTCAGAACATATTATACCTTTATTAATAGGTTAGAACACTCTTTTTCAGGCTCGCTCACTTATTTTATATGACACTACCTGAAGAGATGTTATTCCAGACATATTTTACCTTTCTTAATGGGTTACTACACTCTTTTTCTGGCTCTCTGACTTTTTTATATGACAGTACATGCAGAGGACTTATTCAGGGCATTTTATGGCTGTATTATTGGACTACGACACTTTCTTTCATGCTCTCTCCCCTATTTTATATGACAATACATGCAGAATAATCACTAACCTGCCTGATGGCACAGCCTTAGCAGCCTATCTGCATAGGCTTGCTGATTCGCAGCACAGTCACCTGCAGCTGTGAAGTAAATGAAGGGATATTGAGACATACCTATCCATTATACAGAATCAATTATCAATTCTTACATACTGCATTCCATGGCTACCTACTCAATTGTGGGGCATCTTGCATCCCACGGGCCTCCTGTATCCATTGGTTCAGTAGGTCCTGCTTCCATCTCTTCAGGTCTGCATGGTGGTGACGGACCTGCTCACCAGTCCGAGGAATGCCTGTATCACTGGTGAGGTCATGAGCTAACCGGTTCCAAGCCTCTGCCTTGTACTCCGTTCCTTGGAACTGGCCCTGCAGGAGTCTTGACTCATGACAGTGGACAAGGAGCCAAACCATGTATTTCAACTCCTCGATGCCCCAACATTGTGCTCGGAAGCATGTACCCTCTCCAGCACCAGCCATTCTAACTGCAGATGTGAGCTACAATCAGTTATGGTGAGTATTCCCGCCTATGGGGCTTAAATATGCCACATTTCCCGCACTTTTTTGTGATTGGCCGTTTTTGAAAATTCTCAGCTGACTGCAGACCTGCTTAGTAATGGTTAATCTACCATTTCTAAGTATATGTATGTTAACAGTGGCTGCTTTTCCTAAGCTGTCCTGGCTTAGTGGTTCAGTACTTTGATTATGGTGCACAGAGTCCTGGGTTCAAACCTTGTCATTCATTTTATTTTAATACTGTCCAGACAGGCTAGGGGGTGTGACTGTGTCTAAGCAGCTTTGCTCTACGTTGCTCCACGTTGCCCTATGGTGCGCTGGTTGGCATGACGCGCACCTCCGTGCAAACCGTTTGTGCTGCGTAAAGCGCTATTTAGCTATGGGCAACTACATTGCGCTGGGTAAAGCGCTGCTGAACTACGGGCACCTATATTGCGCAGGGTAAAGCGCTGCTTAACTGCAGGCAATTGTATAGCAGGGTCCTTTAAAAATATATATTTTGTTCACTTATACATTGGCCATTTCACTGCTTTTTAGTTATATTTTAATCATATATGTCAGGTATGTTTTCATATACTGATTTAAAACATAAATTTGAGGGGGAGTGGTGGGACTCGAACCGTGAATGCCTCCTCTTTGTGTGAATGCCCTACCATTACACTATTGCTACTTGGTGTGATTTGCATAAACATTCTTTCTTATGCTCTTCCATGTTGGGATTGCTAACTGCAGCTAAGCAATGGGCACACCCGCGCACACCCGTGCACACCCGCGCAAATACGGGCAGCTATTTCGGGAATATAAAAAAAATAACATTTTAATGTTTTACTTTTAGTAACTGTGATGGAGGTTTTTAATGTCAGGGAGTGTGGTGTTGGGTGCATGGACATTTGAGCAGACTCGCTCTTCTGTGTTTACATTTTTCTTTTCGAACCCTTGCAGGGGCATGGACATTTAGACTGCTCGGCAGTCGGACATGCCCCCTGCTTTCCTACACGGTCCGTGTTAGACTTGTGGTTGAGTCAGCATGCCCTCATGAATATTCATTGCATGCTGACGTCATACCGTTCAACTGCAGCCTCCGAGTAAGACTTATTTAGTCTTACATGGAGGATTCATGAATCCGGGGGAGCAACTATTAGGCTTTCCAATATTTTGTAAACAACTTACAGTAGCTCAGCAACCACTCAAGTTATACACATACTGTCAGCAGCATTTTATTCATCTAGATGATATATTTCATATAAGGCTAAGTAGTTCTGTCTGTGTTACTTGGTTGTTGAGATATTTCAAAAATGTGAACATTATATCTATATAAATTAATATCATAAAAACAATGGTTAACATCTCTTTACCTGCACTAGACAGAGGGCAAATATTAACGCAGTTGAGTTTTCCATTGTGTAATCTTTAAGATGAAATATTTTAAAAACTTGTACATACCATGGTTTTGGAATTATTGATGCAAATATGAACAGGCAATTGTTGACACCTGGAGGCGTCAGTAAGAGTTAACTGCAGATGCACCTGGAGGCGTCACTTGGTTTAATGAGTTAAGAGAATTGCACTGGATATTTATGTGATGTTTTTTCAAGTATAGTGTTATACTGATTAATTAAAAGGTAAATATTACTGGTCATGTTTTACTTGATTTATTTCAGGTGATTGTTATAAAGGTTCTGAGTTGCATTTGTATTTTGTTCTGAGAAAGTGTTTTGTGGACAAAAGCAGAGAAGAAAGTTGTTTGACTGCTAATCCATTTGTGGGTTACATTGTTATGAGTCTTGGAGGCTTTTTATTCACAATAGTGCAGGTATTAATATACTGGTTTTTCTTTCTTATTGCAGATGACCATGGGAGTTGGTGTCTTCCCCCTACATAACCCGATTTCTGTGTCTCTTCAGACTCTGATGATGATGGTGGCCACAGTGAGGCACATGTGGGGAGGTTGGGGGCTGAATCTGTCCCAGAGGTAGACATCCTTCTTCTGCCCCATTGTTGTTGCACAAAGTCTATATCCCCATCCCCAGAGGCCAACGATATTGGACAGTCAGAGGTTGGGGACATTGAACAGGAAGGTATGGCAACTATAACTCCAGTGATTGTAGACAGTGGCCACAGCCAGACAGCTGGCAAGGTCCCACACAGGTGGATTGACAGAGGTGCTTGTAGGAGGCCTGCTGTCCATCCACCACCTGTTGTAGGTGTCACATCAGTGGTCACTCTGTGCTTGATTTGGGCCATCATAGAGGCACAGGCCGATTCAGAATGGAACACCATATGTGTGCTTAGAGTTATGGATGCAGTACAATCTGACAACCATGACTGCCTCCACCACACTGGGGACACCCTGCATCTGTTCAATGATGCAGTGGACAGATGGTGGGCTGAGACAATGTCTGTCTTGGACTGCACATTGCGCTGGAACATGTGGTTGAAGTTGAGTATCGGACCTGTGGATGTAGCTCAGCAACCCCATCTGTTGAGAAATCACGTGGCTGTGCACACTCATACTCCTGTAATGGCAGTACATCCAGTGCTAGAGGGGGGAATGTGATGTCCACACCACACTGTGGCAGGCCATGGGCTTGTGGTCCTGGACGGTCCCGTGTGGGACACGGTCCCAGCAGACAGCAGTCGCTGTCAGGTACTAGCACCACTTATGACACTGGGCATGGAGATGTCAGTGCAACTCCTGGCAGAGGCAGTTGCTGTGCTCGGGGCTGGATACAGTGAGGTCTAAACTCTACCATGTACTGTCCAAAGCTGTCCAACATACAAATGTGTAGGGCTAGCACTGAGCTTGACTGTGTACATGCACACACTCACACACCACTGTCAAATGCAGGTCACTTACAGACACACATGGCACCTCTCCATGTTTCATCTTACATGCTGCCCTCCTCACACAAGCACATGCTGTCTACTGTTTGGGCTAGCCTAGGCCTCCTGCACCCCCCTGTGTAAGTGATGATACCTGTGCCACATCCCTGTCATTCTTGCCATTGATGCAGGGAAATGAAGCTATGTGTCTGATGCACACTGTGATTATATTAGTTAACATGTACTTGTGTAATGCAGTGTTGGCTCACCATGCCTCTTGTAGTGGTTACTAACAGATACTGTATGTTGGGATTTGTAATGAGTACACCACATACATTTGTGTAGCTTATGTTGTATGATGTTGTATTAGCTGTATAGCATAGTAGATGGATGACTCACTGTAAGTTAACTCAACTTAGGATGTTTCGTTAGTACATCATGCTTGTGGGAGAGATTTGTCTAGCAGACTGAAACACACCCTTGGAACAGAATCCTGCCTAATGGCACACAGAACACCTCAGTGCACCTCAGCACATGCCATTTGTCTGACTGGCTAGGTGACCACCATCTCAATACAGGGCAACAGCTTGTCTTGGACTGGTGCCATATGTGCTGATCCTGTAGCTACGGGTATGAGGATGTCTATGATCATGAGGGCTGCATGTCCATTATTCTAGTTCATTTCAAACATCCTATGGTTTCATAACATGATGTAGAATGCTATAACAGGTGCACACACAAACATGGCTACATTGAGGCTAGCACAACTTCCAATCACTGTGTACAGGACATGCCAAGGCACACGCGTATTTCAGTTGGCTGTATGTAGATGTGAACACTTACCTATGTAATGGGACAGACTACAGATCACAGTTCATGTTGCATGCAACACACCTCATGTCTGCTAGTACTATCAGTTTAGGACATATTATGCTTGATGACATAAGCAGGCCTTGTTGTGGTCAGTGCTTTGGGGGCATCACATCACCTGCTGCAAATAATTAGAACCCCCTAACTATCTAGTCTTTTACACTGCAAATCACAGTACTTATAGCATATACAATGGCTTACATTTGATTCTACACTGTCAGCTGGTAATCTTAAGGTGGCTGACATCATCAGACCTTGTAAAAGAGGGCCACTTGGAAGCCAGCAGCAAGTTACAGGCACAAAAAGTGCATAACCATTGTAGTTGGATAGCCCATGAGGGCATGTCCATTATTTTGCAGCGGATACACATCCACACTCAGACATTCACCAATTGGGCTGGAGTGAGATGGAAACCCCTACTTAGTATTATACAGTACAGATCACAAAACCTATCACATGCACCACAGCTTATGTCTGATACTGCACCATCAGCTGGAAGTCTTAAAGTGGCTGACATAATCAGGCCTTGTAGAATAGGGCAGTTTTGAAGCCAGCAGGAAGTTACAGGCCCAAAAAGTGCATAACTATAACCATTGCAGGTAGATAGTATGTCCATTGTTTTGGAGGGGAATAGACACACACAGTAAGAGGGCTGGAGTGAAATTAGAACCCCATACCCATCTTGTTTTATGCACTATAGATCTTAAGTCTGATACTATACTGTCAGTTGGTAGTCTTAAGGTGGCTGACATTATCAGGCTTTGTAGAATAGGGTAGTTTGGAAGAGAGTAGCAAGTTACATGCCCAAAAAGAGCATAACCTTTGCATGTGGGTAGCCCATGAGAACATGTCTGTTGTTTTGTAGGGGAATACTCACACACACACACACACACACACACACACCAAGTGGGCTGCAGTGAGATTAGAACCCCTTCCTATCTAGTCTTATACACTACAGATCACAGTAATTATTGCTCGCCCCACAGATTAAGCCTGTTGTATAAGTGATTGCATGCACAGTACTTGTGCATTACACAAACTAGTCTTGTGATTGACAGCATCTGTGGCCTGCAGAGTGATATTGCTTCATACTGTTATCTGCATCTAGTATCCTAGCAGTGAGATAACTATTGTTATCCTAGCTATGTGTGTACAGTTAACAGTATGGCCATATGTGGGTGCTTACAGTTACATATGGGAACCTATGGACAAGGAAAATGTGCCCTGTCCATACGTGCATTGAGAACATTATACATTACACCACCTGCTCACCTGTGTCTGTCTATGTTGTGACACCCAACAGACACAAGGGTGTGTAGGTAAGTGGATTATGTACCATTGCATGCTTAGTTTGGATCCTTTGAGCAACAGTATGTCTGTATGATAGGCAGCTTTACTCACCATTATTAGGGTATGTTGAACAATACAGGCATCCATACAGATATTATTGTACATAACACAGATGTATATATAAATGTAGCTGTGTTTGTATGCTATGTATATGTGTTATGTAGATACATGGGGGGGAGTGTATGTATCATTTTAATATATATAGCTATGCATATCGGTATATATCTGACACTACATAGCGATAGATATACTATGCATGCGAGAAAGACATAGTGACAGAGATATGTATACATATATAGGTTCATAGGGTCATAGGTAGGTACTATGCTATCGGCCCAAGGGCCTACATAAGCCTAGCCAACAAGGTTCCCTGGCTTACACCACCCAAGAAAGTTATTTTCGTGTGCCACTGTCGAGCAGAGACACAGAAGTGATCCCAGGGTGTATTTCCTATTTCCCATCCACTCATCAAGATTTTTCTTGAAGAGTGCTAATGAAGAAATTTGCTTCACATAGATGTATGGGAAGTCTCTGGGACAGGAATCTATCCCTCCAGCATGTTTTTTTTTATTGTGGTGACAAGGTTTAGGTCCCTAGAACGTGTAGCTCAGAGGGATTTGGATTTCTTTAGGTGTAGCATGTCCAACAGCTCTGGGTTTGACATAGCTTTATATGTTAGGCAGAGATCACCTCGGAGTAGGCGATATGCTACGGGAGTAAAGCTGGAGTGTTTTGAGACGGTCAATGTAGGGCATTTGTTAGAGGCCAGTAATCCTCTTTGTGAGGTACTTCTGTGACCTTTTCAGCTGCTACAGATGTCTTGTGAGGTACATTCCAAAGGGGGCATTGTACTCTATAATGGGTCTAATGAGTGTCGAGTAGAGGGGAACAAAGACCTCTTTTTTCCTGGATGAGAACCCTTTTATGATGAGGTGTGCCACGTAGAAGGACTTCCTGACTACTGCGGCGATATGAATATCAAAGGAGAGAATACTGTCCACCTGAGTCCCAAGGTCTCTTATCACACATTCAGTGTTAAGTAGATTGCTGCCTATGTGGTAGTTCATGGGTACAGAGTTTTTACCAAAAGGGGATGACACTGCACTTGTTGGCATTGAGCTTGAGGCCATGGCTTTGACACCAGGCATCTGTCTCAGCGAGGCCTATCTGTAGGATGTCCACATCATTTGGGGACTTGACTATGGCTCCTAGTTTGCAGTCATCTGCAAACTTCATTAGCCAGAGGCCTTATGTGCTAGCCTGTACTTCAGAAAAGTAGATACCAAACAGGAGAGGTCCCAGGACTGAACCCTGTGGTACTCCACTTGTCACTGATTTGAGGTCAGATTTGGAGTCTGCAACTTTTACAGTGTGGGTTCTGTCAGTGAGCCAGTTGGCAACCCATCCTGTGATGTAGGGATTTATACCTAGTTTACTGAGTTTAGCTATAATTCCAGAATGGGGGATGGTGTTGAAAGCCTTGGCGAGTTCAAGATAGGATGTGTGAACCACCTTACCCTCATCTACGGCTTTGGTAACTGCCTCAACAAAGTCGATCAGGTTCAGAAGGCATGATCTGCCTTTCACAAACCTGAACTAGGTGGGATCCAGAGTTTAGAGGTTACCAATGTCTTTGTTTATGAGTTCCATGATGATACGTTCCATGGCCTTGCAGACCAAACTCATCAAGCTAATAGGGCAATAGTTCCCAGGATCAGTGGTGGCTCCCCCTTTGTGGAGTGGGATAACTGTTGCTGTGCACCATTCAGTGGGCACAAAGCCTGATGCGAGGCTATTATTGAACATGGTGCTTAGGTAGGCAGCCAGTTCATTCTGAGGTTTGTGTAAAATGCAGCCTGGGATGTTGTCCGGTCCCATGGATGCTGTGTTTTTGGCTTTATAGAGTGCAGCTTTTACCTGCATAGTTGTAATTACAGAGACTCTGCATTCTTCCTGTATGGATATGGGCCCTTTAGGGGGTGGGGGTGGGGTTAGCACTGAACTTATCTGCCAGGATGTTGGCAATATCAGTTGGTTCTGTAGTTTTCGTGCTGTTGTGCTGTAACTCAGAGCAGATATGGGTGTTGCCATCGAGATTCTTGAAATAGCTATATAATGCTTTGTGGTTGTCCTTAGAATTAGTGGTAATTTTGTTTTCGATGTCTGTATGTATAAACTAAAGAGGCAACAGAACTGCACTCATTAGGCATGCCCAGTGGGACTGTCAGTACTTATAAAGTGACCCCACGCCACACATACCTGTACTCCAGTCTGGGATTTTGAATGTTAAAAAACAAGTAATCTCCATGGAATCCCCAAAGTCTCAAAACAACCCACTAAAGTGTAGTGGGTCCAAAAACAAAACAGTGTAAGAAACTTCTCTGTGTGGAAGATTTTCAGTCCATATATTTCTAGTTAATCACTGTATATTAATCAGATCAGACAATAGTAGTAGAAGTAGCGAACATAAACTCGTCTTAAGTCAAAACAAAACAAAAAAAAAAGTAATAATAGAAAATATATAATTGTACAGCATTACTAAGTATTCAAAAGTAATCCAAGCAAGGCAGGCAGTCTGTTTCCAGTCAAAAATCCTTTATTAAGTACACAGACAAGCGATCCAAGTAAAACAAAAATAGAGTAATAATTTCCTCACAAGCTTTCTAAATATATATATACATTTTATCAGGCATGGGAGTGGTTTATTGTGCTGTAAAACAAAGTGTTATTGGTACACATGTTAAAGTCACATCCCTTCCCCCATCAGTGTGACATTCGAGCTGGCCTTGCCCTACTTAGTAGCTGTCATAATAATATATAACCCTTATGTACTTTAAATAAAATTATATAATGATGTGGTACCTCTTATTTAACCAAATTATTAAGTAGATTATTAAGTCTGTGATTTTATCCAAGACAATATACTACACGGCTGGAAATATATCAACCTTAGTTCATTTGGCAATCAAAAAATATATATAAATACTAGCTGCTTGTGGGCATACAATATTTTTTGTTGTTCCATTGTCTGTGGAGATATAGAGATTGTCTGGTTTGCCGACTCTAGAACACGCAACATATAATTGTCCATGTAAGAAGCAATCCATGTGTAGATCTAAACCGCACAATTCTAAAGATTGGCCCTGAACTTTGTTGATGGTGATTGCAAACGCCAATCGAATTGGGAACTGCAATCTCTTAAATTGAAATGGCATATCCGTTGGAATCATAGGAATGCGAGGAATGAGGACATCTTCACCTTTGAAAGGTCCTGTCAAGATTGTTGCTTCTATGATGTTGCTTATTAATTTTTTTACTGCAAGCCGCGTGCCGTTGCAAAGCTTTGGCTGGTTGATATTTCGCAACATGATAATTTACACGCCAATTTTCAATTGCAGTACGTGCGGTGGCATCACTGGCAGATCGAGTGAATTCAAAAATTCTGTTGGATAATTAACCGCTTCATCTGCTTCCACAACAGTGTCGATGGACTTGTATGTGACTGCCTCGCTTTGAATGTTGGAATGAATAATATTATTAAGTTCACAGACGTCTTTGTTCTTGGCTGCAAGAATAGCTCGTTCAGTCAGCCAGTCATGATTCTTATAATTGGTTTGAATATTGGGAAATACTTTTTCAACCAATTCTTCTTTTGACGTCACTAAATTGCAGAAGTTCTGAGGCAATGAAATTCGTCCTGAGGTCAGATCAACCAGCACCTTTCCGTTCCTAGTTTCCAGCAATTGATGTGAGAATATCTCAGCTGATCAATCGTTTTGCAGCTGGACACACTTATTTGTAGTTAATTTTAACGTCTTTACATGTCACCACAAAGTAGAGTATTTCAGGCAAGCATTTATTTCATCCGCTGGTGTAGATCGAGGAAGTACAGATAATGTTTGCCTGAAATCTCCTGCAAGCAATATTAATGCATTCCCAAATGGTCTGATGTTTCCACACAAATCTTGCAATGATTGATCAAGAGCATCGAGTGATTTTTTTGTGCGCCATTGTGCATTCATCCCAAACATTAAGTTTGCATTTCTGCAATGATTTTCCCATTCCGGATGCTTTGGAAATGTTGCACGTGGGAGTTTCAATGAATTGCATGTTCAATGCAATTTCAAAGCGAAATGAGCAGTTCTTCCACCTGGTACCAATGTCGCAGCTATTCCGGACGACGCAAGAGCTAAGGCTATGCCATTTTGGGATTGAATTGCTGCCAGAATCAATGTAATTAGGAACGTTTTACCAGTTCCTCCTGGCGCATCTAAGAAGAAGATTTCTCCAACCCCGTTATTGACAGTTTGCATTATTTGATCGTAAATGCCTTTTTGCTCAAGCGTTAGCTTAGGAATATTTGATTGCACATACGACAAAAGATCACCTGTGTTGTAATTTTGTTCACGACGCAATTCTACATCGAACGAAGCAGCAGCAGATCGATTCGGTGATGGCATTCCCAATTGATTGAGAACTTTGTTTGCGATTTCTAAGCACAAATCTTCAATCATTATCAACGCTTCGTTGTCGATTTCTGCTGTGAAATCCATGTTCATATTTGAATTTTCCTTGCGTATTCGACGGAAAATATCTTCAGCCATGTGAGATTTATATTTCTCCCATAACTTTGTTGGAGATGAAGGAGAGTAGGCAGTCAAAATGATTGCAAACTATGCACAAATTTGATTTGGATGTGACGTATTGCACGCTTCATTAATGCATACATCCCAGTATTGGTTGTTCTCCAATAAATTCAGAACTTGACATGCACTGCGGAAAGTGGCATGTGTAACGCCGTTGACAATTCTCATTTGCTGGAAAGCTGTTGGACCGGGCACATTTACCAACAGCATGCGAAGAAAGAAGCATTCATCTTGATTGGGATGCATGGTGTACAGTCTGTCTATCATAGTTTCATTGAATATGCCAGGTTGTCTGTCGACTCGCTCTCCTCGTTTGCGTCATTCAAATGATTTTCTACTCGCATTCCATGTGTAATACGTAGGCACTTCTGAATACAGCCATGTTTTCGCAAATGCATCATTTTGACATAACGTGAAGAAAGCAGTTAACGTTGTAGCCGGTGGATTCAGGGCTATTTGTTCCACATTTGCAGCTGTGAAATAAATGCGTTGTCCATTTTCTAGATGTACTGCTAAGTGAACAACAGCTGGACTTCGTTCATGTATGGGAAATGAAAGAATTCGCCATACAGCTTCATTGCTGCTTATGTATCTTCCAGCCTGATACTGTGCGATTTCATTGATATGTATGACCGCATTCCTATCACTTCTTTCTGGTTGCACACCAAAAACTGCCATGTCGCTGCCTTTATTCACGTACTTACAAATGTATTTGATCGATTTAACGAGTATTCCACGTATGTGTGTGCTTTGTATGTTTTTGATAGCAAAGGCGAATATGGAACAACCCACCGGTTATCTACTTCGATGTCACCATTTTGCATTTGTATGGTTGCTAATTTACCGCCATCTTCTGCTGATCTTCTTCTGTATAAAGGATATCCATCATTTCCTGTAACTGTGTTGGATACTAATGCTCGAGGATATCGCTTAGAGCATTTTCCGTCTGTCATGCATTGTGAATTTGGATTCAGTGTACCGCAAGGTCCATGTATCATATTTTTCATCACAACTTCATGCAAATCCTTATCGACGTCGGCATTGGGTATTTCAGCGCATATTACATTGTCGATTTCATTTGAAGTGATTTTGTTATAGAGCTAGATTAGTATATGTGCGTGTGGCAATCCTCTCTTTTGCCATTCCACTGAGTACATCCAGCAGCACACAGAGCCAAACACTTCATGTTTTACCATGAAATCCATCAGCAATTTCAGCTTCTGTCTGAAAACACGTGCTGTGATGTCATGCCTATCCACCGGAGATTGCCCAGGAAGTAAGAGCTGTTGTATATCGTCCCAAGCTGGATAGCATGTGAATGTAATGAATAGTTCTGGATGCCCGTAGTGATGAACATACACAATTGCATCTTGAGCGTACTCATGCATATGATGTGGACTGCCTGTATATGAAGATGGCAAAATCGTTAGTCTTCCAATGTTAGTTGTATTACCGTCATTTACAACTGCATCTCACAAATGAACATGTTCTTCAGAGCAAAGCTTGGTCTGATTCAAATGGATTAATATCAAATGTTCTGTTTCGATTTTTGCATACATATCTACGATGTATTGGTGAAACAATTGACGGCATTTCAAAATGTGATTGTCTTCATTCTCTTGAATCATTAATCGGTATGAATAATAGTTCATTGCGCTGCATTTCATATTCATATACGAGCATTCTCATCCTTACCACCCTCAGCCTCTTCCACATGTTGATGTATGATAGCTACTGCAGCCTCTATAATTTTGTTTTTTTTTTTGTGAAAATTTCCCCACTTGTATACACCAGTGGTGTAGAGTATGTGGGAAAAATGAGGGGGAAAGGTGTTTGCATAGTTTATAGTAGTGTTCTGGGGTGGGCTGGTCTGCTTCCTGTGTAATTGGCTGATTCTGATACATTTCACCTGCCACCTATGCTAGTTCTCCCTGACTACTTTCCTAGTGCTGTTTTTGCTTCCCATTGCCTTCCTGTTTATGCCCAGGGGCACACTGTGCAAACACAGTGCTCAAATGTGCACAGAGCTGCTATTTGCTGGTTTACTTTTTTTTTTCTTTAATACCTGGTGCGCATCGTGCACACTAGCTTAGACAATGTGAAGAGTGCTAGGCAGCCACAGACTTGCTTAGCTCTGCTAATCTAAGGCAAACCCGAGCCAAAAGGCTCCAATCCACTTACAGTATGCCTGGCACACACCCCTATAATGTCAGATAACTCCTAGGCTTCACCAAGCTATTTCTGCACTTACACTACTGGGTGCTGACTAGCATTGAGGGCAAATCTGGGATTCAGTATCATTCCCCACATTTGCATAGGATTGCCTGCTGATGCATAGTTACAGGTCCCACACTGAGCCTTCCCCCTTAGCAACCACTATTCAAAGGCCATGTTGTCTGCTGCCAGCCATTGAGTATAATGGCAAAATAGTGATTTTGGTTAGAATGCTTATTTCAGTTTTTTTTTTTAATTTTCCGCCCGATCCCGTTTGCGTGCCGCTACCCTACACTGAAACAGCCGAAACTGGCTAAAAATAAAAGTTTTTTTTAACTGTTTTCCATGCCAATGGCCACATATTTGGCCACTGGCATGCTTTACATGTTATATACACCCTTTATATGAAGCTGTCATGGCTCCGTTTTGTAGTTTGCAGAAATGTACTCGGTTACTAACAGAGTACATTTCTACACACTACACTAGAAGTGCACGGCCGGCTGACAGCTTCCTGGATCACAAATTCACCTCATTTGCATGGTTTTCCCCTGCAAATGGGGTAATTTGCATACAAGAGCTGCGTCTGTGCAGGAATAGTGCAGGTTCCCTCGTGCACGCCCCCTGCAGCTTATTCCTGGATTGCATGGCAGCCATATTGCCTCCTGGAGCTCCTGCACTGTTCCTGCACACCGTGCAGGGCTTGCTGAATCTGGGGGATAGTCTTTCCTCCATGTTAAAAAATAGCTTATTCCATTTTTGTATGAGTTCTTTGATATTATCCAAAATCTCTTTATAGTTTAGTTGCACTGGTGTATCTATATCATTTGTAATTTTAACCACTAA
Source organism: Protopterus annectens (assembly GCF_019279795.1). Taxonomy (NCBI): domain Eukaryota; kingdom Metazoa; phylum Chordata; order Ceratodontiformes; family Protopteridae; genus Protopterus; species Protopterus annectens. The sequence goes on from NC_056733.1 coordinate 1,677,427,604, forward strand.
GTATTTGATTGTATCATTTCTAGATAGATATTTATGATATTTTTATGTAATGCTTTTTTGTTCATATTTATTAGTAACATATTGGGTTTATTTTCATTAAATGATAGCCCAGAAATCTTCTTAAACTGTTTTGTTGCTTTCCATAGTTCTTTTAGTGTGTTATTATCTTCTTTTAAAGTAAAAAAAATGTTGTCTGCGAATAGTTGAATCTTTAACTCAAGGTCAGTATGTAGTTGAATTCCTTGAATGTTTGGGTTTGCACATATGAAATTTGCTAATGGTTCTATTACTTATGCGAATAAAAAAGGAGAAAGTGGACGACCCTGTTTTGTACCTTTTGTAATGGTAATAGGCTCCAACAAACGGGATCCTATTTTTATGTACACTAAAGATGTATCATAAAGAGACCTTATTAGTGAGTACAATTTTTCAAAAATCCATACTCCACCAGTGTAAGCCAAAGGTAATCCCAATTCAAGGAATCAAATACACTGTTAATATCTAAGCAAATTACACTCATCTTATTTTTTGTTTTGTTTATGAAATCAATGTTGTGTCTTTTGGCTTTTCCCAGTTAGGGGTCGCCACAGCGGAACTCCAGTCTGCTAATGATTGGCAGCAGATTTTTACGTGCCAAGTTGCCAGCTCTGACGCACAACCTTCAATGAAGGTACGCCCATTCATGCATATCTCCACACAGAAGACGATCTAGCTGAGAATCGAACGGGACAACGTCTTACTATGAGGCGACAATGCTACCGCAGCACCACCAACGCAGTTTATGAAATCAATAATGGACAAAATTCTCTTTATATTGTCATATGTATTTCTGTTTTTAATGCATCCTGTTTGACCAGTCTCTCTCAATAATGTCAATATTTGCATTATTCTGTATGCATGAACTGTCATAAATATTTTATAATCTATAGATGAAAAACCACAAGAACCCCAAGCTGCTCTCTGTTGACAACCAAAACACGATGAGGAGACCGTAAAAATTAAAAAATGTTGATTTATTATTAAGCGTTCAATTTTAAAATCCACTTTTTGTCGAGTACTCCTTACTCAACTTCATCAGATAAAATCATATAAATAGCCATTTCCTGATAAAAGCTCTTTATATAGGCTCCTTACTAGATCACATGAACATAATGGTAACTTTGTTATTGGCTAGATGTTTTTACAACCGTATAGTTTTGTCAAAGTTAAAAGTAACTTAGCACTTTGGTGTTGAAATTAAGTTGCAACTGTTACCCAACAACATCAAGCAGTTATATTCATTTCTTATGTTAAACATCTCATTAAAAATAATAATAGTAGTCTCAAACGTATTTTCACCCGCTAATAATTTTAAAATATAAAATATAAAGTATTAGTGTCATGATTAGTTCAACTATAATAAACATGTAGAAAAACTCCGAAACCTATGCAAGTCCATAAAATACAATGCTCGCAATTCTTGTAAGCTAAAGTCATTATAGCCGGGCCGTGAGTTTAGCTTACAAGAATTACAATTGAATTGATGTTGCAGTATGTATATATGCATTATTTAGTGCGGTTTACAATTGCGTTTGGAGTTTTAAATTGTTGGATAACAGTTGCAACTTAATTTCAACACCAAAGTGCTAAGTTACTTTTATCTTTGACAAAACTATACGGTTGTAAAAACATCTAGCCAATAACAAAGTTACCATTATGTTCATGTGATCTAGTAAGGAGCCTATATAAAGGGCTTTTATCAGGAAATGGCTGTTTATATGATTTTATCTGATGAAGTTGAGTAAGGAGTACTCGACGAAAAGTGGATTTTAAAATTGAATGCTTAATAATAAATCAACATTTTTTTAATTTTTACGGTCTCCTCATCATGTTTTGGTTGTCAACAGCAAGCAGCTTGGGGTTCGTGTGGTTTTTCATCTAATGATTGTTTCCTTTTTACAATTTTATAATCTATATTTAATAAACTTATGGGTCTATATGAGGTACACTCATCAGGTTTTTTTTATCTTGTTTCAGAATTGGTGATACCTGAGTGTATTTCCAAGAAAGAAGGCATTTATTACTATTTTTAACTGATGTGAACACACTTAGTAATGGATTTAATGCATTATTAGATAGTAGTTTAAACATCTCTGGTATCATATTATCATTACCTGGGGCTTTGTTTAATTTTAGTTTCTTAATTTGCACTTTAATTTCTGTCATAGTTATATCTTTATCTATCATTTTTCTGTGTTCATCTGATAAGTCTTACCCCCGGATTCAGCAAGCCCTGCACGGTATGCAGGACTAGTGCAGGAGCTCTAGCAGGCAATATGTCTGCCGTGCAATCCAGGAATAAGCTGTAGGGATGTGCACGAGCACTCCTGCACTAGTCCTGCATGGACTCAGCCCCTGTATGCAAATTACCCCATTTGCAGGAGAAATCCATGCAAATGAAGTGAATTTGCGATCCAGGAAGCTGGAAGCCGGCCGTGCAGGACTAGTGTAATCTGTAGAAATGTGTTCTGCCAGTAACTGAGTACATTTCTGCAAACTACAAAATGGAGCTATGGCAGCTCCAAATAAAGGGTGGATATTATGTAGAAAGCATGCCAATGGTGAAAAATAAGGTGATTGGCATGGAAAACAGTTGCAAAAATAACAAAATCAATTTTTTTTAGCCGATCTCAGCTGTTTAAGCATATAGCAGTGGCGTGCAAATGGGATCGGGCAAAAAATAAGAAAAAAAAACCTAAAATAAGCATTCTAACCAAAAATCACTATTTTGCCTATATACTCAATGGCAGGCAGAAGCAACATAGCCAGTGAATAGTGGTTGCTAAGGGGGGAGGCTCAGTGTGAGACCGGTAACTATGCATCAGCAGGCAGTCCTATGCAAATGAAGGGAATAATACTGAATCCCAGATTTCCCCTGTATGGTAGTCAGTACCCAACAGTGTAAAAGTAGGAATAGCTTGGTACAAGTCAAGGAGTTAGCTGACATCATAGGTATTTCTCAGGCATACTGTAAGTGGATTGGAGCCCTGTGGCTCAGGTTTGCGCTTAGCTTAGCAGAGCTAATCAAGAGGGTGTATCTGAAACTGCCTAGCACTCTTTACAGTGCCTAAGCAGATGTGCACACTGCACACCGGGTTTTAAAGGGAATAAAAATAGGTAAACCAGAAAATAGCAGCTCTGTGCACATTTGAGCACTGTGTTTGTGCGGCAAGCCCCTGGGCTTAAACAGGAAGGTAATCTAGGAGAACTAGCATAGTTGGCAAGTAAAATGTATCAGAATCAGCCAATTACACAGGCAGCAGACCAGCCCAGCCCAGAACACTACTATAAACTATGCAAACACCTTTCCCTCTGTTTTTTCCCACATATTCTACACCACCGGTGTATACAAGTGGGGGACTTTTAACAAACAAAAACAACAAAATGATAGGGGCTGCAGCAGCTATCAGACATCAACATGTGTAAGAGGTTGAAGGTGGTGAGGATGAGAATGCTGTCAAACAACCTTCAGTGAGGAGATGGAGAAGGGTGTACAGACCCAGGGTAACCTACCAGGGGCTACATGAGCTGGAGATAGTAGAGCACCAAAGGGTGGACAGAGACCTCCTACAGCAAATTGCTGAGCTGTGCCGGCCATGCCTGACACACAGAACTAACAGAGGGTAACCCATCCCAGTGGATATCAAGGTATGTGTAGGCCTAGAAATACCAGCCACAGGTACCTCCCAAAGCCCAACTGGGGATGTCATAGGGTTCTCTCAGTCATCAGCATCCAGGGTATTCCACCGGTTCTTGGATGCCATGTCAGCACATGCCGGTAAACATTTATATATTTCCTCAACAGCCGTGAGGTGTTGGCCAGCAATATACATCTCTTCCACCAGATAGCAGAATACCCTGAGGTGGTGGATGCTATAGACTGCATGCACATATGCATCAAATCACCACCTGGTGAGCGGGGTAGGATCTACATCAACCACAAGGGCTTCCCCCCATCAAATTCCAGGTCGTGTGTGATGCCCAGGGCATTATAATGAAGGTGTGTGCTGGCTGCCCTGGAAGGTATCACGATGTCCACATCTGGCATCTGATGCAGCTGTACCAGAGATTTGCCAATGGGGACATCCCTTACAGTCACCTAGTGGGGGATGCTGGTTATGCACTGGAGCTGTGACTGATGACACCCATCAGAAATGCACACACACACCTGAACAAGAACTCCATAATGAGGCACACGCGCAGACCAAAATCATACTAGATCATGTGTTTGAGATGCTGAAGCCATGGTTCCAGTGCCTAGAAACATCTGGTGGAGCATTGCAGTACTCACCAGCTGCATGTACCCAAATTATCATATGTGCCATCCTAAACAATATGATCCTGCGGAAACAACTGCATCAGGAACAGCACAGGGCAGGGCCACACAGCTCCCCACCAATGCCAAGGCCTGCACAGGCACAGAGTGACTCAGAGGAGGAACAACCTGAGCCTGCCCTAGTAGGTAGATGGAGGAGTGACCAGTATGCTCTGGCCTTGGCAAAGAGGCAACGCATAGCACATACACTGACACAGTAGGGACCCAGGGAATGACACCTCTCTCTGACTGCACATACAGTAAAAGGGATGCCAAACATGACACTACCTGTGCTCAACCATGTATAGGGAGTTTACTATGTGCATCCAAAATAGTCAGCCCCCAGCACCATCCTCAATACTGGCACATGCACAAGGTAAGTCACTGTCCTTGCCAATTGCCGATTGGGTAGTATCTGTTGTTACTCGTATCTATGGTATGGATGTGAGCATGCAAGGGAATCAGGTGGCTGAATGGGATGCCAGCAGATAGTAGACACCTATAGTGGCAGCATGTGATCTGTAACAAACACTGTTGTCACCACAGTAGCCAGTACTACACATGGTGACAAAACCCATTGCAGGAAATGTGCTGGACCACATGTGTGTCCATATGACACACGCATGCCAGTCAGGGAGGTTCACATACCCAACAACAGTCTCAGCCAGCAGGACAGATGTAAACAACACAAACAAAGGCTGTGCCAAGGCCTCTGAATGATGCCTATGTGTAACCTCCCTCCAGTCTTACACAGACAGACTACATCAGGTCAGGCAGTGGGATGTTAGTTCTGAAGGGTAGGAATCAGAAACTAATATATAGGTCAATCAAACCTAAGACCTGTAGTACACTGATATCCCTCTTGTCAGCATGACAGGTTAGAATGCAGAATGAAATGGAGTACCTGATATAGCAGTACAGTCATAGCAGATGTGTACAAGTGTCAGGCATGCCCCCCCAATCCTATGTAGAAATGTAGAAACAGTCAGGTGTGCCCCCCCAATCCTGTGTAGAAATGCAGGAACAGTAAGGTGTGCCCCCCCAATCCTATGTAGAAATGTGGTAACAGTCAGGTGTGCCCACCCCAGTTGTGTGTAGAATTGTAGAAACAGTCAGGTGTGGCTCCCCCAATCCTATGTAGACATGCAGTAACAGCCAGGTGTGCCCCCAATCCTAGGTAGAACTGTAGTAACAGTCAGGTGTGCCCCCCCCACCCAATCCACTGTAGCAATGTAGAAACAGTCAGGTGTGCTCCCCCCAAATTCTATGTAGACATGTAGCAGCAGTCAGGTGTGCCCCCCAATCCTATGTAGACATGTAGTAACAGGCAGGTGTGCCCCACCCCCATCCTATGTAAACATGTAGTAACATGTATGTGAAGGTATCATATCCAGAGGTGGCCAAGGTAGCAGGATAGATTGTAGCATTTGTACAATATGCAGGTATGCCTGTGTTAAGTTGGTGTGTGTTTCATATTGTGTGAGAGTGGTCAGTATGTATGCATGTTGAGGTTTGACCCAGTGACCATTGCCCTCTATTGTCTATGACAGGTCCAAGTCCTCACAGCTGCAGTGCCAAAGGCAGTTCCCACCAGTATAACAAATGCTAGCAGTAAGCCATTGTAAATGTATGGTGGTAATATGTGTCACCATCTGAAATATGGACATAGCATGGCTGTTGGGCTAGATATACAAGCAGTACACAGGGAAAAGTACCCCAGATAAACAGTATATAATGTGTAACTGTGAAATGGACACACCCTTGGAATTGTACATACAGGTATGTATGACATTATCTGGGCCTGCAGTAGGGAATACCAGTGTCATCCGGCCAAATATTAGCAGATCACAAATGTGATAGGACTGATGTATTGGGAAACAGCTGATGTAACTGCACATGCCAGCATAACTGGAAAGCCCCATGCATATCTGTGAGTCAGATGCAAGAAGTGTCCATAGCACAGATGCACTCAGCTCACCCAAACACCACCCAAAGGTACCTCTCTGGTCGTATCCCTGCTGTTGGGAATGGGTACAATATGACCCCCACCTGTGTATGGCAATAAGGAAAGAATGCAGCATGCAATGCAGGTGTCCCATGCAGGTGTGTCTGTAGCTGTAGGTAGCACCCTGCCAGCATCTACACCACCTGATCAATACTGATAGAAAGTACTGGAATGAACACCTAGCACACCTACCCTGTCACCCCAGGGGAATATACTGTATGGCGGTCTGGGACTGAAGGACTAACAGAATGCAACGGCCTGCCACAGCTGGCCTGCATCACCACCAAATGGCCTACAGGCCTCTGCCAAAGGCCTGTGTCTCACACGTACTGCCAATGCATGTAATGTCATGGACACCAAAATAACAACATAACATGCTACACATAAGCCATATGCAAGACCATGCAGAGAAACCACAGTAACATGTCCACCATGTCCCACTGCATGAACTGTGGACCAACACCAAAACACAGCTGTGATGAGGTGATAACCTTAAGGAAAGTATCAGAGAATGTATACATAATGTATGGAAGAGGATAGAATAATAGAGGGGGTGGGAGCATGGGCAGTATGGAATGTGCAAGGTCTGACACACAGCTTTGTGCACATACTATCACTGGCTGCAAACACATAAATGGGTGGCTACAAACCTGCCCATACACCACAATAGGGGTAATGTCCTGACTTATTACCCCTGCCTCTGGGTAACCTGTGTGAATATGTACAGTTGTGAGGTATTGCCACAGCAAGATGAAGCCATACTGTCATGTTGATGGATGTACAAGTATGGGATCCTCTGCCAGCACTGCACCAAGGTGCTGAACCAGATACACAGACCCAGCAGCAAGTGTCTGCAGCTCCCCCTTCAGAATGGCATAATTTTCCATGAATATTTGCCCACAATACTGGACACAGCTGCATTCACCCTTGTTCCCCAGGACATCACTGTGACCAAGAATGTCCACCTGACAGTACTTGAGGACATAAAACATCACAGTGTATAACAGTACACATGTCTGTATATTTATACTAACACCAGTACCATGTAGCAGAAGCAGCGCAGATGCAGTCACATACAGTACACAGGAACCCTTGCACAGTTTGACCCCATATTGTCAAATGATCTACAGATACCCTGCAGAAACAGGTTGCTACCTGTAGGTGTACAACACAAAGGTCTGCACTGGAGTACAAACTAGCTGGAATGGATCCACACATTCAATACAGAAGGGCATACTGGGCATGCTCACACACACACAGAGAAATGAAGGCAATGTCAGACAACAACATACTGAAAGGTCATACTGGGCATTCTCACACTTAAACAAATGAAGCCCATGTCTGTAAATAACAGTGGACCATACATATCTGACAGTTGCAGATGTTAGAACATACACTCCTTAATATGCACAAGTCATGCTTTGCACACACATTGGATAGGAATTCAGACATATAACCAGGGACAATACACTATAATATGCCAATCGTAGTTATACATAGAGGTGTGGAAAAGCATGACAGTGACAAAGAGCCATCTATCATTAGGCCTGTCCCACCCAGCACACATGATGTGTAAATGTCACTTACTGTAAAAAATAGCCACTGGTATTCATCAGCATACAGACTATGTGATGCAAGTTATAGCTGTGCAACACGACTGTACAAGGCAGTAGACATCTAGCAGTTGTATACATGTACCTGCAGAATATAAACCTGTGTGTGCCTGCATGTGGTGTATCAACCTCTAGATGAATGGGTTATAGCCCACGCACACACGCTGCCCTTCTCATAGCCCTGCTATGATAAGCTTGCTGATGCCATCCACTTTGAAATACACCTTTGGGAATAGAGTAGCCCAGTAATCTCTGTGGTGCATCCTAAAACTGTGTAATGCTGTACTGTGATAAACTAGTTAGGTAGGAGTTCTAATGCCAGACATGGCAACTGTGTGTATGTCCTTGTCTGTGAAAGAAGCAATGCTTTTTAGGCTAGTCAAACTCACTACAATTCAATGCCCTACTTTGGCAAGGCTGCTGATGTCATTCAGTTTGAATTACAACTTTGGGAAAAATGCAGCCCAGTAATCTCTATGGCACGTCCTATAACTGCATGATGCTGTAATATAATAAACTAGCTAGGTAGAAGTTCTAATCCCAGACATGGCAACTGTGTGTGTGTGTGTGTGTGTGTGTGTGTGTGTGTGTGTGTGTGTGTGTGTGTGTGTGTGTGTGTGTGTGTGTGTGTGTGTGTGTGTGCCTCTGTCTGTGTAGGGAGCAATGCATTTTAGGCTAGTCACACTCACTACAATATAAATGCCCTACTTTGTCAAGGCTGCTAATGTAATTCACTGTGAAATACACCTTTGGGAAAGAAATAGCCCAGTAATCTCTAAGGTGCATCCCAAAACAGCGTAATGCTGTAGTGTGATATAGGACTTTGGTAGGGGTTCTATTCCTACACATGGTAAGAGTGGCTGTCTGTGCACGGAGCAATGCTTTTTAGGCTAGTAAAACTCACTATGAAAAAAAAAGCCCTACTACGGCAAGCCTGCTGATGTCATTCACTGTGAAATACACCTTTGGGAAAAAAGTAGCCCAGAAATCTCTGTGATGTGTCCTATAACACCATAATGCTATAGTGAGATATAGTATATTGATAGGGTTTCTATTCCCACACATGGCAAGTGTGGATGTTTGTGTGTGTGTGTGTGTGTGTGTGTATTTCCCTGTGTAGGGAGCAATGATCTTTAGGCTAGTCACACTCACTGTGAATCAAATGCCCTACTTTGGCAAGCCTGCTGATGTCATTCACTGTGAAATACAATTTTGGGAAAGAAGTAGTCCAGTAATATCTATGGTGTGTCCTACAACAGTATAAGGCTGTAGTGTGATATAGTAAGTTGGTAGAGGTTCTATTCACACACATGGCAAGTGTGGATGTTTGTGTGTTTGTCTTTGTGTAGGGAGCAATGCTTTTAGGCTAGTCACACTCACTACTAATCAAATGCCCTACTTTGGCAAGCCTTCTGATGTCTTTCACTGCGAAATACATCTTTGGGAAAAAAGTAGCCCAGTAATCTCTGTGGTGCATCCTATAACAGCGTAAGGCTGTAGTGTGATATAGTATGTTGGTAGGGGTTCTATTCCCACACATGGCAAGTGTGGGTGTTTGTGTGTGTCTTTGTCTGTGTAGAGTGCAGTGCTTATTAGGCTTGTCACACTTACTATGAATCAAATGCCCTACTTTGGCAAGCCTGCGGATGTCATTCACTGTGAAATACACCTTTGGGAAAAAATAGCTCAGTGATCTCTGTGATGCATCCTATAACAGCAGAATGCTGTAGTGTGATATAGTTCTTTGGTAGGAGTTCTATTCCCACACATGGCAAGTGTGGATGTTTGTATGTGTATGTCTTTGTCTGTGTAGGGAGTAATCCTTTTTAGGCTAGTCACACTCACTACAAATCAAATGCCCTACTTTGGCAAGCCTGCTGATGTGAACACTGTGAAATACACCTTTGGGAAAGAAGTGGCCTGGATATCTCTGTGGTGCATCCTATAACAGCATAATGCTGTAGTGTGATATAGTACTTTGATAGGGGTTCTATTCACACACATGGCAAGTGTGGATGTTTGTGTGTGTGTATTTGTCTGAGTAGGGAGCAATGCTTTTTATGCTAGACACACTCACTGCAAATCAAATGCCCTACTTTGGCAAGGCTGCTGATGACATTCACTGTGAAATACACCTTTGGGCGAAAGGTACTCCAGTAACCTCCATGGTGCATCCTATAACTGCATAATGCTGTAGTGTAATAAACTAGTTAGGTATGAGTTCTAATCCCAGACATGGCAGGTGTGTATGTGTCTGTGTTTGTCATTTGTGTCCTGTAGCTGTGAGTGTGTAACAACTGGACTCATTGTGGGGTGGGTTTTGCAAATTTCTTATATGGCGGCCCTATTATATGTCACAATGTCCAACTTACAAGGATGACAGATGCAAAATTGCCAAGAGACTTGGGTGGCAAACCATACCCCTACATGTGACATGAAGGCCTGCCAAACAAAGTTAGCAATCCTTGTATTTACACAGAGAACACTCTCAACCCATGTCTCATACACAAACACCCTTGCCTAGGCAACAACTGCTATGCTGGTAGTATTCTGCATATTGCCCACAGATAGTAACCATGATGTGATTGCAGTGGAGTACAGAGGGCATGGCACGCTGTCCATCAGTACAATATGCATGTACATGCAGACAGTGTGCCTAAACTATGCTCCCCACTGGACACCTGCAACACCTGTGTTGCATCAAATGTGACCCACAAAGGACATACCATTCTTTATACACATGCCCTGTAAGGACAGATGCCAATGAAACCAGGGAATACCTGTATCATGCTATCAATGTAGGTGCAGGGTCAACCTGCTGTCCATTACCTGTTACCAGCAGATGAGGCCAGGGCAGGCACATCTGATTATAGCAATCTGTGTACACAACTTGGGCCAGACATCCCAGGTACAGTTCCACATGTCACTGTGCATGCATGTGGGATGTGTCCACATCCCAGACAGCATCCATGTCATGGACTAAAAAACACATATATAGCAAGTATTGAACAGCAATGGCCACACACAATAGTTACCCAGGTGTCTGAATGGTGAATACAGTACCCACCTGTGTGGGCCTGTCCAGACAATACACCCGTGAACCAAACTTCAGACCCTTGTCATGTGGCTTGATTCCAAGGTATACCCTTCACCTAGCCTTGTATAGCCTTCTAGCACAGTCAACCACTACACACCCATGAAGCAATGCACGCATGCATGTCAGTACTGGTACCCTTTGTCTGTACATATGGTATCTGATGCTTATGCCTCATTCACACTCACTACAACCCCCATTGGCATACTGAAGCATGCTGTCTAATGTCAGACATCTCCACATACCCTTTGCCCATATACCCTCTGGATAACCCCTGTGGTGCATGTGATACATGCACAGAACTGTATTGTGGCAAAATAACTAGTTAGGAAGTGTATCCCTGACCCTACCAAGTGTGTCATTGTGTGTGAGTCCCTGAGAGAGCGTGGCTGTGTTGATGCTGTCACCTGTTCATGTGGACAGGCATGTGTACTACACCTACCGTATCACTACCATGTCACTGTTGCAGATGTCACACACCATCACATATACGTTTGGACAGCTCCTCAACATGTAAGCTATTTGGTGCATGCAATAACTGCATAGACATGTGATAGCAATACATAGTCATTCAGGGGTTTGATACCCTGTACTGGTAGGTGTGTGACACAGACATGCTTAGGTTTTACTCTCCCACCCCCCCCCCCGACTTACTTTGTTTCTGTCTGCCTCTCTCACTCCTTCTCTGGTGGATGTGGAGAACTACACCTGCTTTGCTTAGGCAGCAGCATGTGTTTTGTAAGTGATGCTAATGATCAGCTGATGGCCTCTCCACAAATTGCAGCCCTCCTCTAACTGATTGCATGTGGAACAGCTGTGGTAACATTCCCATAGCCAATTGCATGGAAACACACTCCAATATCTAGGAACATCATGTTGGTGTTGGCCCTTTTCATTCACTGTTAGCAGGACCTAGATCTGGTGTTTGGCAAACAGCATCACAGATGGTTTTGGGATTTACCTCTAACAACATACACTGTGAAAACAGGCCAACACACATGAGGGGGATGTGTCTGACATGACTACAGAATGTAAGTGTTGCTATTCTGCATTTGGAGTAATGTTGGTTTAACAGGGTGTGTGTGGATATGGTTGGTCTACATGTTTTAATACCTGTCATGACAGTGCTAGGGTTTTGAGGAAACCCCCATCTGTAGGGTCATCTGCAGACTGGGCAGTGTGTGGTGCCTTTTGTTTCTTGTGTTACTCACAGAGCAGCTATCTGCGAACTGCAGAAGCATAGTGTGAGGATTGCAATCAGTACATGGTGAAAGCCATGAGAGTTACTGACTTCATATCCCTCATAGGACATATGTCACAACAAACCCTGTTACAACAGTAAATGTATGAGGTTATCACAGCAGCATGTCAATATTGGCCCTGTGTATGTGCCTCCAGCCACAACTCTGTCAACCTTTCTACATATGTCATGCAGTAAGAGGTGCGTATGTTCTGTACACCATACTTTATTGACATCATATCTGATAACAAGCCAGTGAGATATCACACTGCTACACATGTTATGTACAGTAGGAGTTATATTTGAGGATATAACCTGGACATTCTGTGGTTGTGTGTACAGTACTGAGGTCTGTGTATTTATGGTGATTGCCGAGAGTGTGTGTTTTATGAATATGTACCTTGGCCAGTGTACAGACTGTGGTAGATGTCATTGTTCTTGGTCCTGTTATATCTGATGTTACATGCTGCTCCAGTGTATGATACCCTATTGGCTTACATGTTTGTAGGGCCAACCACACCCATGCCCCATACCACAAACAGGCATTGGACCACACTGTGTAGTGGCTCAGTATATATAGGGTTAGTGTGTGAGTGGCACATATGTGGATGGTGGTGATCAGATAGTCCATATACTGTAATATTATGTTAGCTTACCATATGTGGCTGTGGCTGTGTTTACACTGGTTGTGGTTATGCACTTTCTCACAGGTGTCTGTTACTCTGTGCTGTGACATGTCTGCACAGTCTGCTATATATGCAAGTACATGTGTATTCCCCCATAAGAAATGTAGGCCAGTGTTGAGCCAGTCTGCCTGTAGCCGCACAGTGCTTTGTTACATGCCTAGCAGCTTAGTGTACTTACCCAGTGTGATGTTATGTCCAGATACTTGCATAGATGTACTGCTGCCAGGCCACCATAACAGTCATGTATTACAGACAAACCAGTGGGATGCTGTACAGATGTATGTCACTAACTAGTGGGTAGTATGTGGCCATGTAACCTCTGTACCAGTGGTTCTTATGTGTCAGGACAGACAGGGTGTGTGAATGCATAACCTATGGGGGCAAATATATACCATTATTTACGTGATATACCCATCTACATGGCTGTTAACATCCACATTGTCAGGCGTGGTCCACATGTCTTGCACTAAGGGATTCTGTGTATACCTCTGGACTGACCAGAGTGTGTCATACTGTCCACATTTATTGGCCATATTTCTGCTGTAGTCCACATGATCATTACTGTGCTAGCAGTGGTACTGTACTATGATGTGGTAGGATGTCTGTCAGTAGCCAATGATGCACATGTTAAAAGCAGATGTGACCTCCCACACACAACATGTCTGTGAAGACAACCCTTATTACAGTAGCAATAGTCTACATATATAGCTGCAATCCATACTTGACATCCCCTTGCACTAAGAGGTTGGGACTATTAGGTCTGAGGTAGTTCTCCACTCCATGTTCTGGACATATGGTGAACATATATGTATGTATAATCATCCATATATCTATATAGATATATACACATACACATATTGACATACATATATATATATATATATATATATATATATATATATATATATATATATGTGTGTGTATATATATATATATATATATATATATATATATATATATATATATATGCATATTAACACTCAGATATGTACATATATACAGCAATATATGTCTACACATAGACAGACAGAGATACAGATACAGATATACTTATGGATATCTACATACATATTGACGGTAATAGGTATATCAGATTAGATATGTATGCACATATAGTTATAGATATCTACATATATATCTACATATATAGGCATATCGGTACACATAGGATGTGCATACATATATAGCTATATATACATATATCTATATATATATGTATATATGAAGAGATGTACACATGGCCATATATATGTTGCACTATACAGATGTGTATGCAGACATATGTATGAATATACATGTGTATGTACATGTGGACATATATCAACCTATTATATATATATATCCACATTCCTGTCATGTATAAACCTCATGGTTGTGTATACCCTTCCAGATGTACCTCACCGTATTTATCTGCTATGTGTACATTATGATAAAACAACATATGTGATGCAACTGTCATATTAATAACAAGTACTACACAATTGCAGAATTAAAGGCAATTGTTCCATTCTAATCAATATGTGTATTGACAGATATATTGGAAAAACAACAAGTGTCTTCACAGTGGTTATGGCGTAGTGGTTAAGTGTTGTGACTATAGTGTACAGGGTCCTGGGTTCAAGACCTGCAAGGTCTGTTCATTTTGTTGCTGGGTAGAAGAAGGGCTGTTGGATACAGAGTGGTTAAGGCAGTTTTGAGCAGCTTTAAGTGTGTTTGCACAGGTTTGCGCGAAGCTAAGCGGTGCTAAGCTATGGGTAAACTTATGGGCGGTTACACAGCGTAGGCTTTGCTTACCAGTGCGCAAATCAGCTTAGCTGTTATATTGCAGCGATGTTGATACCTGCTAAGCATGGTTTAGCCCTGGTAACCAGTTCACACCATCCAGTCTAATAACATAGTAGGGTAATGACATCTGTAATAAGTGTATGTAATGCCATGTAAAATACTTGCGCCTATGCACTAGAAAACCTCCTCAGCTGGTCAACCCACCATCTCCCCCAAGAAACTATAATTTTAGGTGAGTTCAATATTGACTAGCAATCCTGTTCTGGCAACCATTCAACCCATCATGTAAACCTTCATGGCTTCACCCAACTAGTCCAGCCACCAACCAGGATAAATAAAAACTCCAGCAAGCACACTACCCTGGATTGGATACTAGTCAGTAAGAGCCCCCAGTCATATATAACAGGCTGCTTATCAGATAGCCTCAGTGATCACTCCCCAACATTCCTACTCAAAAAATACCTATACCAAGCTAAACCTGTCATCTACCGTCAAATACGTAAAAAACTAAACTTTAACCCATTCACATTCATCTCATCCCTCAAAGAATGTAACTGGCATCCTCTAAACTACCTCAGTCTTTTTTTTTCAAAACAGGTTTATTGTTTTAACATATAAGAGAAATATCATAACAATTTTATACAAGTAATTAAAAATAGGTATTATTATAATATTCAACAAAACAACTAAAGTATTTACAAAGACATCCACTACAATCAGATCAATTAATTAAACTAAAATACCATGCTATTGAAATTAGAATTTTTTTAACACATTTTGTAAATTATCCCATACAATATAATATGATGTTTTTCTAGTTGTTCTCATTCTAATTGTGCTTATTTCCATATGGCACATTATATTCATAACATTTTTAAATTCATTGAACGAAGGAGGTGTATCTGAAATCCAATTTCTAGTTATTATTTTCCTGGCCACTGCTAGGATAGACCATAACAAGGGAAGCTTAATCTTTTTAACACATTGAGGTACAGGTGTGTTGAATAATATAAGAGACTTAGAAATAATGAAATTATCTGAAAAAGAGCCTGCAAAAATTCATTAATTGACTTCCAGTATTCTTTCAACTTCATACAGTCATAAAACATATGAGCCCAGTCAGCATTAATTTCTACATTACATCTCTTACATAGATTATCTTTATTATTTATTTTATTCATCATCAAAGGTGTATAAAAGATCTATGTAAAAATTTCCATGTATAAAGTCTCCAGACAATGGAAGATGTAGTTCTATAAGCAGATTCCAATATATATTGTTTATCTTGTTGAGTTGGTGGGTCCCCATTAATAGAGGTGAAATAATTCCAGTATGAATCTACACTGTAAAAAGTTTCTTGTCTGATAATTTTATGTATATATGAAAGTTTACCTTTATCAGAAACTTTATGCTGTAAATTTAATATCAAGTAATCAATCAGTTTTGGAATAGATTCTTTAACTGTTATAGACATTAGATCTATTCTATCAATGAGATGTTGTCTAAAGATCTGAACCTCTAACCAGCAAGTTTCTCTTAGATCAAATTCTTGTTTTAAGAAATCTAGATTTTTAACTTTATTATCAGATATCAGCTGATACCAGTACTTTAGATCATTATCTATAGCTAAATGAGCTCCTTCAGAAGTAGATGACATAAGCATATCCTGAGTATACATTATAGGGAATACAATAAAATTCCATTCCCTATACTTAGGGTGCATGAATATAAAGTTACGATAACTAATAATAATATTTAATGGGTAACAAACCATATGTTTAGGTGTAATAGGTGAAGTACAAAATTCCTTTAGCAACCACAACATGGAGTTATTTACAATCATATTTTTATGTGTTAAGGAGAGATTTTCATGAAGTGCATACTAATTAGCTCCCAATAATCTTTCCATTTTGCGATATATGACTGATCTATTAATAAAGTAATAACTTTTATAATAGAAGAGATAATATATAAATTAAAGTCTGGAAAAGAAATACCCCCTTGAGACCAGCTATTAGTATGTTTCTTTAATGCAATCCTAGGTCTATTAGGTGCCCATAAGAAATTTAACATTAGTGTATTCAGTTTCTTGATAATTATTTTTGTAGGTGAAAGTATTATTGATTGTATTAAGTATAAAATCTTGGGGAATATTATCATTTTAATAATTATAAGTCTTTCCTCCATAGTAAAAAACATATTATTCCAGGTATTAAAAAGATTTTGTATATTAAGAAAACAGGTATTATAGTTATTATATATAATAGATTTAATATCTTTAGATAGTATTATACCTAAATAAGTTATCTGACCTGAATTGGGTACATATTTAGTAAAATCACTAATGAGAATATTTTTTCGTGTATATATAGGTAGTATTTTAGTTTTTTCTTCATTGAATATTAAACCAGAAATACTTTTAAAATTCATCATTTTATCAAATAAAGACTGCATAGAAGAATTAGATCCTGCTGATGTAATTAGAACATCATCTGCAAAAAGTTGAATTTTTGATGTTGTATTTTCGTCTATTTCAAAACCCTCTATGTCAGTACTGTTTCTAATCAAATTAGCCCAAGGCTCCATTACTAAAGTGAATAATAGTGGAGAAAGTGGACATCCTTGCTTTGTACCTTTAAGAATGGGTATTTTTGTGAAACATATGTTCCTACCTTAATATAACCCAGCGTTCCTTTGTATAAATGCTCAATTAAATTTACAAATGCATCAGAGAAGTTTGTGCATTTCAGTTAGGTAAACAGATAGTCCCAACTTACTGAATCAAATGCTGAACCTATATCAAGACTAATAAGTGTTAAATCTTTCTTTTTCCTATTTGCAAAATCAATTAATGTTAAAGTTCTTCTTATATTATCAAAAGTATTTCTATTTACAATGAAGCCTGTCTGATCTATATCTATAATGCCGGGATGATTGTCTTCAATCTATCAGCAAAATACTCATAAACATTTTATAATCAACATTAAGTAATGAGATGGGTCGATATGAAGAACATCTAGTTGGATCTTTATTAGGTTTTAAAATTGGTGAAATAAATGTATATTGCCAAGATGGGGGTTATTAACTCAGTTTGGGCCAGAATAAAACCTTATGTATTAATGAATATGTAGTTTTAGAAAGGATTTTATATATCTCTGGTATAATACCATCATTACCCGGTGCTTTGTTTGATTTAAGCTTATTTATTTGTGTAATAACTTCTGTATATGAAATACTCTTGTCCAATAGTTTAATCTGTTGTTTATTAAGCTTTTTATTCATGTTTGTGGTTATAAACTCCTTTATTTTATCTTTAGGTTCCATGTTAATGTTGTTATGGTTAATCTTGTGAAAGTGATTTCTAAATTCATCCAGTATTTCTGGTATACTAGAAACATTCTTCTTTTCCTTAGAGAAAAGATTTCTTTGATATGGTTTTGTTTATTCAATCTTTTTGTTTTATTTTTAAGTCTATGTAAGTATTTGGGGCTTATTGAATAAGACAAAACTTGTATTCTCTAAAGTTATTTTAACTTTATGAGTTAAAATTTCTTTGTATTTCTCATTTAGTTTGTTTATTTCTTCAATAACTTTCTTGTCCATAATATTGTCTTTATTATTATGTTTATAAGAGTCTAATTTACTTTGAATATCTAACAATTCCTTATCCCAAGATTTCCTTTTTATTATTATACCATCTGATACTTTGTCCATATAGATATGATTTTAAGGCATCCCAAACATAGACAATGGAGACTTCAGGAGTATTATTTATGTCTAGAAAATGTTGTACTTCTGAAAGTATATATTCTTTATAGTCTTTTAGCTGAGTTAAGTATGCTGGTATCCTTTTGATCTGAACATTATGAGTATTTTTTATCATGAATTCAAAAACAATTGAGTTATGATGAGATATAGGACATGAAATGATTTTGGAATTAATTAAATCTGTTATCATCTGGTTAGAAATAAAGACCCTATCTATTTTTGAATAAGTTTTGTATCTGTTAGAAAAAAAGGTGTATGGTAATGATTTTGAATCTATCTGATTATTAATATCATTCAAATGATAAGAATTAGCAAAATCATTTAAATGTTTTGCATTAGATGTAATTCTTCTTTTCCTTATAGTGGTAATATCACTTTCATGTAGTATACAATTAAAATCACCAGCTAAAATAATATCCCCTATAGAGAATGATATGATCTTATCAATATGATGTTTCACTGTATTAATACCAATTCCAGGTATCCAATATACATTAATTAAAGTGTAAGTCTTCCCATTAATTTGTATTGTAACCATACAAAACATTCCTTTGTCATCCTGAAAAGACTTAATGGTTTTAGGAATGGGCATACTTTTATTCCATAAAATAGCTACTCCTCTTTTTTTCTGAGTGTGCTCTGAACTAACCAGTACTGTATACTTATTAGTGGCTAGTTTATCAATATCTTTTTTCAAGAGATGGGTTTCTTGCAGGAAGACTAGATTGGCCTTGTGTAAATTAATGTATCTTATTAGGCTTGCCCTTTTACACGGATTATTCAATCCATTAATGTTTAAAGAAATTCCTTTTAAAGATGTCATTTGGCATTTTTAAAACTCAAGAATCTTATGATCGAAATAACAAATAACAAGATAAATAATGTTACATCTCCTCTTTTAGGTGTACCTTTAAATATAGCAGTATTTATTAAATCTCTTATGGGATTTTGTATAGGATTCAATTTTGTTTGTAGTGACAATGAGTGTACAAAATATATTGTGGATGTCAAAACTATATACATATAACAATGAACAAGTGAAAATAATGTAAGGATTAAACCTTGCATCCAGCCTGGAGTTGAAAACTCCAACTTAGAGTAGTATTTACTACTCAAGTTAACCCCCTACCCTAAGCAGCAGTACCTCAGCTACCACCTTATCAATTTAATACTAGTTATATTTAACTGAGGTTAACAGTTTTCAATTCAATTATCTATCAAGACAAAACTACACATTTGGTAAAACAGCATCATATAAACTAAAATAAACTTTTTTTTAAAAAACTGTTCATACTACTATATAGATCTATGTAATATATAACACTTGTATTCAAATAGCATTCAAATAATCTTGATGTTAGAAATCAAGAGGGGAGAAAATTAGGTTCTAACATTCATTTAAATCAAAAACTTTGGCTAATATGATTCAGACATTACATATATTAAGATGGATCTATTTTCTGTCATGTGAATACTATTAACAGCTTCCAAAAAAAAAATCTTGAATTGTTTGTATATGAGCATTTACTTAAACTCATTATTGTCAATAGAGTAAAATATTGTATTCATAAAAATTATTATAAATCATATTGCATAGTTATGCAAATTCTCAGAAACACTTGCATTATTTAAAAAAAAAGCCATCACACACATACACACAGACACACACACACATACATACACACACACATACACATACACACACACACACACACACACACACACACACACACACACACACACACATATATATACATATATATATATATATATCTGATCTCACTGAGTTATGTCCTTGTTGAGCACTATCCTACTTGCTGTCCCTAGAATAAATCTGTCTGCTTTATAGAAAATAATGCACAGCAAACACATTTTAGTAACCAGGTTTTACAATCATGCTAACCTACTGCTTTAAAATATATCACATGACATTTCTTCCAGAATAGAATTATAAAATTGTTATGCTTGTCAATCAGATGAATTAAATGAATTATAATAAAGTATATGTTTGGAACAGAAGTTTTTAACACAGATTATTATGCTGCTGTTAAGTAGATTTTCAAAAACATTTAAATAAATGTTTCATTTTCTATGCCTTCTAAAATAAGACATTTACTTACTACAAGAAACTACATCATTTAAACTCATTATAACTGACATTTTATGAATAGAGTATTTTTCCTGAATCTGTGGTGTGTCAGTATGATAACTAGGTCAGAGGTTGTACTAACTGCTTTCAGTTTCTCTGTGAGAATTCTGTGAGTTGAAGCTTTTGAAGTAGTTCATGGACACTGTGCATGAGACAGCCCACATCCCAGATTGTCTCCCTTAACATTTTGGCGGGAAACTTATTAAAACTTGTGGCAAACATTAATTTTGTCAATAGAGTAAAAAATATTGTATTCATAGAAATTATTATAAATCATATTGGATAGTTATGCAGATTCTCAGAAACACTTGCATTATTATATAAAAAAAAAAAGCCATCACACTTACACACACACACACATACATACACACACACACACACACACATATATATATATATATATATATATATATATATATGATCTCACTGAGTTGTGTCTTTGTTGAGCACTATCCTACTTGCTGTCCCTAGAATAAATTTGTCTGCTTTATACAAAATAATGCACAGCAAACACATTTTAGTAACCAGATTTTACAATCATGCTAACCTACTGCTTTAAAATATATCACATGACATTTCTTCCAGAATAGAGTTATAAGATTATTTATGCTTGTCAATCAGATGAATTAAATGAGTTATAGTAAAGTATATGTTTGGAACACAAATTTTAACACAGATTATTATGCTGCTGTTAAGTAGATTTTCAAAAACATTTAAATAAATGTTTCATTTTCTATGCCTTCTAAAATAAGACATTTACTTACTACAAGAAACTACATCATTTAGACTCATTATAACTGGCATATTTTATGAATAGAGTATTTTTCCTGAATCTGTGGTGTGTCAGTGTGATAACTATGTCAAAGGTTATACTAACTGCTTTCAGTTTCTCTGTGAGAATTCTGTGAGTTGAAGCTTTTGAAGTAGTTCATGGACACTGTGCAAGAGACAGCCCACATCTCAGATTGTCTCTCTTAACATTTTGGCGGGAAACTTATTAAAAAACTAGTGACAAACATTCATTTAGTAGTGTAAATGCATGTAAACATGACAAAACCTTCACAATGTATTCCACAGACCATTACAGCCTCTTACATCTTTTCAGAAAGAGAAACAAATTGAATCACAGCTTGCCATTAAATCTTCAGATATTTTGACTGGTTATGAAACAAAACATTATAACTGACATATTTTATGAATAGAGTATTTTCCTGAATCTGTGGTGTGTCAGTGTGATAACTATGTCAAAGGTTATACTAATTGCTTTCAGTTTCTCTGTGAGAATTCTGTGAGCTGAAGCTTCTGAAGTAACTCATGAACACTGTGCATGAGACAGCCCACATCTCAGATTGTCTCTCTTAACATTTTGGCGGGAAACTTATTAAAAACTAGTGACAAACATTCATTTAGCAGTGTAAATGCATCTAAACATGACAAAACATTCACAATGTATTCCATAGATCATTACAGCCTCTATGTAAGTAAAATTAAGCCCAAAATTACCAACAAGCAATAAAACTCAACATTCTTCTCCCAACTCAATTTTCATACAAATCCTATTATTCTCTGTGCCCACACAATCAAAAGCATTTCTATATATTAATAAAGAAAAGAAAAAGAGAGTAGAAAATAAAAGGGAGTGAGGCAGAAATAAAAACATGTAAGAGAAAGCTGTAAGAAGTATATACAATGGAATGTTACTTACTGTTTATATTAATAGAGTTAAAAATAAAACATATTATTTACTCTTATTTAGTTCTGATTATTATTAGTTAAAGCATAACAGATTATTTACAAACAGGCATAAGCAGTATAATCAAGAAAGTATAATTAGAAATAGCATTTGAAGAACTTATAAAAACTTTTACAAGGAATAAATATGTTATTATTCTATTAATGATATTTTCATTACTGTTCTCTCCTGCCCTCCCCACCCTTTACCCACTACATAATCTAAATAGAATGTCATTGTTTAAACAAAGAAAATAATAAAAGGAGAAGGAAAAAAGGTAAAGATAAAAATGTATCAAATTACTAACCTTACTTCTTTTCAGAAAGAGAAACAAATTGAATCACAGCTTGCCATTAAATCTTCAGGTATTTTGACTGGTTATGAAACAAAACATTTCTTTGCACATAGAGAATAACTTTGATTAAATCTTTTCCAAAATATTTGTGGCTTTCTGGAAATGCAGGAACTATATTCAAAAGATTAATAATGAACTAAAATGATGAGAGAGAAAAAAAACATATAACAAATCATTTGTTTTTTAGTCTCTTCTTCTTCTTCTCTGAAGTCTTCCATGAAGCTTCAGTTGCCAATCTCTTTAATGAAGAACTAGCCCATTCCATTTTTTCTATTTTATCCAAAATCCATTTATCTTTGACAAACAGTAAAGCAGAGTCTAAATCATCGAAAACCTTAGGACCATCAGGAAGGAAGATTTTAAGCTTGACATGAAACAGAAGGTATGTTTTAAACTGTGCTTTTTTAAGCTCCCTTATTAGTGGCAGAAAAACTTTTCTTTTAGCTATTACCATGGAAGAATAGTCATTGTCAAAACGCACAGTTGTCTCATTAATCTTAACAGGAGCTTTAGCCCAAGCAGATTTAAGAACCATCTCTTTATCAAAAGATGATAGAAATCTAACTATAACTGATCTAGGATATTTTTTGTTAGAGTTAGTATTAGCTATAGATCTATGTGCTCTTTCGATACCAAAAGAGAATGCTTCTGGTAAGTCTAAAGTTTTAGGGAGCCAAGTTGTTAAAAAAGAAGTAATATTATTACCTTCAATATTTTCTGGCAGTCCAAAAATCCTAATGTTATTGCGCCTAGATCTATTTTCCAGGTCATCCAGCTTTGTTTGTAAATGTGTATTTTGTTTCAGCAGAAACTCAATGTTGATTTCCTCTTCTTGGATTCTATTTTCCATGTCATTCACAGCTTCTTCTATGCCTGTCATCTGGTTCTTCTGTTGTTGCAGGTCTGTATGTAACAGGTCTATTTGTTTTGTAGTTTTTCTATGAAGGTGTCTATTTTAGTATCCATTTTATCAGTAAGTTGCTGGATTATAATTATCAGAGACTGAAGTTCTTTCTTGATGCTGGAGTCTTGAGAATTTGTCTTACTGGAACTCATTTCAGACTGATAAACTGACAGGAAAATTTCCACAGTGATTTCTGACAGGAATATTGTTAAGATTTCCTTTCTTTTTTAGATATAGTTCAAGAACTATATAAAACAAACGTATTTAGAAAGAAAATTACTTCAAAAATTAATTTTTAAGTAATTAATTCCTGTCAGTGTAATAAAATTGGTGGAGCTGAAGAAATCTGCTGCTATCCTGTGTTCATCCTTGGCCACGCCCCCTAAACTACCTCAGTCTTGATGACACAGTTGAATTTTTTAATACTACCTTTCTGAGCATCCTTAATTACCATGTCCCCATAAGAATTTCCAGAACCAAAGCACAACCCTCCCCATGGCTACAGAAAACCATTAAGTCAGAAATGAAAAACAGGGATAAAGCCTGGGAGCACTGGCGCAAAACCAAAACCCCCTCAACTAGACAGAAATTCCTAGAACTATGCAATAGAGTCAAAAAGCTAGTAAAACAGGACAAATTCCAATAGTACCAGTCTGCCCTAGACTCCTCCCAACACAGCCCCAAACAATTCTTGCCCTCCATAAACTCCATCCTCCACCCAGGTAAAGTCAGTACCCCTCCTCTTAACATCCCTCACTCCTCAGAATATATTGCTACCTCATTCAACACGCACTTCACACAAACCATACTATCACTAGCTAAACAACACAACCCCCCTCCCCTCCAACCCACACCTTCAACTAGTAATCTCCCCACTGCCTTCTCTTTTTCTCCTGTACCTAACTCCAACATAAAAAACTCTTAACTAAACTTAAGCCCACCAAATTTGCAGCAGACAATCTCACAAGTGAATACCTACAAATTGCAGCTGATGCTCTGGCCTACCCATTATCCATCTTGATTAACTGATCTCTGTCAGAAAGTTACGTTCCCACACTGTGGAATGTATCACATATAATTCCCCTCCACAGAATTAACCAATTACCGCCCTATAGCTATTCTCTCTCCCCTCTCCAAAATACTAGAGAGATGCATACACTCTCAGGTCTCAGACTACCTCCTTACTAACAACTTCCTTTCCAACACTCAGCATGTTTCCGACCAAACCATAGCACCACCACTGCCATACTCTCCTTTACTAACACTATCATTCAGCATAAAAACAATGGCTATCTCTCCTCTGCTACTTTTCTAGACCTATTTGAAGCATTTGACATGGTCCCACACAAACAACTTATCTCTGTTCTCAATAACCTATCCTTCTCTCAATCAGTCACCAACTGGTTTCAGAGTTACCTGTCTGACTGCCAACAATCCGTTGTATGGCAGAATGACATATCTCCCCAACTACCTGTCTCCATAGGGGTTCCCCAAGGATCCATCCTTGGACCCCTACTCTTCTCTATTTTCACCAATAATCTAGCCTCTTCCACCAAACATGGCACACTCATACAATAAGCAGATGACTCAACTATCACCTGCTCAGCCCAGTCCCTACCCAAACTACAAAAAGTCACACAGGAAGCCTTTTCCTCTGTTGAAACTTGGTTATCCGATGCCCAATTAATACTCAACCCAAACAAGACTAAACTACTCATCTTCCAACCCACCAAACATACTCAAAACAACTCTCATTTTAACATCACAGCAAAAGACAACACCACTATATACCCAACTGAACACACCAAATTGCTAGGAGTGGAAATAGACAATAAACTAAAATTTGACATTCACATATCCATGACCATAAAAAAAGTCCACAAAAAACTAGGAGCGTTATACAGAAATAAGCAATTTCTCACCAAAGCAGCAAAGATTTCAATAGCAAATTCCCACCTTATCTCCACCCTACTTTATGCCTCTCCAATATATACCAACCTAAAGCAATGCGATCTAAACAAGCTAGAGATCTGCTACAACATAATTGCCAAATTCGCCACAGGGGCATCCTACCGTAGTCACCACTGTCTCTCACTTGCTGAACTGGGCTGGCTTGAACTCCCTCACCTCCTTCAATGGTATCAACTCTCACTCGCCCACAAACTAGTAAACCATCCACTAAATTTCCCATCCCTCCAGAATCTACTCCAACCCTATTGCACCACCAGACCACTAAGATCCAGCAACAAAAATCACTTGCAGATCACTAAAGCCAATAACTCTGATGGTGAAGCACTATTCTCTGGCACCATAGCCAAATTATGGAACTCCCTCCCACCCACAATTACCTCCATACCATCATGCACCCACTTCAAAACTTTACTAAAAGCGCACCTAAAAACATGCTGGCTATGCCCTTGCAACTCCCACTCTAAAATCACCCACCCCATCCAACCACTACCTTTATTTCCACTCCACTAACTACCTCAGATGCTCATAAGCCTAGTACTTATTATACAGCAGGAACTTCTTATTGTAACATTTGTTAATGTCTGTTATGTACTTTTCAGAAAACGATTCTAGTTGTCTACTGATGTACTATGTTCTTCATCTGTAAATATTTTGTAAGTAATTGCTATGTTATATTGTTAATCGCTATGTAATCCAATGTAAATACTGTCTGTTTATTTTAACTGTGGAGCTTTTCTCCCCGGGCCTCCGCTGAAAATGGACCTATGTCCAGTCGGACACTCCCGGTCAACAAATGTAAATACATAAATAAAATAAAATAAATGTGCCGTCATTACAGTAGCAAGGGATGTGAGTGTTATGTCTGGGACACAGATGTATATGAGGCCTGTACAGCACTGTTACCCATGTGAATGTGTTACATACAGGGGTAGTAGCCCAGGGTACATGCTGTCACACTAGAATGTAGTGTATCATGGCGGTATGACTGTTGACAGTGCTTACCCAGGCAAGAGTAGAGTGCTAAATGTAGTACTGACAACAGGCACACCTGCAGGCATAGCTGGAATCTGAGACCTCCCCCTGTTGTATCCCTGGTGTGTAAGCTGTGTCACAGTATATAACCCCTTTTGGATAATGATCTGACATTGGGAATGCAACTGTAGACTACCATCTGTACAGCAAATGTTAGTGAGGGCTTCTGACATGTAGTTATGGCATACATATTGTTGTCAAATGTCTGTCTGTCAACACATTCATCCTACAGCATAGCTACTTGCCAAGTTGATGACTGTCAGTCCCTGTACAGATGTGCAGATGGCAGGTATCCAGCTGGGATATGTACAGCCAACCTCAGCTTGATTGACACTGCCATGTCTGCCCAGCTGTGTAAGAACTAGCAAATATAAGAGACAACACCCTGTACACACCACATGCCACGGGTACATCCACTACACTGTCACAGTCAACAGAACATGCTTGAGTACAGGTCTCCATCACAGACACTAGCCATGTGTTGTAATGCATGTTGCATACATGTCAACATGATCACCTCAGTGGCCATGTGCAGGAGGCACCTGGAGGATTGGCTGATGCATGTCACTCTCACCCTGAGGTTCACCACAGTAGAGTCTGTCAATAGATAGCCTGTTGCCACATGGCAGGTGGCAGGATACCACTGTACACACATCCCCTACACAACCCATCTCTCCTTGGACAATAGCTAGGTACACAGCTATGACCACCTGCAGTGATGCACCCCAGTACTGACACGTGTACGTGTGCATTACTGAATATAGCAGTGTTTGCGTGTAAATTCCATGAGGGCCTTCACAACCACCACAACACCCAATGCCATAGTCAGTTGTGGCTGCTGCTGTATGAGACATTACATGTACCCTGTTAAGCTCCTCTCCATACTGGCTTCACAAGCCTTGCTGTACCAACACAACAGTGTTGTATAAATGGTTTGATAGGCATGGGATACCCATTGAGTTCTGGAAAGTGTGTGTGTGTGTGTGTGTGTGCATGTCCATATATCTGTCGGGTACAGCATTTCAAGACCACATACTCCTATTACAATACCCATTGCCACAAAGTAATACCGATAGTGTTGTAGCTGCCCATAGATGAGGCATGACAATGTAATACCCTACTATGTCTGTGGAATGTGCATTAGATGCATATCCCTGTAGTACCACTGCTGGGATATACAATGGGTTGTATCACAGTCATGGGCAATATGTGATGGTGGGTATGTCAGAGTGTCATCATGGGTTTCAGGGAGTACAATATCCACTGGGGGATGTGGGCGCTGTGTACACTGTCATTACACCAAGGTACACCCGGTATATGTCCCATATACCACTTTATAGTTACCCCTGTCACCATCAACCATACAGGTAACTGATACCACAATCCATGCCAGTTATGCATGTGCTGTGTGCAGCCTACCTGCAACACATTGGACACATGGTCAAATTATTTAGCAGTGATAGGCCCAGGTCTTTCAGACGTGTGTCTGCCTGTTATGTGTCTGTTAATGTGTATATGAAGGTATGTCACACTATGTAGTGCCCATATACACCCATACATCCCCCATCAGCATACTGTACATGTCTGGGGATGTTCTGCATGTAACATGCAAACTGGAACACACCTCAACCCAAACACTGTGTGGTGTGTGCAATGAAAGCAACACACTTCAGTATCACTACATACCTAGGTAGGGGTCGTGGCTGGGCTTGTATAGGCCCCACGACCGATAGCCTAGTACCTACCTATGAACCTATATCAAACAAAGCTCCTCATTAGCACTCTTCATGAAAAATCTTGATGATTGGATGGGAAATAGGAAATTCACCCCGGGGATCACCTCTGTGTCTCTGCTCGACAGTGGCACAGGAAAATAATTTTCTTGGGTGGCAAAAGCCAGGGTACCTTTTTGGCTGGGCTTGTATAGGCCCCAGGACCGATAGCCTAGTACCTACCTATGGGTCTCAGTGTTGTTAAGTAAGAGTGTGCGTGTATGTGGATGGGACTACATCAGGTTGCAGATTATACACATCCCAGCAGGTCACCTGTCCATGTGGCACAGGCAATAACTGTTATACAAACCTGTGACATGTATTCCACTGTACCTCAGATATGTCACAGCCATGGTGTCACCACAATGCCATATCGCATTGTGGAATATGACTGCAGACCATCCTCGTGCTGACACGTGCACCTACAACACAAATGGATAAAATTATAGAGACCACTATCAACTAGTGTTAATAACAGCTGTAATGCATCATTGCTGGACGGCTACACAACCCAACATATTTGCATTACACTCTACGTCTGAAAACATGTTACACTGCAGTACTTTAGTACACTGTAGTACAGTCACCATGTGCACCAGAACCATATTAGCCTTTCCCTGCATCAATGGTATGGATGACAGGGATGTGGCACAGGTATCATCATATGCACATGGTGTGTTGTTGATTTGCCAGAGGCTGAGGGTTGGCCATACATTTGATACCATGTGTGTGGGTGAGGGGTGTAATGAGGTGAACTGGGCATAGTAATGTGGTGTGTGTAGGTATGGGGTTGCTCTAGGTGTGTTCGTTTTGTGTGTGGGTATGGATACACACAGTTCTGCCATGTGGCTGCCCTACACAGGTGTTTATGGACAGCTGCAGACCATACCTGACAGGGTGTCCACTTCACTGCCTCCGGCCATGGACACCTGGACTTTGCCTGCCAGGGGTTCCATGGGCACATCCAGGTAAAGGACATGATGTGCTACTCTCCCCTGATGATGACAAATGTCTGCTGGAACCATGTCCCTCCTGGGACTGGCCAGGACCACGTGCTTGTGGCTGACTGTGGTGTGATGTGGGCAGCACCCGTTCCACATTGCCGTGGCTGGTACTGCCACTACTGGAGCTCCTTGGTGTCCAACACATCCATGTTGACTGCCAGCTTTTGGCATTACTGGCCTATGTCCACACTGCCATCACCGCACTCCCACCACATGTTCAAGCAAGAACAAACCACGGTCGATGAGGGCCATCGTCTCACCAGACCATCTATCCAAGAGCTCAGTAATCGCACGGATGGCACAAGACATTTCACGGAAGTTGTTGTTTGCAGATGTGAGAGCAGCCCTCTGCAGCCTCAGGCCCTGTCTGGTGTAACATTCCATATGTGCCTGCACTGCCATTTCAGCCTGAAACATGCACCTGCTGGTAGCTGTGTCACATCTGCCAGGGGCATGATGACCAGTGGCACTACCACAAGCACCCTGGGACATCTGCCTATGTGATGCCCTGCTGGACATCCGGCTATGCCTGCAGTGACCAGACATAGTAGGCATGGTTACCACACTTTCCTGTGCACTGTCACCAAACGCCAGCTGTCCCTCCGCTATGGCCACTGGTGATGGGGTATGTATAGGCACTGAAACTGTGTGCGGGGTTGGGGTGGTTAAAAGGGGGATGTCAAATGATGGAGCTGTTTCACCTCTTGACAACCCCACCTGTGCCTCAACAGTACTATCATCTTCTTTGGTGTCTGTATGGCACCAACATCAGATTGCATGCAGGAGGGAACCTGACCCACCTCACCACCTGTGGGGGAAAACACTAAATGCACTTTAAGACTTGTACAGCATTGCATAACAGTACACACATACACACACACACACACACACACACGCACACACACGCACACACACACACCACCTTAATACCTACCTGTCTGTGACTTTACAGACAGTCCCACATATATTCCCATGCACTCCTCATCCTGCATCACACTTGGTAACATACACTCACTGATACCACTCTTAAATGTATCAGTCCTCTAAATGCATAGATAAATGATCACAACAAAAGACCTGTTAATCCATTACCTGCCTGACTTGAGTGGAATGGTTTTACATGGCCTCACTGCTGTCATTCCGTGTTCACCCTGTGTATGTCTGGACATCATGAGCATGGCCCTATATGTTGGGGCTACTATGTTCACTCCATAATATCACGCACTGCAGTGTAATGTGTATGTATTGCTCAGTACATGCCAGCTATGCTGCTCAATCAGCCTATCATGTGACAACTGTAATATATGGATACACTCCCTGGTGTTGACTAGTAATTCTCCAATACATCTGTAGTGCTGCATACGTGGGTTGTCAGTCACCTCTCTGCTGAATGCGATATTAAGGGTATAACTGGTGTCTACCTTCCCTCTCAATGCCTGTTCCATGCTACAGATTTTATTATACTATCAGCTGTCCTGTGATTACATACATGGCAAGTATTCCTGGCATGTCATGTGGCATTCCATGTCCATGTACTGCATGATCCCAAAGGGAGGTACTGCTGTATGAACAACCCCACAATCACACATGTGCATACATGGCTAACCACACAAACAAACACACACATGCACACACGCATCCTACATGCATCAACCTCCTTCCACTTAACTAGAGTGATCTACAGACAAACTAACCACCCATCAGGAAGCACACACACACACACACACACACACACACACACACACACACACACACACACACACACACACACACACACACACACACACACACACAAGCACACACACATACAGGTGAGGTTGCACAATGATAGTACACACAGTCCTATTACCCATCTGTCAACATGCATAATATATGGTACACGACAGCATGCAGTGCAGCTATAGTCAATCCATGCTAACAACAGTATACATGTGCGTGATGCATGTCCTGTGTTACTAAGTGATGCCCCTTCCCCTGGATACCACTGCACACATGTACACAGCACTGCTGTGCACCTGTTCTGCACCCTGCCATGTACTGTGCACCACACCTCACAGGTGTACAACCCATTGCTGAATGTGTAGTACTGTCTCATTTATGTCAGCTTTAATGCTCACAGCTCCTATGTTTTTCATTAATAAATACCTGGGATGATATGTGAACAGATGTCATTTGTGAATGCCTGATTTCTGATTTACATCTCTCAACATCAGAGGACCATGTATGACCAATCCAATATTATTACACTGACTGACAACCACCAGAACATACCATGGCTATGGTGGGTGTACACACCCTTACTGATATGACGCACCTTTCCTTGATCTGCCATGGGACCACATCACCACATATATTAACAGTACATGAGCCCGGTATGTGACATATGTCCTGTACTTTCGCATGCAGTGTCTACAGAATGTGTTAGGTGTGTGGATGCTGACCGTGATGCATACACTTCGTGTGGGCATATGTGTGCACACCCTTATCATGACAGTTTGTTGCACCTATTGTTAAGTGTACTACAGCAGTCACTACTCCTGGCAGGGGTATACTAGCATGGGCCATCTGCTTTTGCCACTGTATGTTCAGTCTGCCATACACATGTCCCTCTAATCTGCATTATTGTAAGGTTTACTCATGTGCACATCCCTTGGTGTTCACACACTGCCATCACTATTGCTGTGGGGTTAGGGTTACATGTAATACAGTTTCTGAACCTGACTATGTGCAGATACAGCCATTCTTAGCATCCTTAGGATCCCTGCTGCAGTGCACTGTTGTGTCATGCTGACACCTCCCCCACCTTCAGCCTTTTTGCAGATGCTTGACAAGTAAGGCCTACACATATGTGTGAGTTTTCAGTGTCCCATACTCTGAACACCACATGTTACATCCTAGTCCAAGCTGATAATGTGGACCACAGTAATACATTATGCCATAGTGTAACCCTGCACAGTTGCCATTATCCTACAGGTATATATACTGGTGTTGCACTGCATATGGGTGTTGTTTCAAACATGTCCCTACTGTAGGCCATGTCTCTCACCATTATGTTACTCACTGTGGACACATTCCACAATGACAGGATGTTAGTTATCTTGCAGGTGTCTGATATACCCTTCCAATACCCCATCATGGTCCCCACTGAGATGCTGTGCAGTTAACAGCAACAATACATGCACATGTACAGCATGCATTCTGGTTAGGTGTATTAGATGTGTGCATGGAATATACCATAGCCATTACATGTCTGGTGTATTGGCAAGCATCAACATAAACCATACTCACCAGCTACAGGCTGCTACCTTGGTGGTATACCAGAGAGACCTACATAAGATCGTGAGAAATGCAAAGTCAGTGGCCACACCTGTGGCATTGCTACAGGGTGGGTGCAGCATTCCAATACATCAGCAGTACATGTCCACAATACTACCACATATGCACATCTGTTTATCACTACTATGCAGCAACAAACTATATCTATGACATGTCAGATATGCATGATCTACCTGTACAGATGCAGACATATATGCAACAGTGGTCTACTGATGTGCCCTGTGGCCTTACCTGCATGCTCCTCAGCTGGTGTGTGGGTAGCACCCACCTCCACACAGGAGTCCGGCAGTTGGTGGCTAAGTAGATGGGCAGGTGCCACGAGGCTGGCTAGGAGCTCCTCCACATGTGTCAGGGTGGATGGATTGCATGGCCCCCGTGTCGTGAGGTGATCCCCCTGGACTACAGCAGCAAGCTGACGGGCATTGCGAAGCAGGTCAGAACAATGATGCCTGACCTGCTCATAACTGCAGTTGTGCAGTCCGACATCATAGACCCTGTGGTCTAGGTCGCTCCACCGAGCATCCTGCTCCTGCTGATCATGCGTGGCCCAGCCAAACAAGACAAGGTAGTACTGGATTAGGTGGTTTATTACAATGTCATTCTTTGCAGCTGAGTAAGCCGAAAGCCTTCCATGTTACATCTTGCCTGAAAGACATAAAGATGGACACAGGTGTGAGCAAGTCTTGCAGCAAGGTTACCACAGTTCTTAATACACATCACTGTCACCCCCCCACCATATCAGTGACAACAAACTGTACACACAACTCAATAGGTATGGCTACACCTTACCTACCAGTTGGGCAGATATTGTATTGTACCACTTTGTGCAATGTGTTTGTAGCCATGTTCCCTGTGTGGGCACTATCATTGCTGGCCTGTTATAGACTATTCATCTGCATATCATCGTGAGGGCCACTGTGGTTCCATATAAGCCTGTGGTATACTTGCTATGTGGTTGTTGCACATCTGACATTCTGTGTTATTGGGGATATCTATGCTTGCTGTTGGACATGTTCCAGGATTGTGTAGACTATTACTACCCACATATGTTCTATAATAGTGACACAATAGCATATTTATGTACTATTGGCCAGCAGAATCACCTCTCCAAACTCATCTGCTCATGTTACCAGGCCATATCACATATGTGACCCACCCTGGGGCCTCCTCATGTACTGGTCCAGCAATACCTTCAGGTGGAACCAACTCAGGGGATGTTGTTCCCTTCTGGGGGCACACACAGACATGATCTTGTCCACCGAGGTCAGGTCCAGGGTCTGTTCCATAATGGGGTCCACATACACATGTGGGATGTGCTACATCACCTTGAGGCACCCAGTACACATTCACAGGGTCCATATACTCCTCCTGCTCAGCCTCCAGGCCAGGCACCTTTGGGACGTGGACTGCTGTTGTGAGTAGCAGTGGGTGGGAGGCTTGTTTCCATTGTGTCCATATTGGGGCTGATGGGGCGTCCACATCACAGACCACACACACCATCCAGGGTGTTTACCCACTACATGTGTCACATACCACCCCTGTAGGCTGTCCTCTATATCTACCAACCCTGACTACCTCCACAACTATACATGTCATACTTCCCCATATTCCCATTCCATACTTCACAGACAAGGGCAATGTGGTCCCGCCAAGGGGTTCACATGTGACATACCCATCCATGTTGCACACACTGACAGCTGTAGATATCTGTATGTATTGCTATGTGTGCTGTTCCCTTGCACATAGCATACAGCACTGTGGTGGTAATATAGGGGACATGTATTTACATACATATATATTTGCGTGTGTGTTTGTATATATGTAGACGTGCATATAGGTATATATCTATATATGTGTAGATAAATATGATGTATATATGTGTTTATATATATGTCTAGACATGGGTATCTGTATATTTGTGGGCATACATGTATATATATATATATATATATATATATATATATATATATATTCACATATGCATATCTATATATGGGGTGCATTCAGACATTGGGTCCACAATCTCACAACACCTTCCTACACATCTGCAGTGTTCTGCCTTGCTACAACACAGACAGGTGCCACATATGGATACAGCCCGACATTAGGGAGGTATATGTAGGGCCAGATTGCAGGTAACCTTATTACACATCTGTGGCATTCCTGCATGCTACAATACAGGTTAACCTGAGTATCCTGCAAGAAGTGGGCTGTGGAACCCACATGTCCATCATTATGGCATTACTTCCACCACCAGCTATTGGCCACAGTAATATACACACTTCCCATTACACAACACACACTATGATGGCTTATATCTTATCAGTCAGTGCTGCTCTGCACAGTTGATGGGTATGGCCTACTACCCACAGGATAGACTCTATTGTCCTTAGCAGTTGTTTAGCTGAACATCATTACAACACCTGATGGCACATATAAATTATTCCACATCATCTATCCCATTATTATGGACCAAGTACTACAGTCAATTACATGCATATATACTTCACATACCTGTTCTGGGAATGATGTCTCTTCTGGATAGTTGCTGAATGTTTTTTTTATTTTTATTTTGTTTGTGTTTGCCTTTTAATCACTCTCTCTCTCTCTCCTTCTCTCTCTCTCTTGCTCGGTCTCCCTCCAGTAAATGGATTGAGCTGCTTTGAAAAGATTGCAGCATGGATTTTGTAGGTGATGCACATGGTCAGGTGATGTCCTTTGCACCTGTCAGTGTCCTCCACTTGCTACCTGCATGCAGCATGCTGAGTAGTACTTCCAATTACCACTGTCATGACAACCACCTACTATAAATCCCTATATCATGTGGGTGTGGTCCCTTTAACTTTCCTGTATGGTGGACATCCTTTCGACCAAAATCCAAAAACTGTATAACCAGGGTAACCACAGCTTGGAAAACAGTCATCATTATTTAACAAAATTCTATGTTTAGCGCTTTCTTCCCTTAAATTACAAGGGACATCATCAGGACTATGTCAAACACCCTAACTCAGCCTTATATAGTTAACAATAAACCCTAATCACTAATTATAAAATTGAATAATTGATAATTATACTTCTTTCATATTAACCAAGTAAGTCTTTAAAAATGCATTCATAATAATGCAACATCAAATTATATTGTCATTTCGAATCAAATAAAATAAATACATTACATTCTAAAATATTAATAAATAGAATACTTAATTCAAAACTAACCTAAAATGTTTTTTTTAATTTTAAAATACTAGTAATCCTAATGGCTTCATTAATCCCTGGGTATACAGTGGTGTTACATCACAACTGCCATCTCAATTCACTAATATCTAAATGTATATCCAGACTTTTATCCTGTGGGCCTTTTTGTAAATGTTGAATCACCAAAAATTTGAAAGTATGGTCCTTACATTCATTGAGATGCCTAGCAAGTGTATTTGCCATCTTGCCATGCTTGATATCTAATAAATGCTCTCCTATCCGATTTTGAAATGTTTCAAAGTTTTCCATATGTAGAATACTGGACAATCCAGGCATTTTGCTATGTACACTATCTTCTGGGTATTACAGTTATAATGTCCATTAATCATTATAACTTTTCCATTCACTATAAACTTTTCACCCGTCTCTAAAATATGTGAAGAAACTGTACATCTCATACACTTGAATGTCCCTTTAATTCTATTATTACTATTCTCACTGTTGTATTTACCCATTTCCAGTATATTTTTTAAGGACCTATCTTTTTTGTATATTATTTTTGGTGTTTTTCCCACCTTTTGTCCCACATTGTGATCAAAATGTATTATATCTCAATTGTTTTGAATTATCTCAACTACTTTCCATGCACCTTGATCTTGTTATGCTGCCCTAAATTATTAAATACACTACTATCACTATTGCTGTTTTTTAAAATGGGCTTATAAATCCCATAATTATGCTTAAGTGTGATCTCCTTGCTAATTCCATCTAAAAGTTACTGGGGATATCCTCTAGCTCTAAACATTTTTAAAATGCCTGGATTGTCCGATATTCTACATAGGCAAAACTAGTAGACATTTTAAAAATCGGATAGGAGAGCATTTATTAGATATCAAGCACGGCAGGGTGACAAATACACTTGCTAGGCATCTCAGTGAATGTAAGGACCATACTTTCAAATGTTTGGGGATTCAACATTTACAAAAAGACCCACAGGGTAAATGTCTGGCTATACATTTAGATATTAGTGAACTGAGATGGCAGTTTCGATGTAATGCCACTGTATACCAAGAGATTAATGAAGTCATTAATATTATGGAATTATATTAATATTGGAAGCGAAAACGCTGTTTTGGTCTTGAAATAAATTGCGTTTCTTTTCTTTTACATCGTTCTGGCTGCAGTGGTGTTCCGTTTTTGTTTTCAGTATTTTAAAATTAAAAAACATTTTAGGTTAGTTTTGAATTAAGTATTTTATTTATTAATATTTTAGAATGTAATGTATTTATTTAATTTGATTAGAAATGACAATATAATTTGATGTTGCATTTATTATGAATGTATTTTTAAAGACTTACTTGGTTAATATGAATGAAGTATAACTATCAATTATTCAACTTTATAATTATTGATTAGGGTTTATTATTAACTATATAAGGCTGGGTTAGGGTATTTGACAATGTTCTGATGAAGTCCCTTGTAATTTAGGGGAAGAAAGTTCTAAACATGGAATTTTGTTAAATAAAGCTGATTGTTTTCCAAGCTGTGGTTGCCCTGGTTATATGGCGGACATCCTTCCTGTGTGTGGACAGCAGTGTTACAGACAGCAGGTAGCAATACCTCTTACAAGAGAACATGCACACTTAAGCCAGCTACATATTTGTAGGAGGTTCCAGAATTACAGACAGAGTGAGTAGTGTTGTATGCATTGTATAGCACCAGTGTTACAGGGTTTGTGTGTACATACTAGTTTAACTTGGAATGCAGTCTGTCTGCATAGCTCTCAACTGTGGGCCTACCCACTTGATGGCCAAAGGTGTGCCTATTATGTTTTGTCTGTCCACCACACAGGTCTTGTGTCAGATATATCACTGGCAGTGTGCGTGTTGAGTGCTATCAGTACATGGCTACATACATGTCTGTTTCTAACTTCATATTCCTTACTAAGGGTATGTTGCAGACTATCCTGTAATATCAGCGACTTGCTTAGTGTACGACAACAGTATTTCACATATGGGCCTGTGTTCCAGTCTCTGTCCTCCACCTACATACCAGGCTTTGTACATATGACATGCTGTCATGGGGTTGTTATGTAGTGGGCTGTGAGTATGTCATACTGCCATTCCTGCCATCAGTCCACTGCTGTTGTGGCCCCCACACATATTGTGGGGTTGGGTCCATATATGTGTGGGCTTCATCTACACAATACATGTGTGCCCTTATGCACTCCAAAGGCCAGTGTATGTAGAGTGGTATATAGCCGTGTATTATTTAGTCTATGGGGGGGATGCACAATAACTAACCTAGGCTGTTACAACATGTGGGGGTATCAGGGGTAAGCTGCCTTAAGGTATCTGGATGTACATTACCATAAAATTCACCTTGGGAAAATGCAGGCCTACTGCTTCCTGCCATACAGAGTGTTCTGTTTGTCAGTGTGATTGTAATGCTGTCAGTTATGTCTTGTTATGTAACAGATACATCCCATTTTATCAACTGAGGTCTTTATTTTATTTTATTTATTTTACATTTGTTGACCGAGCTAGTCCAGCTGGATATATGTCCATTTTCAGTGGAGGCCCGGGGAGAAAAGCTCCACAAATAACAACAACATAAAAGGTCAAGACAAAGACAATAACAGTATAATTTGGTACATAAGTTTTAACAATTATAGTACAAGCCTAAGATTATATATTTTATATTTCAGTAGGAAAAAGGAAAAAATTATCTAAGAATAGATGAATAAGACTAATACATTTGTATTAGAAATGGTGTAGTACAAATCTTTATAACATATTACAAAATTAGATACACCTAGTAATTTATGATAAGAGATACTGAGGTCTCACAAAACCTAAGAAAGAAAAACACTAGAGATCAATAGATAGAGTATAGAAGAACAGCAAACAAGGATGGATTTCTAGTGTTATTTAACACATAGGTTGTGATACTATATGAAGGTGTTTGATCATTCCACTGTATATACTTATTTACATGAGAAAAAATCCTAAGGAAGGTTAAGCTCACTAAAAATTAGTGAGACAACACAAGATCATGATAGGCTAGGAATTTTGGTTGTCTAGTTAATAGTTAGGTACTTAGTCTGGGTTAACACAGGGGCATAGCCAGTGTGATTTGAGGTAGGGTTTAAGCTTGCTTTTAAATAAGCTGACAGAGGATATTGAGGTTAGCTGGCTTGGGAGGATGTTCCAGGCTCTACCTACTGTATTGGAGAACAAGGTGTCACCAGCTAAGTTGTTGGATTTTGATATTTGTACAAGTAGGTTATTAGCTGAGCGTAAGGTCTTGAGGTTATTATAGGGGATGACTAGGGATGTAAGTATGGGTGTATTTTGAGGTAAATACAGGATCTTATGGGCTACTATTAATTGATTGAAAAATATTAAATTTGGTAGCTCTAACCATCCTAACTGATTCAGATTGATACAGTGATGAGTTCTATAGGAGGACCCAGCTGCAAATCTGGCAATATTGTTGTAGGAGGATGTAAGTTTACTCAGATTACTTCTACATATTTTGGTATAGATAGGGGAGGTATAGAGCAAGGTAGAGATGAGGTGGGTACAAAGTGTAGTTAGAGGCTGCTGGACTATACATCTGCATTACTTACCATTGATTGAATGTTATCCTGTGGCCCAGTCTGTCTTTACCATTGTACAACTTGAAGGCCTCAGCCTGGACAGCAACATATGTCAACCTTTCCAGACTACTGTATTAATATAACTGTTTCACAGTTGCATTACTCTGTTTATATGTATGTCAGAGTCTAAACAGCTATATGACATGGCATATACAACTGTAATAGTACAAAAATAAAGCTTTCCCATGTATGCAAACCTGTGTGTGGTGTTATATCCTTGGACCTCTCTGTGGGTATATGTTGCAGGCAACAAGTGTCATTTGTATGGGTGGCTCATACAGTGTCCAGTTGGTAAGGTGGAAGCTGTAGGCATAGTGGCTGTTCCGTATTGTGAGCACCTTCTACATATGTATCTTCCTATACATATCAGTGTGTGTGTATGTGTAGTTACATATATATATATATATATATATATATATATATATATATATATATATATATATGTATCAGCATATATGTGTCTGTGTATATGTATCTTAGGAATGTTGATTGCTTCCACATTGTACATTGCCTATGGTAGCCAGACTGTATCGCATGATATGTTACTGATACTAGCCTGACATCATACAGGTGAGATGGAGTACTGTTAACATCTTGTGCCCATGTTGTGTCAGGTCCTGGTTATGGGATTTGCAATAGTTGGTACTGTATTGCAGGGCAGACATGTTTGGCTGTGGGGGGGTATCTATATGTACAAGTCGCATGTTGTTTGGGCCCCCTCACCCCCGTTAACAGTGCATGTGGACATATATGTTTTTATGTTCTGTTTTATATCTATAGATATATGTCTATATATATATATATATATATATATATATATGTAGGTAGGTTCATAGGTAGGTACTAGGCTATTGGCCCTAGGGCCTATATAAGCCTAGCCAAAAAATGTACCCTGGCTTTCGCCACCCAAGAAAATTATTTTCCTGTGCCCCTGTCGAGCAGAGCCACAGAAGTGATCCCTGGAGTGAATTTCCTATTTCCCATCCAATCATCAAGATTTTTCTTGAAGAGTGCTAATGAGGAGCTCTGTTTGACATAGATAGGTAGTCTGTTCCAGAGTATGGGAATTCGCTGGGACAAGAATCTATCCCTCCAGCATGTTCTGTTTATTGTGATGACAAGGTTTAGGTCCCTAAAGCGTGCAGCTCAGAGGGATTGGGATTTCTTTAAGTGGAGCATGTCCAACAGTTCTGGGTATGACATAGCTTTCTATGTTAGGCAGAGATCGCCCCTGAGTAGGCAATATGCGATGGAGTAAAGTTGTAGTTTTTTGAGACGGTCTGCGTAGGGCATCTGTTTGAGAGCAGTAATCCTCTTTGTGAAGTATTTATGTGGTCTTTCCAGTTGTTGTAGATGTCTATGATATATATATGATATATATATATATATATATATATATATATATATATATATATATATACCTATATAGATATATATTTCTGCTTACATATATATATATATATATATATGTATACATATATATATATATATATACATATATATATATATATATATATATATATATATATATATATTGCTGTATATATATATATATATATATATATATATATATATATATATATATATATATATATATATACATATATATATATAGACATATACATGTAGCATATATATCTGCAGATGTATTCATATGTGTATATATATATATATATATATATATATATATATATATATATATATATATATATATATATATGGATAGATATGTTATATCTATTTATATATAAATATATATAGACACAAATACATCTACATGTTTAAATACATTTCCTGTACTGTTGAATGACTGGGCTGGATGATATGTTTGTGAAAACATCAGGGTTATGTGTATCTGAAATGTCATAGTGGTAAATCACTTTGGTTATGGGTGCAGGGTCCTGGGTTCGAGCCCTGCAAAGGCTGTGCATTTTGCTGCTGGGCAGAAGAAGGGCCATTGTACAGAGAGTGATTAAGGCACTTTTAAGCAGTTGTAAGCAGGTTTGCATGGGTTTGTGTGGAAGTAAGCACTGCTAACTTCCGGTTACAGTTTATCATACTCAATTAGCTTCTAAATTGCTTACCCCCATGCAAACAAGCTTAAACCAGCTTACTGCTGATTAAAAGTGCTTACTCCCACTTACCCCCATGCTAATTTCTTTAAAAGAAAAGAAAAAAGGGTTGATAGAAAAGTGGTGAAAAAGGGGCAAAAAGAAGGAAAGACAGTAGGGAAAATAGCTAGGAATGTGCAGGAAAGGTGTAGGGAAGGTCAATAGCTGCCCATTACTTCTACAGCAACAGCTGTGCATATATACTGAATTTGGCGGTAGATTTGGACACTCAAACCTCTGAAAGAGGGGTGAGGACAATAATATGTTATGATGCCAATTAGACCAGATTACATGTGTCCAGTGGACACATGTTCAAAATGGACAGCTATGTATGGGTCAATATATTTTTTTGGGAACAGATTGCCCTTTTTTATATTTTTTGCAGGTGAGAGTGAGATGTTGGGGCGGGATAGTAGGTATATATGGGGAGGTAGGTTGGGTAGGTTAACAGACAAGACAAACAAGACTCATACAGGGGCGGTATATGACACATGTGGGGGTAAACACCTTGATGGAGAGGGCTGTTGGAAAATTGGAAGCCCACGAGCCCCCTAGTAGAAACAGTGGGACTGAGGTCCCCACCCATGTGCAGTCACCACTGCACCTTCACAGCCCCAAAGGTGGCTGTGCTGGGGGCTGAGCCAGAGAGTGAGGCTGAACCTCTAGTCATGACACACAGCCCTTGAGCTGGCATAGCAGATCTCCAAACTGCTGATTGAGCTCACTATGCACCATGACCCAGACCTGGCAATGGGTGACAGGTTCCTGTCTGCACCCACTCCCTGGAGGGGGCAAGCCACATCCCCTGAGGTGTTTCCACCCGAAGGTGGTGCAGGACCAACAGATGAGGAGGTCCCAGATGGGCCCCAGATGTGCTGGTGATGGTGCCATGGCCAACTGAGGTGGGACAGGTGGGTCTGCTGGGACCCGCATTCCCATATGTGCTATGGTGTTTATGGTTTATCAACATATGTGGGTTCATAATAGTCAACACATTCCAGGATTAGGTATAACAGCATGCATAGATATTCCCATTAACCCAGATACCAGATATGGAACAGTTGTGTAGCAAATGGAACACATGCATATATGGGACCACAGTGGCAATAACCACAGCATGAAGGTACATTGATGGCACCATGCTACCAGTGTTAGAGTATTTCAACATCACACATGCATTGAAACAGATTTAAATAATTATCAAACAATAGGACGTGTCTCCACATGAGAGTGAAGTCATCACGTACCAGTTGAGGTGGGTATTTAGTGTATTGTTGGAGATATGTTGGGGGAAGAGAAAGATGCCAATTAACAACTAGTATATTCCTGTAGTTCGCATTACTTTCCTAGTCATTGCTGTTATCTGTACATTACAAGTATTGCTACACTACCCTATTGCCTTAGTTTGGACAGTGATATGGCTGCCGACATCTATATACATGAACTGGTTTTACCTGCAGTATACACCTCTTACCTGGTATACCTGTGTAGGAATAGTTTGTCAACACTAACTGTTTCTACACATACTCCCAGATTTCAGGTTGATGTAATGCACATACTTGTCCATCTCTTTTTGCACAGACTCCAGC
Organism: Protopterus annectens; assembly: GCF_019279795.1. Taxonomy (NCBI): domain Eukaryota; kingdom Metazoa; phylum Chordata; order Ceratodontiformes; family Protopteridae; genus Protopterus; species Protopterus annectens. The sequence goes on from NC_056733.1 coordinate 1,677,470,960, forward strand.
CATGTCTTGACCACATGCAAGTGAACTGGGACATATGTAGACTATTGCACTCTTCAACCTTTAGTGACTTACAACACTCATATACAGGATTTCTTAGACAGTTGTATTATGTAGCACAGTGTGGGTGACAGTGATCAGTGATACCATATTATTCAGAGCAACTGCAAAACTCACAATGCCGTACAATACCAGAGTAAACAGTACCAGTACAGGGTATCAAGCTTTTATTTCTCGGCACAGTGTTTGTATCTGACATACCTGTGGGAGCAATGTTTGTTAGCACTACCTGACTATTGCCACACAAAGTACCAGATTTCACATTAGTATTATGCACTTACATCTCACTCTGTTACTGTACCCACTCTGGTCACAGCTTGACAGCATGAGGGTATGGATGGGACATACTTGACTTATTACTCTCATAACAGTATGGGAAGTTGCTACAGTAGCAGGTTTCTTCTTACAGATGTGTGAAATTCAGTTGCATGTCCTGTTTGCAGCCTATAAATCTGGGATCATCCCACTGATTTCCCTGGGGACAAGGTGACAGGCAGCAGATATGGGCCAATATACTGGACATTTTGGACATATATGTGCAGTTGGGGGGATGATTCTGTATGCAAACTACTTCCACTCCCAGTTTTCAGACCATGGCTCTATCTGCTAACACTAAAACACTGTCCATCACAGTTGAGTGTGCTATATGGATATCGATGTATATCTCTTATCTGATTTCTGTGAATGATTCTCCTGTGGTTTTCCATTCTGACCTTGTATTACATCACTCTTATACAGGATTTCTTAGACAGTTATATTGTGTAGCAGAGTGTGTGTGACAGTAATGAGTACTACCTTATTATTCAAAGCAACTGCAACACTAACAATGTCATGCAATACCAAAGTAAACAATACCATTACAGGGTATCACACCTTTATTTCGGGGCACAGTGTTTGTATATGATGTACCTGTGGGAGCAATGTTTGTTAGCACTACCCGACTGTTGCTACACAAAGTACCAGTTTTACATTAGTATTATGCACTTACATCTCACTCTGTTACTGTACACACTCTGGATACAGCTTGACAACATGGGGTGTAGATGGGACATACTTGGCTTATTACTCTCATAACAGTTTTGGGAGTTGCTAGAGTGACTGGTTTGTTCTTATAGATGTGTGACAATCAGTTGTATTTCTTGTTTGAAGCCTATATGTCTGGGATCATCCCACTGATTTCCCAGGGGGACACAGTGACAGGCAGCAGATATGGGCTAACATACTGGACATTCTGGACATATCTGTACAGTTGTCGGGTATGATTATGTATGCAAACTACTACCACTCCCAGGATTTGAACCATGGCTGTGTGTGTTAAAAATACAACAGTTCATGTCTCAAGTGTGTGCTATTTGGATCTTGTTGTCCATCGTTTCACTGTTTTCTGTCTATGTCTCTCCCAGTTGTACTAGCTGACCTCTGGGGATTACACTAGTCATATACAGACATTCCTACACATTTTTAATTTATGTTGTACAGTGAGGGTAACATTACTTAATACAACAGTACTATTTAGTAATTGCAAATCTACATTACCATATGATACCAGAGTAAACTCATGCAGTCCAGCAGTTAGACCTTCATTGTCAGTCTATTATGCTTTCATTTATATACAACCTATATGAGACTCTTCCTGCCATATTTTCTGCTGTATGCAGTACTTGCCTTTTACAATACAGGTTTTATACAGGTAATTGACTTACTAATACAGTTAGATTTATTATCTCCTATGACAGTACATGCAAGAGTATTACTAACCTGCCTCATGTTGCAACCTCTCCAAGCGACAGCCATGGGCCTCCTGGTTCACAGCCCACTCACTTGCTGCTGTGAAGGCCATAAGAGGAATATTTAGCCATACCTATCCATAATATACATGACCTGGCAATTATTAAACAGGTAGTGGAGTGATACTTACACATTACTGGGACCTCCCCTGTTGTCCTGGCCTCTTGCATACACTGATCCAAGAGATCCCCCTTTTGCCACTTCTGGTTGGCATAGTGATGCCTGACCTGCTCACCAGTTCAGCGTATGCCAGTGGCACTGGTGAGGTCACAGGTGAGATGGTCCCAGGCTTTGACTTAATATCTGGAACCCTGGTACTGGCCCTGCAGCAGTCTCTGCTCATGGTCTTTGACAAGGAGTCCTGCCATGACTCTGGACTCCTGGATGCCCCAGTGCTGCACCCTAAAGTCCACTCCCTCTCCCTTTCCTGACATGGTACCTGCAAGGGGAAGCTACAGTCAGTTATGAGATGTATTTCCGCCTGTTGGGTTTCAGTAGGGCTGATTTCCTGCACTTTCCCATGATTGGATGGTTTTGGAAAGGCTAAACTATGGACAAACCTGCTTTCTTAAGGTTGGCATTGTTTAAAGGGGTATACCACTGGGCAAATTGAGTTAGCTTGCCTACACTATGCTTACACCTACTAAGCTGGCCTCTGCAATGCTTAGCATTGCTTAATATTTACTTTGCATTATATTTGCTTTTTGGTATTGATTTATTATTCATTACATGTTATATATATATCTAGTATCCATGATTCATGTTAACGTACACTGTATGGGGTCCTTGCATTTCATAGGGGACTTCAACACTCTATTACAATTACACCTCACATCTGGGGTTACTTCAGTACTCCAGTTCACATGTTTATGTTATGTAGTAGGTTATTGAACATATGACTGTATACTGGTTCCTTTCACATGTTCAGGTTGATTTTACTATCTTGAGGATTTGTTTTGTAATACCTCAAGCTTATGTATTGCTGTGATGGCTTGATGGTTAACTACTGTGACTATAGCATATAGGGTCCTGGGTTCAAGTCCTGCAAGGCTGTTTATTTTGTTGCTGGGCAGAACAGCAGCTGTTGGATACAGAGTGATTAAGGCACTTTTAAGCACTTGTAAGCAGGTTTGCGCGGGTTTGCGCACGGGTAAGCAATGCTAACCTCCGGTTAAATATGCTTACAGAGTTAGCTTAAAAATTGCTTAACTTGTGTGGCATTGCTTACCCCCATGCAAACGGGCTTAAACCCGCTTTCTAGTGCTTACATATGTTCAATCCCGCTTACTACTTCTTAATAGTGCTTACACTTGCTTACTAGTGCTTACTCCCCCTTACCACTGCACTTATTTAGACAGTAATGTCTAATGGTTCTTGGGAAGATGGGAGATTTGGAAGCTGTATGGAGTTATCATTCATTAGACATTTTACCTTCCATTTGTATCCCTGATTCCTATGTACATACACTGTATGGGCCACATGTGATTATCTGTGGACTTTGCAACATTATGACACTGACACCGCACATCTGCCTTTAATGCAGTACTCCAGTTCACAAATATATGTTATTTAGTAGGTTATGCAACTAAAAATATTGGTCATAACATGATTTGACATGGAAAATGGAATGTGCTGCAGTGGGACTCGAACCAGGAATGCCTGCTCGTAATGCAAATGCTCTGCCCACTACACTATTGCTGTACTGCTTCATTTGCATATATATATATATATATATATATATATATATATATATATATATATATATATATATATATATATATATATATTGCTTTTTATCCTCTTCTGCCATTTAAGCTGCATTAACTGTAGCTAAGCAATGAGTAAACCCATGCACCTATGGTTAAATTTAAACTGCTTCATAAAAAAAAATATCTTTATATTTTTTGTGTTAACTATTGCTCTTGTACACGTGGGGGATGCTGCTGGCGGTATGTGTACACCTATGAGAGGTCTTGCTCATTCTTTTAGGGCTTTCTGCTGTTCTTCATTGCAGGGGCATGTATATTCTGAGAGCTCTGCTCTCAGACATGCCCCCTGCACTCTTACATGCTCTATGTAAGATTAGGAGCTCAGGCAGCGTGCCTTCATTAATATGCAGGTGCGCTGTCATCCTGCTCCTAAACGGCAGCTTCTGTGCAGGACTAAGCTAGTCATACATGGAAGAATAGTAAATCCGGGGGTTAGTCTTTTATTTTCCTTAAGGAATTTTTTTAAGTGCTTCACTTGATTCTACTTTATTTTCTTGACTTTTGAGTTTATTAAAATACACTCTAAAGGCTTCTAGAATTCCTTCTATTTGATACTTTTCTTTTGTGTCTATATTGTATATTTCTTTTATCTGATTTGCCTTTATCATTCTTTTTGCCCTGTTAGCTATTCTTCTTTCATTTTTTTGATTCATAGAGTAAGCGCATACTTTGACCTTCACTAGATTAATCATTGTTTTATGGTTCAATATCTTATAGTTAAATAAACTATCTCAATAATTAAATACAATAGTGTAAAGAACTTTAAATACAGCATTGTTCTAGTATATACATCTTGTATTTTATCTTACTGCATTGTTTAAAGTCCTTCAACCAACATTTGCTTTCAGTGTAACAGTATCTATTTTATAGTATCAACATTTTATTTAGAAAATGTTTATTATCAATGCATTTCCTGCTTCATTTATCACCATTGTATACATATATATCCTTTAGCCCATATGTATATTTCTAAGTAACCATTTTATTTTAGTGTTTCTTTATACCAGATTTAATATACAACTGAGATGACTGTTAGTATTTGTTGCAAACCCTATCTGTACACAGTCCAAGTAGGTTCATGTTTCCTACTGTTAAGACAACAGAGCCTTATGAAACTTCATTTGTTTCAACATGCAGTCAGGTTAATGTAAACATTGTTATTGTTGTTATAAACTGTAGATTTAATATCTAATAACATTTTGGCTTCTAATGTAATCTCCATATATACAATAAACAACACTTTTGTATAGTACATTCATCTGTTGAGTTGAATTGTTTACATCTTTAGATTTAGGTCTATTTCTATTAATATTATAGGCTTTTATAATGTTCTTGTTTAATAGATAAGTTATATGCAATTTTTGTGATATTTTATACTTTAGATAGTATCAGCAATTAATATGAATTTATTAAGTTTTCATCTGATTCATGTAATCTCTTACTTTTAACTTTTCTTGTACCTTGGTTTCTCTATGAAGCACAAGACAATACTAAGCATTTCATAAATAATATTTGAAGTGCTCTTAGTATATTAAACATATCAGTATTGCTGTATGCCTTGTTTAACAATTGAACTTAATCTATTCATCTTCATAGTTAATGACTAACTGTGGACTGACATGAGACTTGTTCATGTTTATCACATGAGTGTCATTTCTAATTTATTAGTCTTGCTAAGTATGCTGATTTTTATAATGCTTTCATGGCATTTAAATCCTACAATACTAGTTCTTTATTACATCGGGTTCAGCTTCTTACTGAATACATTTGTGTAGATATATATATATATTTAATGGTTTCTTAGCTGTTAAATTATTATTAATTTTGTTGTTATAAGTAGTCATACTTTCTTTTATATCTATGTGTCCACTCGTGAGGCTGTAAAATGCACCTGCTCAATTTGTCCGCTATCACATTGGTGCTGCTGGGGATGTGCGTTGCAATCAGAAAGTGGTTGTAAGCTATTGCCCATTGCCATATTCTCAAGGCCTCTCGGTATAATGGGTAAGATCTGGTGCCCCCTTGTTTGTTGATGTACCAGACCACTGACATGTTGTCTGATTGGATCAAAATAGTCCCTGATGGAAGGATGGAGTAAAATGCTTGCAACACTAGAAGCACTGCCCTCAGTCCAGGACATTGATATGCAAAAGGGCCTCTGTCTCTGCCGGGTGCCTTGGACTGAGGTTCCCTGACATAGTCCTCCCACCTCATCAGGGAGGCATCCATGGTCACCGTGGCTATCAGTTGATGGGTGTTGAAAGGGTGAGACCATTGTTGGGGATTTTGAGACATCCACCAGAGTAAATCTTGCTTGCATCTCTGAGTTACACTTATCTGAAAAGACAAAGGATGTTGTAGAGGGTACCACTGAGTGAGAAGTAGCCATTGAAGGAGCCTCATGTGGAATCTGGCTAGAGAACCAATGATAATTGAGGCTGCCATTGACCCCAATAGCTGGAGTATAGATTGAGCTGGGGATTTGTGGTGACAGAGCAGCAGTTGAACTTGTCTTATTCTCTGAAGCCTGTGTTCTGGAAGGGATGCTGTATAATTTCTCGTGTCCAAAAGTACTCCTATAAATTCCAAAGACTGAGTTGGGGTTGTGTTGGATTTCTCCCAGTTCATAGTGATTCCCAGGCTTCAAGCTGTTAAGAGAGTATACTGCAGGGCTTCTTCCAGTAGATGCTTGGTGGGGGCAGTGAGGAGCCAGTCGTCTAGATATGGAAATGCCTGGAATCCTTGAAGTCGCAAGTGAGTGATAACCACTGCCATGCATTTTGTGAACACTCTGGGGACTATAGAGAGACTGAAGGGTAGGGCTCGAAACTGGTAGTGACTGGCTCCTATTCAGAAGTGGATGTATTTTCTTGAGCGTTTGTCCATTTTTATGTGGTAATACACATCTTGAAGATCTGCAGAGCACATCCAATTGTCTTCTTCCAGAAGAAGAAGGATAGACTGAACCATGACCATCCGGAATTTCTCTGTTTTTACAAATTTGTTTAGTGTACTGATATCCAGAATTGGTCTTCAGTCCCCTGTCTTTTTTGGCACTAAAGAGAATCTTGAGTAAAAACCAGATCCTATCTGGTCTGGAGGGACCATCTGGATGACTCTTTTTTGCAGTAGCTTTTGAATTTCATGTGCTGCTGCTTCCCTTTGACTGGGTGGAATGTCGGGTAATACTCTTGATGAGACTGGGCAAAGATGCAAGGGGATGTGATAGCCTCTGGATATTATCCGTTGTACCCAAGAGTCAGATGTTATCTTTTGCCAGGCAGCAGGGTACAAGGAGAAATGACCCCCGACCGCTTCCAGAGGTGAGCAGTCGGGCAACACTTCAGGAGTGCTGATAGGTTGACCAGAGAAAGAATCTCTGGAAACCTGATTTTTCGGACCTCCTCTGCCCCAAAAGAGGCATCTTCCATTGGAGTTTCACCCTCTGCCTCTAGGAGAGAACTCGGCCTGTGCATCTCGGAAAGAACCCTGTGATTTATTGTGCCAGATCTTTCCGCTCCTCTGATTTCTGGAGTAGAATTGCTGAGGACTGAAGTGTCTGTCAGCAACAACAGACAGGGTCTTGCCATCTTGTTCGCACCTTTCCAGCATATCCTTGACTTTAGGGCCAAACAAAGAAGTGGCCTCTATGGGGGAATTCATGAAGGAAGCCTTAAAGGAGTCCGCAAAGTCACAAAGGCACAACCAGACATGTCGTCTGGTGACTATACCTGTGCCTGCTGCTCTAGCCACCCCTTCTGTTGAGTGAGAAATAAGACGTATGGAAGAGTTGGAAATGAACTCTAGGGTGGCTATCTGAGCAGCCACATTATCACGGACTATATCAGAAACAGCTCCTGCCAAGGTTTCAGAGAGATGGTTGATAAGATCTCGCCAAATAATTCAAAGACCTTATGGCGAAGGTCGATGAAGCAGACGCATACTTCCCTAATCTGTCGATCGCCCGGGACTCCTTGTTGAGTGGATGGAGAGTTTGGCTCTCTTCTGCCAAATCCTTCTTAGTAGCAGCTGCCACCACCATAGCATCCGCTGGAAGACCTCGTGACCAATGCGGGTGCTCAGCTGGTGGTGATAATATTTTATCTGGTGTCTTAGGTATCACTTCCATGGTGTCAGGGGCCTATCATGCTTGCTGGATGATGAGCTGGACGAGCTCATCAGCAGGCGGGGTGATCCAGGAGGTAGGGGGCTGGGCATGAAAAGCCTGCAGGAATACGGATTCCTCAGAGGAAGGATGAGAGGGCTTCCAGTCACCCCTCTGTCTATGGATCATGAGGATGTCAGCAAAGGGCACCTCATCAGAGGGTGACCATGGGGACTCTCCCCGTCATAAAAATCCATATCTTCAGTCAATGACTCCTCAGTGGAGTCCATGTGCTTCCTCTTACATGAAGCTTTGTGGGGTACTTCCTCAGTGGGAGGTTCTGGGGAAGACTGCAAAGAGGGGGTCTCCTGAGGAGGAGAAACATGAGGATCTTGTGCCCTGTGTCCAGCAGTTGAAGCTTGTGACAGTTGCGGCACAGAGGATGGAGAGGACTCCGACATGTGAGCTTTGCCAGCAGAGGCAAGCACCCTCTCCATGGCCTGGAAGGCTGGCCTGCCCAAGGAGGAAAGGAGCCCAGAACCGAGCACGACAACCTCAGAATCAAGGTCACACCCCGCCCCGACAAGCCCGCCCCCAGACAAGGAATCTCAAGAGGACCATGAACCATAAGAGAGAGAGCATTCCTAGAAGGTGCCATAGAAAAAATTAGCATGGAGACAAGAATGCCATCCTCAAAAGCACAGCCACTGGCCTGAGAAGAGCCCGATGCCCAGTGCACCGAAGACCACAACTACAACTCTGGTTCCAAAGTGAGATCCACTATTGGATTCAGAGGAAGAGAAGCTGCTGTCAGAGTAATAGACTTCGAGACTTAAGTGGAAGTCAAAGGAGGAGGAGTATATTTTGGGGTTTGAGGAGATATATGTTCACCTGAATGAGGAAACATGGACTTTAATGGTTGGGAGAGACCTCTGGCCACAAGCAACTGCTCAACAAGCCGCAACATATCCTGTTCAGAGAGACTCTTGGTTGACATCATGGAGAAAGCTGATGGTGATTCTGGCCTTTCTAGAAAAGGACTATACTGGCTGCTAGCAAAAGGATAAAGTGAAGGGGAATATTTGATCCTTGTTAATTCAATAGGTGTAGAGCCCAGAGCCGAGGATGTCTGCACCAAAGAAAATGGTGTGGAACTAGTCTGTGCCAAGAATGCCAGCGCCATAGTAGTTGAAGGTGTCTGCACTGTAAAGGCAAAGGTCTGCCCTGAAGGGTACCATGCCATAGTGGAAAGTGTCTGCACTGGCAATAAGGACGGTGCCAAGAAGGACTGCACTGAAGCACATGTCAGTGCTGAAAATGTCTGTGCCATGGAGTACAGAAGAGTCATACTTGGAGCTGAAAGTGACTGTACCAATGGTGCCGAAGGGGACTGAACCTGTATGGATAGTACCGTTAAGGGTTGCAACAGAACTGTCTGAACTGTAGTTGTCTTCACCGAGAACTCCAGTGCCAGTATTGATAAAGGAGACATGGCTGTAGTCAGAATCATTTGGGGTGGTGCCGAGCGTGGAGCCAGCAGGGTCACAGGTGGCAGTACCAGAGTAGTATTCAATTTCACCTTCTTGTGAGTCACCTCCCTACAATCTCCAGAGGGAAAAGAAGGGAGTGACTTCAATGAAGAAGAGGAAGAACACCTCTTGCAGGGTTTAACAGGAGGGGCTGAGCCCTCCAACCCAGAAAAACCCTCAGAGAAAGGAGACTTGAGGACACCTTTCAAAATTAACTTAGACTTCCTCTCGTTGAGAATCCTGGTAGAGAAATTTTTACAAATCCTACACGGAGGATCCACAGTCAAGTGGGAGACATTAAGATAATAGACACATAAGTCATGGCCATCAGAAAGTGGTAACTTACGGCCACAATCCTTACCTTGAAACCAACGCTTCTTTTCTTATCCAACATAACTGGTGTAGACTAGAAGAACAGTACCAAAAAGAAGAAGAAAGGCTACCCAAAAAAGGGTAAAAAGAGAAAGGAAGGATTACCAATGAAGGTAATGGAGAATTACCACAAGGTAAGAAAATAGGGTAATAAAGGGAAAAGACTAAAGGGAGAGTCTAAAATGTGCAATAGGGTAGGAAAATATTAGAATAAACTTTTGAGAAAAATTTAGAGTAAGAACAATGTATAAACTTTCAAAAAATAGACACTAAGCTGAGAGAGTGGCTTGACACGGCTGTACAGCAACATGGCAAATGAGATCTGAGGTAACAGGGAGCAGAGCATTCTGGGTAGGAACTTGGCTCAAGAGTTTTTGGCTGACGTGAGATTGATATTGGCCGGTTCAGTTCCAAGGATGGAACTGATAACCCATCAGTAAGGAATGAACAAAGATTAACAATATCAGATTATATCTTACCAGCTCATGGCTTTGGCGGGAAAGCAGAGAACTTTAAGTGAAGCTTTTATAGTGCTAGAATAGGCCATGAGCTTATAGAGCAGTTTTTTTTTTACTTTGCATTTCTTTTAATTCATTTAAAATGACCACCAGCACCCACTGAATTACAGAAAAGTGCCTCAAACAACATTTTTAATATTAATAGCACTCTTTTAACTATTAACACATAGTTTACAAAGGAACAAATCATAAACATTTGTTTTTTAAACTGATATAATTTTATATTTCCTAGACCATTCACACTAGAGTCAAAAGCTGTATAGCATTGTGTTTTCATACTATTAAAGCCTGAAAGCATGTATGGTTATTCCATATTTCATATGTTAAGACATGGCAAGTTAGTACTACTTGTTCTAGATATTAAAGAAGTTCTATGATATTTGTATTATTTTCTATGTTTAATATTGCATTAGTATAAATAAAAAAAGGCATTTACCTTGTCTTCCATACCAGAGTCAAAAGCAGTATAGCATTGTGTTATTAAACTATTAAGGTTTGAAAGCATGTATGGTAATTCTATTTTCCATATGTTAAGACAAAGCAAGTTAATAATACTTGATCTAGTTATTAAAGCAGTTCTTTGATATGTATCTTATTTTAGATGTTTAATACTGCATTAGTATAAATAATAAAAGGCATTTACCTTATAAATGAGATCATTCCCAAACAGTATATGTCACCCAGTTCATTTTTATATTCCATGGTGTTGTAAAATCTGGATCTATCAAACTAGTTAAACATTTGAATGAGTACTTCTACTCTAGCATTTGTTTAAACATCTTTAGCTTTTCGTCTTTGTCTCGCAGCTTCTTTTTCTTGTCATTGGTTTTCCATTCATTTTTCTCAGCATGGTGTTTCAAACCAAAAGAACTCCAATCCATTTCTTCTATGTTGCCTAAGACTTTATTAGCTGATAGACAAGCCACTGCTGTTTCTATTGAGTGAAATATTTTTGGGCCATCACTGAAGAAGATTTTAAATCTTGTTGGAAAAAGCAGATGTACTTTGAGCTGCCTTTTTTAAGTTCTTTTATTAGTGGTAAACATTATTTTCTTTTGGCCATTACCATAGTTGAGTAATCATTATTAAACTGGATTATGTGCTCTCCAAATCTGAGTGGGGAATTAGACCTGGCAGTTTTTAATATAGGTTCTTTATCTTGAGATAAAAACAGTTTGCTATGACTGACCTGGGACTGTTTGTTCCTTTGTTAGATGCTGAGACTGGCACTCTCTCAATCCCATAGGAGAGAGCCTCTGGAAGCTTTAAAATGTCTAGAAGCCATGTATTAAGAAACATCACCATATTACTACCCTCAGTTCTTTCTGGTATTCCATAAATCTGGAGATTGTTGCATCGGGATCTATTTTCTAGCTTTTCAATTTTGCCCATTAGTGAAACATTTTGTCTATTTAGTGTGTCATTATGTTTTTCATAGTCAGAAATTCTGTTTTCTACATCATTTCATGATTCTTCCATATTGTCTATCTTCAAGTTCTGTTGCTTTGTCAATTCCTGTAATTGTTAAATTTGCTTTTTACTATTCTCTTCAAAAGTATCCAGCTTCTTGTTCATTTTATCAAATTTCAGTGACAAGTCCTGCATTTTTGTTAATAATGATTGTAAATCCTTCTTTATTGTTTGGTCAGACATAGTATTTTTGTGAAGCTCATCTTTTCTCTGGTCCTGATGCTTTCTCTTCATGTTTTTGACAGGAATATTTGTAGAAAATGCCAATTTTTTTATGTAGACTTTTTATACCATTAGTTATGATATGATTGTTTAACTGTTCACGATCAATATTTTTTTAAATTTTTCCTGTCAGAAATAGATTTTAAGGACAGAGCTGAAGAAAGATGCAGCCACTCAGTTCACATGCTGATCACACCCCCCCCCCCCTTTATCCTAATGCTTGAAATACCCAAGTCTTTTATTCCCCAGGATCTAATGCTTTTTCTGTGTGACATGACAATATACCTGGTTGCTTAATTAATAATGTTGAACATTAGAACATACCTTTTCAACCCTGTAAAACTGTAAGTTTTGTTAATGATGAGTGGTGCACTGCAGTTGTGAAGCCTCTCCGTAAGGGTGTCCTTACAACTCACCCAGGTAATTGCTGAAGTATCAGTCTAACAAGCCTCATTTGCAAGGCCAATGAATGTATTATAACTGACCTCTTTAATTATGATATTATGAATTTAATTTTCTTGACCACTAACAACTTTGCTTTGTGAAGGGTAGATACTTTTATGGGATCTGCTAAATATTTTCAGTTGAACTTTTGGATTTTTTTAAAGGGATACAGAGTCTGTAGACAATGACCATGCAGTATGCAGTCAAAGTCATTGTCAAGTGTATCTTGACCTGGCCAAGACCTTCAACAGCATTCCTTATGCCTGCATCCTGCAGAAGCTAAATGATTAAAAATTGACCAGTATGTGGCAATATAGCAAAGAATCTGAATGACATAACCAACACAGTGAGAGTTTCTGGAGTATCATCAGAATGTATGAAAGTAGCCAGAAGTGTCTTTCAGCCTCTGTGCTGGGAATTCTACTGTTTGACCATTACTTCTCAGATATTCAGAATTATCAAGTAACTGCAAACTGGGCACTGCTGTTAAGCCACTCTCTGACACCAAAATCCTCCAACATGAACTCTCCTTGGTAAACACTTTGTCTAGTAAAAATTGCTCAAGCTAAATCCTAAAAAGAATAGTGTTGTCACTTCTGACAGACACCCTCCTCACTCATCATATTATATAGACAACACATTACTACAAAATGAAAATTTAGTCAGAGACCAAGAAACCTGTACTGACAATTCCCTCACTGTTGATCATCATGTGGCAATGTTTGTAGAATGAATAATTTCAACATCTAATGAAGTAATGGCTTTCTTTTACTTGTCACTGATCAGATAAATTATTCAGCATAATATTCCATTTATATCTTAATAAACATGTCAAACAATTAGAAAGACCCCAAAGTCTCCTAACCAAAAAAGACCATAGTGCTCAAGCTATCAGGACAGGGGGGGTCTCTATCCCTTTATTTCAGTGTTTTACAGATTTTATTAAGGGGAGAGCTATGTTTTGCTTACTGCACTATAAGGCATGCAGTTGTCTTGGACCCCCTGTACTCTTCAAGACCAATGAGTCTACTTACACTAGAACCAAGGAGCTAAATCTTCACCAGTAGAAAAAAAAAAAAAAACATTTTGGTGAGTCAGACTTAAAAATGAGCTCCTTTTAGACCTCTGGAATAGACTCTGCTAGCTTGTTAAGCAATTTGACTATCTTCTTTTAAATATAACCCGGTTGACTGGATTGTTATTCACAAATTTACATGAAATTTGGCTGGCACATTCCTCCTGGCTAAAGGAGGTGCAGCCTGAGAGAAGGTACTGGCAAGGGCAGCAATGGTCATCAGATTATTTTGGAATGTCTATGAAATCTGGGAATATCCTTTCTTAATAACACAAAAATTCCAACTCCAAGAACGTCAATACTTTATTACAGCAAAGCTTTCAGATATAAATCCTTCTTCAGTGGAATAGAGAAGAAAGATTTATATCCGAAAGCTTTGCTGTAATAAAGTATTTACGTTGTTGGAGTTAGAAATTTTCTGTTATTCAGCTTTTATTTTCTAACTTCTGGTTTATCACTACATCAGCCTTTGGTCTTAAATATCCTTTCTTAAACAGGCAAGGACTTGATAACTTTGATATATTAACATCAGCTTATTTTCACAGTCAAATAGGAATTAAATAAATATAATATAATTCTAGCAAAAGCAGAGTGAACTCGTATCACTTTACTTGTTTAAACATTCATGCACCATTTATTACATATCATACTTTAAAAAGATGACATTTCTCAGATTACCAAGTGCTTTTCAAAACCATTAGAAAAGAAATGCTTATAATCCATAATGAAATTCAGAAGTGATGCATTAAGCATAGTTTCTACTGCTGTTGGTTTAAATGACTGTAGTCTAAAGCAATTAGCTTAATTATTTAATTAAGATCCTGTGTCAAGCTGTTCTGTTTCTGCATTATTGCCCATAAGTAAAGGCTAAGCATTTAACATACTTACAAACCTGAGTAACAGAACTTCTCATGCAGAGCTTAATTGATTGACTAAAATGGAATGGTTATTGAGTTTTTTTTTGTCATCTCTTAATCACTAGCTCAGTACCAACATTATGTTGCTTTGACTTCTCTTTTAGCTAACATTGATATGAGAAAATACATGCAAAAGACATGTTTTTGTGTCTGAGAAAAGTTGCTAGTGAAATGTATTTTATTTGAGTTCATGATATATATAGAAACAGATCCCCAAATTTTACTTCAGTCTTTTTCTTGAATATTTGAAGACATATGAATTGTCACCTAGTATCACTCCTGCTCAGCTTCTAAGACAACAAAAATGGCATATGTCAACTGTTTTATGAACTACTGACACCCTTCCTAAAGACCAGTGCTTTCTATTTTATAACAGTGATACTGACTTTACACTTTAGATTAAAACAGTCAGATTCAGCATCACCATTTGCAAATCCTTCATGTGGTTATCTTAAACATTATACCACACAAGTAATATAACTGCATAATTTGTTCGTGCAATGTGTCCCTCAGGGTTATCTGTGTTCAGCTCAAGATTCTGAGATATTTTTTTTAATGGATGTTTAGTAGTATGTAGCCTATTTGTCTTCTGTTTCATTTTATTTCTAAAAGTTTTACAATGGTAATGGGAAATTAACTCATTAAACTGCATTGTGTTTAAAGGGGTCTACTTCATAAGAACAAAAACCCACTTACCCGAATCACTAAATGTTGAAACAACTTCACCGAAATGACAATTTAACAAACACTCAGATCACCAATTAGAAACTCCTGGAAAGTAACCATGTGTCCAGAACCACAAATAATCAAACTGGAAGCAAATTAATCTACCCATGTGGGGCGGCTTCCCCCCAAAAATCCCCTAACTAAATATACCGACTCTGAGATTGAACTACAGTGGGTAAAGGGGCAAAATTCACAATGGTGCCAAGTGGTTCCTTTTCCACTGTAACTTTCCGGTAATCTGAGTGTTCATTAAATTGTGGTTTTGGCGAATATGTCTCAGTCTTCAAAGATTCAGGTAAGTGGGTTTTTGTTCTTTTCAAGTAGACCCATTTAAAGACACCTTTACTCTTTGACGTTGTGAATATTAAAGCTGTTTTCCTTACATGTTTCTTTAAGATTAACACTGTAAGCATTTTAAATCTTCTAAAAAATAATGATATGACCTTGTGGTAAATGCAATTTCTACAGGTACATAGATACCAATACATCCTTCCAACATCCAGATACACAAGAGGTTTTTACTTTTAGTATTAATGCTCAATGTGATTCCCTACATATAGTATATCTCGCTACATGTAATATTTGTAGCAAATTTTATGTAGGTAAAACTGACAGAACTTTTAAAGAAAGAATCAGGGAACATGCGCATCACATAAGAAAAGGCAGTTCACACAATGCCTTAGCAAAACATACCAGTGATACCAGTTCCCAACATGTATTTTCTTTTAGGGCTATAGGTAGAGTTTTTGAAAGTATATGTTGAGGTGATGTTAAGATAAAAACTGAAAATTTAGAGGCCAGATGGATCATTAGACTTAAAGATACTACAGGTCATGGCCTGAATGAAAATATCCCTCTAAAACCAGCTCTAAGAAATAAACCCCTGTGCAGATAAAATGTTTTTAGTCACAGGCTTACATGTATTTTACTCACATCCATGTTTTTATATTTATATTGTATTTTATGTATTTTGGACTTTTGTATTTTACTAGCATTGTTTAATACAGAGCTTTTACCTTGAATATACCTTTAAGAAGGCTCTAAGCTGCATGTGTTAATTAGTACAAATAGAAGAGCTAGTACCTTGATTTAGTACACCTGAAGAAGCCCACAGGGTGAAAGCACTTGTGTCTTGTTTTTATGAACAATAAATCTTTGAAGCCTGGAGCCTCACCTCAGTGTTTTTGTTGTTTTGACGGATTTCATTTCTTCTCTGAGGTATCTGGTTGAAGTTGGAACTTTTTTACTGTTATTAATTAATACATATTGTGAATTTACAAAAACTTGAGCATCACGCCTGTGAAAAGCAAAGCAAAACAGTCATACAGGTATATGTTTTATTAGATTCTACCAGTGTACATCACTGAGACATTAACAAAAAAACAAAAATTGCAGAATGTGTATTAGACCACACAGGAAAACAGACCCCATCATAAAAAGAGAATGAAAGATTATCTCTGAGACAGAGTTAATGAAAGCCAAGTGCAATTGTTGATTTCTACTGCTTACTGCAAAAAGACAAAAAATGCTATTGATAGTGCCAAATTATGTTTGACCATGCAAGGAAAAAAAAACATTAACCCCTACAAGGTAAGAAAAGAGACAATAAAACTTTGAGGCTTAGATGACTTGCCAGTAGAAATCTATAGAAATGATGACAAGTTAACAGATGAATGTTTCATAGCACTGCTGTACATTACATCTTTAAAATATAACCGCAAATGTCATTACTTCAACATGGATAATGGTATACGTGTAAAACAAGTTAATGTGACTGCAATAAAAAAAGAATCTAGCCATTTTAAAAACATGTTCTGACTTGGGAAATTAATGTCACGTCAAGACTGATGAAGATATTCAGATGTAAAACATCACCCATCACACATAATCAAAGAAGTAAAGTTTAGGGAGGAAAAAAATGTTATAGGCATGACACATGAAACTAGTCATTTATGTTTTTTTCTTTCAATTTTAGACATTGATGTTGGGAGAAAATCATTGCTTAGATTTTTTGGCCGACTTTTCTCTTTTTTTTAACTAAACTTTTTTTTTTAAATTTTACAAGAATGATATGGCAAAATACATATGCAACTAGATTGAGAGCAAGGTCATTGCAAATGCATTTATTATAATTAGAGAAATTGCATGCATGACTTCCGTTCACCCTGTACAACAGGATATACCATAAAAGCAATGAAGGAATGACTACTTTCCGAAATTATGCTAATTTGTAAAAGCACCAGATTTCATGATTAAATGTGCAATAAGGTAAAGGAGATAGAGTGATATTGAAAGAAACACATTTCAAAAATGGCTATAAGTAATCATTTACAAACCCATTCATTAAATAAATGATCACACTGAGTTAATGCACTAATATTGAAATAAACATGATTTCAACATTCAATACACATGCACAGATATACATATACACACACACACACATATATATATATATATAGATATATATATATATATATATATATATATATATATATATATATACATACACATACGCATATACATATACATATACTGTATGCTCTGTGTGGTTCTTGTAATACAATATGTAATACAACAGGTTTAGCAATCATATGCTAGATATAGATACATGAAAATTATTTGATGAGCAATCTCCTAAGGCACTCTACCTGCATGTTATATTTATGGAACTTTGATTATTGCATTTCGTAAACAATATTACTTATTTGCTATTTGGTAACATTTCTATTATTGTAATGTTTGAATTACATATATTTTAGAAAACTCAGTGAAGATTAGAAAGAAGGTTACAATCATCTACTCAAGAGTTATACTCAGAATCTGTATTTTATAGAATGGCTCACAACTTCAATGTATAGAAATAAATAACTTCCATACAAAAACATTAATTAGATAAATCCATTCTAGCATTATATATAATGATAGCAAATGAAAAACTGAAAACAAGTAAGGCAGCAGGAGCAGATGGGTTTCCAGAAAAGTTATGTAAATGAATCTGAAATGCTACCCTTGCCTTTACTGTTGGCTAGAATTTTACTGATAAGAAAAGTAAGTAGGGCACTGAAGACAGAGACAACTACCATCTAATTTATATTCTAAATACATATGTTAACATTTGGGAAAAAATATTAGCAGCTACATTTGATACTATCATTAACTCAAACTGTAGAATGAATTCTGGGAGGATTTATTTGTAATTGATAAGCTATTAATTACTAGTAGACTTTTTCAGTTTCTAAAGAGCCCAAGATGATAATGGAGATATTGGTAGTATATTTTTGACATAAAGAGGCAGTAGACACAATAAATTGAAAATGCTTATTACAAGTCTTAAGTAAAAGGGGTTTTGGTTCAAGATTAATTGCATCTATCAAGGTCTTATATAAAAGACCTAGATGTACATACTTTGTCCTGTTCCACTTCAATAAACACACAACACTCAATAACATTTGACAACCTTTATTAGACTTCCATAAACATGATTGTTAACCAATAGTTATAAATTTCAACCAAAAACATGACACAGGTCATAATAACATCCATGGGAAAAGACATAAAATAACAATAAGGGCAGTGTACCACTCACCCTTGATAAGCAGCATTCCCCACTTGCTCACTTATCTTTGCACTAATAAGGCAGCATTCCTGCTCACCATCAATTTATTGAAATATACCACCATCCAAGTAAGCAACTCTGCTTGCTTATTAACTGACCCACCAGAGCAACCGCTCACTTTCTTTCCAAACTTATTGAATTGCACATCCATCACCAGAGGGGGAACAGAAGAGGGCAAGCCTGCCCCTCTTCTCTGCCTTCCCGCACTAACATAAACACAAACCATACTAATAAAAAGAGGGAGGGCAGGAGGGTAGCAAATGCATGCCAAAATGTGACTCCTACCTCAACTACACTTGACAAAACCCTCTAATCCCCTCCCTGTCCTTACCTTATTTCCTCCTAACATCCCTCCCTCCCAATTAACCCTATCCTACCCTTATCCTTTTAATTCCTTCTAACCTTTATATCTAGCATCACACTGAAGATAACACAGGACAAAAAGGTCTGTTCCAAACCTCATTTGCCCTGTTACACTTCAATAAGCGCACAGCACTGAATGCCATATGATGACCTTTATTACACTTTCATAAACATGATTGTTAACCAATAGTTATAAATTTCAACCAAAAACATGACAGATGTCATAATAACATCCATGGGAAAAGACATAAAATAACCATAAGGGCAGGATACCACTCATCCTTGATAAGCAGCATCCCCCACTTACTCACTTATCTTTGCACTAACAAGGCAGCATTCCCACTCACCTTCAATTTATTGAATTATATCACCATCCAAGTAAGTAGCTCTGCTTGCTTATTAATTTATCCACTAGAGCAACAGCTCACTTTCTTTCCAAACTTATTGAACTGTATCCATCACCAGAGGGGAAACAGAAGAGGGCAAGCCTTCCTCTCTTGTCCGCCCACCAGCCTGACCAGGCTGTTCCCCCTCTTCTTCCAAAGCTTCCATCCTAAGACCAAACATCATTGGGTGCACCCATTTTCTATACACCAGCTAGATCATTAAGACCAGCCCTCATCTGCAAAGAAACACAATACTATACCTTTGTTGATCCTCTCTCAGACACGGTACCCAAATC
This sequence comes from Protopterus annectens, assembly GCF_019279795.1. Taxonomy (NCBI): domain Eukaryota; kingdom Metazoa; phylum Chordata; order Ceratodontiformes; family Protopteridae; genus Protopterus; species Protopterus annectens. The sequence goes on from NC_056733.1 coordinate 1,677,490,616, forward strand.
CTGACTGACTATCCTCTAGAACACCTGCATAACTGCAATGCCCGAAAACCCCACTATCCCAAACCAGTGTAAATTCAACTGTGCCTCAGTGAACCTGAATAAAGTAATATTACACTCAACCCTACTGTACCACACCAGAACATCCACTACGACAAAATTCATTAACTTTCACCACAGTTCCTTCAAGGCTTTGCTCACTGTGCTAACTGCCCTCTACAACCTCATTGCATACCACTCTGATGACCACAACATTTCCTGTGACCGGTGTATTCAGAACAACAGAAACAGCCACCCTGACAAAACCATCACCTTCCAAATTCACTTCCTTCAAGCCCCAACTGCTTACATCTGCAAAAGTAAGAACACTGTAAATTCATGACACTCACCCATCAAACTTTCTTAAAGGCATTAAACCATGTCAAAAAGTTCCCTTATTCTTCGAACTGCCCCCGTTACACTGCTCTATCTCCCTTATCTCAACCCAAATCCACCTTACCTGCATAAACTCCTTTTACAGACAAAGCAATAAACATACAACAGCATCAGTGACCTTCAATAAGCACTAAAAGGAAACTGATACCAACTGAAGATGTTGCAAGTAATCACTGCAGAGAGAGAAGTTAAATATAAATATACCTTACCTGCATCACCTATAGCTTTCCATATGAAACAATCTAATAGTCTGCTGAACATTCATGTGACCATCCCTGCAAAATATCCCCACAACTCCCTGCAAAAAGTTGTAAGGGCTGATTAGCTCACTGTTGCCATATACAATAGAAGAAATCAAATTTTACCTGCTCTCTTGCAATTTAATCTACCAATTCAGTCTGTATGACAGCAACTTGTGTAAACAATAATAACCCCAATTCCCCCAACTAAAATGAATCATGAGACATCCACGTAGCAGCCGCCATCATAACCATGAAAATCTACCCTCTTCCATAATCAACAGAATGCATATAACCCCAAATTAACTCCCTACTACCCCAAATCTGCCTCTCCTCCCATTTCCACTGCCTCTATACCTACAGTCTATGTGCTCAAACCCCAACCACTAACTGCCACACTCCAAACTAACAGAATGCCCAGCCTATTAAACCTTACCCAATGATGCTCAATAAATCCCACGCAAATGAATAAAACTGCCCAATATACAGAAACTGAAGAGCTACAAACATTCATAACCCCTCCTTGTCCCTAGCTTACTCCACTCAAGTTGGGAGTGAGCACTCTGCCTTAAGACCTAAGTTGAATTACATTATAAAACAAAATGGATGATCTAATTTCATAAACATTCCTAAAAGGTGACGAAACCAATGCACCTTATGTGAAATGCACCACTATTCACAATGAGAAAGTGAAATGAAACACTTACGTTCTCATTGTTCATATAATTAGATTAATATCAATGAAGTTGAAGCAAACAAAAATGCAAGCACAGCAACAATCTCGTGTAAAGACAGGTGTTAACAGTATCCTGGGTGACAAATAAGCATACCAACTACACATACACATGTGTGTGATATCAGGGTGTCAGCAACGTAAGTACATACAGGACGTTTCTCACCTCTCCAGCTTTGAGACTACAGCAGAATAGCTGGAAGTACATTGAACTTTCTCTGAAAGATGTAGTAAGCATACGTTCCAAATTTTACTCATACCCCAGCTCAGTCACTACCTATCCCACCCAAAAGTTAATTGCATTACTAATGCTCTTGGCTGTTTTGCTACTTAATGGCATGAATAATTAGGAACCCACAGAGAAAAGCATAGGTCATGGCAACTCGCAGTTGACAGAACATACATAACAGCAGCCCTCTGAAAGGGGAGGAAGTCTGAAATTGCAATGACTGACTTTTTTTTCTTCTTCTTCTCCATACCTCTATCTTTCAATCTCTGACAGCAAGAAATCTGAACAAAGCCATGAATACAAGTTGGACAAAGGCCCAAAACCAGGAACAATTCTTATATTAATATTGCTCTTACAAACATAGGAAGCCGACAGAACAGTCTTGCATTAGCATGAATTTCTAAATGGGTATGAGGTCAAACTCAAATGTCTGTCATTCTTATTTATTTATTTATTTTTAAACTTCAATATTTAATAATTTGCCACAAATCTGCCAGCTGTGCAACATCATAACAGGTTGTGCCTTACCCTGGATCTTCTATACGGTATGCAGTCCGAAACTCAACTGTCTATCATTTACTAATGTCAGCCTACAGTGGTTTGCCACCAATTTGCTAAAACCACAACTTATGAAAACTGATCAAAATATGAGACAAATTGGGGCATTCTGCGAATATCTGTACCATTGCTAAGTATAGTCCCTATCCTCTGACTTCCAAAGTAGCTCCCGAAAGCTACTTTCACAACAAAAAAAAAAAAAAAGGAGCCAAAAGGCCAAAGAACAGACCCTAAACTTAAAAGACCACCAATGGAACTGGAACCAAAACATGCATGCCAACCATTAGTTGTGAGCTCCAGTATAAAAAGCCTAAAATTCAAAGCACAGCCTGCCATCAACAAACCATTAGTACAACATCCCTCATTCGATTACAATCCAATAACCACCAATCACAATAGATTTCCAAGTGTTTCTGTTTTACAACTAGTCGAGAAATAACAGCAGATAGGGAAGCCCTTGAATTTTTCCAACACAGCCTGCTGAACTGGGAGGCAAAGGCCCCACAATAGGGCAACCAACCCCAAAATTGCCAGAAAACCAGTGGTTGTATGACATCAACACAAACATGTACAGCAAACTCTGGAGTATTAAACAAAAACCTCTTACCTCTCTGTAAATAGTGTAGCAGGAAAGCACCCTGGAAATAGGTATCCCTGCTCCCTTAAAGTTTAACACTGGAATGCCTGTCATTTATTGACCTCACTTCTCAGAGAACCAATGTGATGATCTCTCACCTTACGCCCCGATTGCAGTCAACTCGCCCTCAAACAAAAGTCAGGCACCACTGGCAAAACAGATAAACATCCTCCATTCCCCAATGAAGCAGCCCAGCATCACTCAATCTGAGACCCTCAGTTCTACAGTGCCCACAATACAGCATGCCCATTCTCTACCAAACTGCATCAAATCCATGTTCCACAATATAACCCCTCTGCGGAAAGAGCCAAGACCCAAGATGCCATTAATACTTTATTTGTGTATTTACCTAGGAAATAGCTACCTCTGTGTTTTAGGATTATATAAACACTTTACCCCCCCCAGAATAGGCAAACATCACCACGCACATACAGTGACAAGCAGCTACCAACCGTTGCACTCTGAGTCCTGAAACCCCGTGAAACATCCCGACCCCTCAGTGAGCCATAATGCAATCATCCACTTTTAATTTCAAGTATATTTGACTTGTTTTTAATTAAAAAACACATAACAATTCCCCAAAACACTGATTCACACTTAACCTGCCATACACACATATGCACCCCACACTCCACACATCAAACTCATACATCTTACAGCATTAAATCCCAGTGGCCTTTCAAAGAAAATACACAGGCCCAGCAAAAATATGGCACTCTGTACACAGTACACCCTTTTCCAACACTTGCAACCATGCCACCCTAGCCACCACTTCCCCACAGGGAGAGAATCACCATTCCACACTAACCTTAAAAAAAAAAAAATCAAATGAGACAGTTCGAGGAGTTATTGTAAAATCCCACAGTAAATTTACCTCGCTGGTCATGATGACAATTGCTTAGATATTTCAGCCAAAACAATAATGTAACAATTCAGCAAGGATGTGACAAAACAAGCGTAGGCTTCAGACCACGTGAACAATAAGAAGCTCCAAAGTTCAATAGCTTTATGAACTTGTGTAGTCCTGAAGCTCCGGCATACCTTGCAACCAACCAGTTGAGAGATATGATGGCCCGACTCCTGACCGTGAGCCACCACACATGCACAGCAACACCCATCCACAACCAGGCTCAGAGCCTGCAAAAAATCCACTGGCTGCTTCAGCTGAGGAAAATCCTCAGAAAATGGGCAGGATGGACTGCCCCTACCAGCAAAACCGAAACTGAATTAATAATGAATCAGCATTAGAAACAAAATGATCACACACTTAAGCTTGTGTGTTTTCATGGAAGTCTTATTTTTTTTTTTTACTTTACTGCCTCCATATAAACTCTCAGACTTTACATGACTGGCCGAAGTACTATGCAGCTGCAATCCCTACTATAAGAAACAAGCCCAATACCACTTTATAAAATGTTATAGGTAAGGCACAATACATGCTATGCAGAGTCTGTGATGCCTCACCAAACTGCAGACTTCATTATTTAGCGAGCTTATCCCTCCGAGCTATCATGCAATTTGTCAAAAGATTGCAAATTTTAAAAGGAACACCAGTCATCTGAGCCCCACGACCGGTCGAGTTATATCTTTCAGAAACTGAAACTACGAGGCCGAAAATAATGTAGAACGTAGGCAGAGATGACAGGAAAAAAAAATACTTGCTGTTACTACTCCACAGCCAGAAGCAATCCAACCAACCCCCAAAAGTGTTTGTACCTCCCGTTAAAAAGTATAACTACCACACTCCACCCTACGTAAACCCAAAGAGATGCTGCCCTAAAAAGACCCACCTAAATCTGATTAAAACAACAACCATAGCAACTATCCCCTAGTCTTGAGAAGAGAAACAAATAAAGAAATACATACATACCTACATACCAGCCAACTGGTACCCAGAGGCCTAACTTTTTTCTGGCATACCTACAGGTCATCATGGGCATGCCCTGCCTTTAGCAAGTTCATGCCAAAATGTGACTCCTACCTCAACTGCACTTGACAAAACCCTCTCATTTCCTCCCTGTCCTTACCTCATTTCCTTCTAACATTCCTCCCTCACAATTAACCCTATCCTACCCTTATCCTTTTAATTCCTTCTAACCTATATATCTAGCACCACAATGAAGATGACACAAGACAAAAAGGTCTGTTCCAAACCTCATTTCTAATAGGGTTACATGTAATGTAGGACATATACATTGTGGCTTGCGGCAGGATTAAGCTGACTCATAGTATCTAGGCCTCTTTGTGGCAGTAGAGAACTTGGCACTATAGGCAAGGGAAAAACTCCAATAGATTCAAGCTGTGGAAAGAAGAAAAACATTGATATCCATGTTTGTAAAGGATTGCATCTTAATGGCTGACAGAATTGTTTACATAGCCCCACACATCAGAATGCTTATAAAAAAGTGCAGATATCTTGGGACTAGACTGCAATAAAGAATGAAAAGAATTGTAATCCACAAAGAACAAACTGCAAACCAAGGTAGTTCAAAAGCATGGACACAGCACACATAGAGCCACAATGTATGATAACAAGGTTGCTTTAGTATTGAAACATTGATAAAAACAAGTAATAGGTAAGTGTTTTTGTTTTTATAATGAAAACTGTTTCAGATAAAATCATGTTTGAAAAACTGAGTCTATATATTTATATATATATATATATATATATATATATATATATACACACACACACACATACACCAATCTAAGGGAGGGAAATAGATCACATGAATGCCAAGCCCCCAGTGATGTCATGCTTTGTTTGGGAGGAGATTTAAGGAGGATTTTTAGAAGATGTAAACGGCCATGCATTTACAAAACTGACATGAATTACAATAAAATTAAAGTTAGTTTATATATGTTCTTCTGATTTTTTTACATACGAATAATGTACTGATAACATATTGCAGCCATCACTTTTCTAAAGATTTCAATTTTAAAATACAGGTGATAGACATTTGGTCATTCAAACAGGCCAGTTCATGGCATTAAGTTTCAATTGTCATCAAAGTTCAAGTTTTTTCAGACTGAGTGTCCACGAGCCCCCTCGATCTGACAGGACAAATTGTTCTAAAATGAAAAATTTAAAGGTGTGGTCAGGGTATTCCATGGTATGTTTGGAAAGACCATTGATATCCTTTTTAGTTCTAATATTATAAGTGTACTGATAAATTCTGTCACATAGATGCCTTTCTGTCTTACCAACATAAAACTCTTCACAGTATTGGCACTGAGCACAATAAATGACTTTAGTAGACTTACAATTAGACTTTTTTTTGGGTTAAACTGGACACCAAGAATGACAAAAGAACTATCAGTTAAAATATACTTTATGGCTGTAATATGTTGTTAGTAGATTATTAGTATGTAAACAATCTGAAGCACATGTATAAACTAACTTTAATTTTATTGTAATTCATGTCGGTTTTCTACCTGCATGGCCCTTTCAATCTTCTAAAATATCCTCTTTAAATCCTCCCAAAAGAAGCATGACATCACTGGGGGCTTGGCATTCATGTGATGTATTTCTCTTTCTTAGATTGGTGTATATGGACTTAATTTTTCAAACGTGGTTTTGTCTGAAGAGGTTTTCATTAAGAAGATGAAAGTGCTTATCTTTTACTTGTTATCAGCATTTCAATATAAAAGCAACGCAACCTTTTTATTGTGAATTCTGACTCCAGGTGTGCTGTGTCCATACTCTTGAATTACCAATGAATGAAAAGACTTTTGTAAGAATGGAAAGCATGAACATATTAGGATCATGTGTACCTGTAGAAGACATAGGTTATCCAATATGTTTAGGATTGGAAGTGTCAGTACATATAAGGATAAGGTCATCTAGACTATAGAAACTTTACATATAAAAATTAGAGACAAACATCAATAGGAGGTAATACAATAAAGATCCTAACAAACAGGATTGATATAATTATTGTAATGATAAACCCATTCATATGGCCTGTATTGAAGCATATATATATATATATATATATATATATATATATATATATATATATATATTGCACTCACATCCAGGACAGAAGAAAACACAGCTAGAATAGGCAATAAATGTAGGGATTAGTAAGAGGTAAGGGGACAATTTTATGCATGACACTTCCTTGAGTTCCAGTTTCACATATTGATTTTGCTGATAACCTATAGTCAGAGAAACTTACTTTGTCATTTCTCCATTGTTATGTAGTTGAAGAATTGGTGTGTATGTATAGCCTAGGATATACTGAGTGGTAAATGAGAGAGACTCTTATCTGAAAGAAAAAAAAACTTTCTTTTTGGTTCACTGAATATGGTATGTGTCACAACTGGTTTCATACACTTGGGATTCAGATATGTTTTGAGTAGTCCTCATAAATCCATAGTCCAAGAGAACGGAATAGAAATTAACAAGTTTTGTTCCCAAATAGGTGGGGGCATACACATGCTCTAGCACTCTACTTGCTCATTATTGTCAGGTATCATTTCCATCCTGATGAAAATATAGATTGCTTCATATGGAATGATTGAGTAAAGAATTGGAGGGAAGAATTAGAAAGGACAGAGGACATCAGATGGTCAGCTGGAGATGATCAGATAATTTGTAGGTGGGTGACAACTGCAAAAGGTATACCTGAGAAAAACAATGAAATTTAGAAAGTGATAAAGTCATTCAGAGGGAGAAAAATCTCCACGGAAAATTATAAGGGAGGCAAGTATGAATAAATTAACTTTCCTCACATTCAGGAAAATAGAAAACATTTGGCATACACAAAGAACGGCTTTTACTATACACGAAAATTGTACATATAGACAGAAACTCTCATAGACATATATTAGGATTTGAAGCTCCATTAGCACTCTACTCAAAATGGAAAGATATAAAAAAGGAATAGTACTTTCTATAAAGATATTTGGAAATAGAAGGGGTACTACTTTGTCAACATACACAAAAAGCTTGGTTAAGGGTGAAGAAATACAATTAATTCCAGAACAATGCAGAAGATCTAAAAGTACAATCAATTACATAAAAGGGATGACCATTTATATATATTTTGCATATGACAACAATATATCATTGTAATATTCACTAAACTAGCACCACAAGATTTGTAGAATTGAAAATGACCAGTGTCAGAGGTGCAGAAAAAAATGGGGGACAAATACATATATTCTGGCCATGTCAAACTACACAAAGAAGAAAGTAACAGAGCAGAGATCAATAAGCAACTTTCAGGACAAAAGTGAATGGATATGGAAATTCTTTAGACTAAATATAGAGGTACAATGAAGAGTAGATAATGGAGGAAATTCAGACCATAATGACAACAGTTTTTGTAGCAAAGTTTCTCTTACCCAAGAAATGGAAAACTAAAGAGTTATGCCAAAATAAATATTATAAATGAAGTCTTAAAATTATTGAGAAGTGTGCTGACAAACAGGAAAATGAATGTTAATGATAATGTTAGAAAAATGGAAAGAAGTTTGAAAACCAGGATATGTCAGCATAAGTATTCTATTAAGACAAAACAAAACAAAAAAAATTCTAATGCATTGGTAAAACATTCAAATTTATGTAGCAACTTTTTTTTGGAAAAAGTACATCATATCCCACAAGGAGGCAATTGGCAGGCTTTCTTGGAAACCAAGGAAGTCTACTGACAAGTTTTACTTAATGCAATGCAAGCCCCTGGCTTAAATTATAGGATTTCTTTGTCTAGTTTTCTTCACCTTACAGCTGATAAACTTTAAACATCTTATTTTACAAAAAAATGGTTAGTATGTTTTCTAAACATATACATACATTTTTAGCATTATTACTTAATATTGAAAGTATTTATGAATTAGTTTTCTTTTTAACATTTATTATTGGCTTATGATGTATGATATGTCTTGTTTCTTTAATTATGTACTAGCACTAGTTATAAGCAATGTGATTGGTTGGCATATGTTTTAAAATGATTGCAGATTTTTATTGTGAATCTGATGAAGTTCTCTATCAATAAAGAATGAAAGTACTTTTTCTCTTTAAATGAGCCAGCTTTGCACTTTGTGGAGAGATATTTCTGTTTTTTTTTTTTTTTTTTTTTTTTTTTTTTTTAGTTTATTAGTTGTTTGGATCTATGTCTCAGTAAGTAGCTTCAGGAAAGGGACATTTATTTTTCTAATTACCAACACTTGTTCAAAAGGAATGAGAGAATGCTCTAATGTGGCATAAACTGATCTGAGGTTAACTACCAGCATATAATTAATGTCTATAAGTTGCATTATCAGAGCAGTAATTTTGATGTATAGCTAATATAAGAACATATCTCCAATTTGAACCTGTAGCTAACTTTGATTTTTTTTTTTGTTCTGATATTACATAAAATTCCATCCATAGTAAGAAAGGTAGTGCATGATGAATTAGTATACTGAAAAAATGAATAAAGCATTGTTTAGTAATGACATTTTTACTGTAATTATGTAAAATTATCAAATGTCAAGGATCCAAGTACTTATTCCTTATAACAGGTGAAAAATGATGAGGAGAGAAACTGATACACTTATTTTATTATGCTTTATGTGTGCATTTGTGCATATATGTCTGTGTGTGTGTGTGTGTGTGTGTGTGTGTGTGTGTGTGTGTGTGTGTGTGAGTGTATGTCAACTGCAATTCCAGATTTTTTTTGCATGGATACTCAGTTACACCATGTGCACACCTTGTATACTTTCCAGACTGCTAGTTATGAGATAATTACATTAAAAAGCTGTATTATTGATGCTGTATGTTCTACAATTGTTATATGTAATGTATATTGACAATTCAGCATAGCATTGCATATTCTGTGGAAAGCATTTTAGTCTGTGCCTGCATTGTTGCCATGCCTGACAGCTGTATACCAGATGATATTGCACGGCACTGGGGTCTTCACAAGTTCGTAACCAATGAGCCAGCATAGAAAAAGGTAGGAGGAGGGATTGTTATCACATTCCTCTGTCAACAAAGAGTAAGAGCAATGAGAGGAGAATAAATATATTCTTGAAATAAAGTATGTGCTAGTGATGCATTCTAATTAGCATACTGCTGCAAGATAACAAAGAGGTAGAAGAAAGTTTTCCAAATTATGTTACTGCCACTGTGTATATGATTTGAGAAAGGTGAAGAAAGTAGATGTTTTCTACAGGGAGGGCACATGGAAATGAAGAGATAAGAAAGATGTAGCTAAAGAAATGCTTATACAACTGCTAAGACAGGTCTCATTTCTGGCATGACTGCACTTTGTTACTATGAAAAAATACTAACCTAATCAAGGTGAATGAAAGAAAAAAATGACAAAATAGCTCATCAACACTCACCACACACACACACACACACACACACACACACACACACACACACACAATTAAAATACTCAAGAAATAGTTGCAGAGGCTGACCATAAGAAATAAAACATTATTGCAACAAAAATAAATGCTTTTGACTCTGCACTATGAAGACTTATTTTGCACTTCAGCTTTTCTTAAATTAATTAATATTCCTAATGGATCTTGCTCCCTAGAGGATCTTCACTGTGTAGTATAGATTCCACAATTGCAAAATAGTTTCTCAAAGCATTCTGGGCATGTTTCCACTAATTTAATTCTTCTTTCTTTCTTAGCAAGACTGCACCTGGCTGACATGTGCCTTTTCTACCTTTTCAAGAGATGGTACTATCAGCTCACAATTATCTTTTTTTCTTTCTTTCTTTCATATCTTTCTTATCAGTACTTTCTTATCAGTACTTCAGGAAGGGCTGACACAGGCAAACAACTGGTGTCAGAGGCATGGGTTAAAATTAAATGCAAATAAATACATATTATCCTTCAGGAAGTCATCTACCCCTAGTAACTAACATATTGACAACACACCCCTTTGAGTTGATCCAGTAGTCAGGGACTTAGGAACATACATAGATAGTAATCTAGCCTTTGACCATTACATGTCCACATTAGCGAGGGAATCATTCTATATTGCGCAACTTATAAAAAAAGGTGTGGCATCTAAGTCCAAGGAGATAATTCTGCATTCTTCAAACCTATCATTGAGTATAATGCCCCCTTTGGTATGGACCTAACCAGGCATATCCAACAACTGGAATGTCCACAGAGGCTCCTCATTAAAAGAATACAGGGCTTAAGTAAAATGTCGTATGCAGGCTGCCTCAAGGCTCTATCCCTGTATTCTATCTCCTACAGACTTTTGAGGGGAGATCTATGCCTGACATACAGGGCATTGTCAGGCCCCATTCTGATGGACCTCCTGCATATCTGCAAAACAAACAGCACTAAAAACACCCATTCTAAAGAGTTAAACCTTGCTTATGATATAACTAGGACCTGCTGGAGAGAAAGGTATGTATCCCAGAGATTACCCCGTCTCTGGACCAGGCTCCCCATCCATGTGCAGCAGAGTTCCTTTCTAACCCAATTCAAGTGTAATGTGGACAATTGGATGGGGAACAGGAAATTAATTTCTGTTTTGGCCCCTATTGTCTAATGGGACACAGGCAACCTGTAAATGGTTCACCTCCCAGGCCCTAGCTTGTAAATGTTTCATCACCCAAGCCCTTGCTTACACTTATTAAGGGTATCAGAACTTGCCAGAGATTTGGGATGCATGGCTAGGCTTAAAAATGCCCTTGTGGTTGTTAGCCTAGTAAACACCTATGAACTTATGAACTTATAATTATATTTCATACTAAATCCCAGTCACTCAAACATCATTTTCTGTTTTCTTTGTTATTTCATAGTTAATCATTTATGTTCTTAATGTCTTATTTACAAATGCCTACAGTTATAGAGTACATAATATTCTCACTAAGTAACCAAAAGATTTGGATTGCAAAGCAACAGTGACAAAACTGCAGGATGAACAGACTTTGGAATAAAACACATTGCACTCTAATGGAATATATGCTGAATTACATTAAAATCATATAGCTTAAATGTTTTATTAAGTTTTAATGTAGATTGGACAATTTGATTTTTATATGTCGTATAGTATTTTAAGTACTGGATTACTTTTCTCTTCTGAAATATATTCATATAGCTGTTAGTGACATCAACAACATAAAGAATATAGCCTTCAGCCAGTATTGTAAGACTGGTTATAAAAATCTGCCAGACAAGACCACATGCAAAAAGTCATGAAAATGAGCCCAGAAATAGGATATCATTGAATATTTGTAAAATATGTATGCCATATAACCCCCTTATTTGCTTTGCATTATCCACCAAAAGAAGTATGTCTAAAGAACTAACTTTTGAATGACAAGAATGAGAGAAACATACAGAATTTATGAACTTCCATAAACAAATTCTGTTGAATGCTGAGGACACAGTTTTTTTTTCTTTGACTTTAGATCAACACATAAAACTTTGATTATCTGTTAGTTATTCAGAGAATGTACACATTGTTGATTCTCCACAAAACAATAAACATAACACTGTAATGTAACTGGCTGCATCGCCATCTTGGGAAGCACCTTGTACTGGTTTTCTATTGTCCCATGCAGAAAGTCTTAATCAAAATGAAGTCCTGCAGGAAAATCCCTGGTAAACCCCTGAGGCTGTCACTAAACTGTATAGTTTTGCACCACAAAAACTTTATACTTGCACTAAATAAATAAGTAAATAACTAATGTATGATCTTTTTATAGAATGACATTCATTCATATGCAGAGTAATTCTAACAAAAAAAAAAAAAAAAACTGCATTCGAACTCCAGCCAGCAGCATTGCTTTCAGAGGCAGTAAAAACAGCATTATGCCAGGATGCAGCTGACAGAGAGCTGCTACAGTTATATACTTCAGCCTTAGTACTTCTCAGTAATGTGCTATGCGGCCATATGCAGTTCAATGTTTATCTCCATCTACTGCTAATCTGTCTTTAGGAGACTTGACAATGTGGATATTCAGCATTCTCTGTATGACCAAAACTGATCTAAATTACATGCTTCAGTCTAAATTTAGGAAGATTACAAAGATAAGCATTTTGCTTTATTATAGACAATTTCTTAATTAGGGTGTATTAGGCATACCCCAAATTCCAATTTCAAATGTTGTCCAGATATGCAGAAAAATTAATGATAATACATTTCCTAACATCCACCCAATATTTAAGGCCTTTTGTAGACCATTTGATACTTATAATAATTAAAAATGAGTCAATAAAATTAGTCATGTGGTTTCCATGCTTAATATATAATAATTAAGATCTAGAAATGAGAATGCATTTCTCAAAATCCTTTGATATGATGTTAACATAATAAAAGGATAAAATATATAGAATTTCAAATATGTTAATGTTTTCATCGAAGGGTCTTTGGTATTTATTCAAAATGTGCTGGTTTTATTGCAGCTGTTAAGACTCACTGTGTTACACCTTTAAGTGACTAGATTAATTAATCAGTCATTTAATTGAATTATTGTTGGCGTGAGCGACAAAAGTTTTGTATAAAATGGCAATGGTTTTATTCTTAAATTATATCTGAAGAAGCGTAGTTCGCTATGCGAAAGCGCTCATTTTCCTGTGTTGAAATAAAGAAGTTTCAGTATTTTATGGCAATCTTCCTCCTGTAGTGATTCCTTTTGGATCTGCTGTTATTATAATAAAAGGATAGAACTAAAGACATTTTTCTCCCTAAAATCCTTTGATATGATGTTAACATAATAAAAGGATAGAACTAAAGACATTTTTCTCCCTAACCTACAACCTTCTGGTAACTTTCCAAGTACACAAGGATGCTTGTATCCATCTGTCTGGAATATAAACTTGTATTTTTCATTCTTACTTTTACAGGTAAGCAATTTATGACATCATGGCAAATAACTGATGATTTGATTAAGTAAGAGTCACTTGTACTGAAATGCTTTAATTTACTTTTTCACTTTCTGTGCTTTGAATGTTTCAGCAGACAATAAACAGTCATAATATTTCATCACAATTTTATCTGCTTTAAACCTCAAACATGCACTTTTTTCTTAACCCTTTCTCCATTGATTATGGATTGATCCTGGTGTTGCAAATGTGTGCCACATTCTTCCACATATTCACTGTTCCAACAATTATTATTATTTCCATATACAGTATGATTAAGTCTCAGTTTTTTTGACAGTATCCATTCTATCTAGTTGTTAGATAATTTCTTATTGTCGGGATGTGTCATTAAAATTGTATTTTTTGCAGCAAGTTTAATGTAACTGACTCATCTAAGGCTTAAATCTTAAGTGATGTTTATATCTACAATACAAGCAGCATTTTCAAATAAATATTTTGTTTATTTATTTATTTAATATTTGTTTACTGGGAAAGTCAGACAGGGAGAGAGTCCATTTTCAGTGAAGGCCTGGAGAGAAATACTATAGGCACATGATTTGGAATATTTGTTCTACATCTTCATAGCCAACCCACTTATGAACAAAGTGGACAAATCATTAGCTATATGACATCTGTCCATTTACATAACAACTGCAGTAAACTGAAATATAACTTGGCTTCAGTCTTATTAGAAATTACATTGTGTGACAGCTATATTAAACCACTTGAGCATTTAATAATATATAACTTTATCATCAGAAAGCACTGGCTAAAACACAAGGTTGGAGGGTTTGTGCTTTCCCTAATGCTTACACAATCCATACATACAAAAATAGATCCACAGGCACCTAGACATACTTACAGACTGTTTAGTCCATTATTGAAAAATGCTGACTTTTATTTTAAGTGCGGATATAAGGACCATATAAATGAATTTTATTATAAAACTTTTATCATTGATTACTCACATTTTTCCTCTAAAGGTCTATGTTGTGCAATACAAGATGATATGATTATCTATTCTTGGGGGGGGGGGGGTAGTGTTTTCCATACACAGGTAGTATTCTTCTATAGAAATTACGTGGATCCTCTGACAGTGGTTGGGACTGTTCAATGATGAGGAGAAAATGTATAGATATCAGGAAATAAATATCTGACTCTTAGTATTCACATTTCTTTTCTTATCTTTTAATAAACTTTATAAGCATTCAAGTTCATGGTTTATATGACAGCCAAAGAAATTACTTAACCTAACTACGCTGAAACATTAAATACTAAAAACAAAATCCTTAAACCGTACGCCACAAGTAAGTCAGTATGAACATAACTAACTAACTAAAATAAGTGTTCATTATAAGAATATAATAATAAAGGTTTTATTTGCAGGGGGCAAACCCACTCCCCATCACATGCAGAGTCATTGTTACTCACTTATATTAACATACTAAGTCTGCGGCTTCTGAGTAATAGGAGTAATGTTCAGTTGTTGTATTCCATCATGCAGTAACACCACACACGAAGAAATTACCCCCTGGACCACATAAAAAAAAAAAAAAAAAAAAAAAAAAAACTGCACCAGATCACACAAGAAAAATAGTGAAACTCATTTGTAATACCACAATATCACAATATTAAGCAAGCATGCTATAGCTATCTGAACATTGCTAGGGCTATATTTATATTAGTCAATTGTGCATATGTATATGTGTATGTGATTGAGCAGGTAACCTTAGAATACATAGTATATAGTTCAAATCATCTTCACTGCTTATTGGTCCATGCATCTCTTTCTCTCTCTGTTTATATATATCTATATGTGTATATCTATATCTGGATTTATGTCAGACGATAGTTTTCAGAAACTTGGAATTCATATGGTCGAGACCATATGATCAAGTTTCCAAAACTCGAACATAAAAAAAAAAAAAAAAACCATAAAAAACACAAAAAGATACTTTTTTTACATTTTAGCAGGGGGCAAGCCCCTCTGCACCCCCATGCATGGGGGGGTCTGTGCCCCCCCACCCTCACCTGCAAAATATATGTATCAACTTTGAGATCACACCACAGTGAGGAAAAAGGTAAATTTCCTGACTGCACAGTACAGTGATCTCCATTCAAAAACTTTGCATCTCGACCATATGAATCTTGAGTTTTTGAAAACTTGATCAGCTGATAGGACCCCTATATCTATATCTATAGACACTTGCACACATGTTTTATGTGTAATTATATGCAGCATATATTTCAAGTTATGTATATTTACCCTTATAAACACGTGTGTGTATGTGTGTGCGTGTGTGTGTGTGTGTGTGTGTGTGTGTGTGTGTGTGTGTGTGTGTGTGTGTCTAATCATGTACTGATGTGTAGTTTATTCTCTTACCTAAATTATCATCAATCCCTGAACAAACATGAGAGAAATTAAAAAAGGGTCACAAATAATTGTAGCCAATGACATTACACTATAGTAATTTAATTAGTTGTGGAAGCCTTATACTCAAAACAAATAATTTTAGATCTTTATGTGGGCTCCCACAATGAGGCTTAGCAATACATATAAGTGCTTAAACTTCTGCAGCTATTATTCTTTTGCAAAAAGTGTTCTGCCTGCTACGTCTACTAACACCACAGCTTTATGTTTTGCAGTGCTTTCATTTCACATATATATAGAATCCAATTGCTATCAGAGAAACGTACATATCACTGCATCTCCTTGTCTCCCTACCACAGCAGAGCTCACAGAAAAAATGTGAAAATGTCATGCTATAAACTTAATAACCAATAAATGTGAAAAGAGTATAGTAGATGCCCTTTGCAGAGTTAAAACAAATCTCAAAAAGTTCATCCAATTCAATGTTAAAAAATGATTTAATAAAGGGCAAATTTCTAAGTCTAGTGTTTAAAGCTTTAGCAATGTAATTGAGCATAAGGAACTGACATCACAGGGCTCAGCTAGAAACAGATGAGTAGGATTTGAAGACTGCAGCTCTGCAAACCTACAGCTCACTTCAATTCCTCCTGTTATTAGATTTTGCAGTGAGACTATGAACTGGCAACAATTCTTATTCTACATGCGGGAAGGCATCACACATTGTCCGTTATTCTGTAAATGTTAACCTCTAGGAGTTTACACACATACACACACACGCACACACACACACACACACACACACACACACACAAAGACTTGCAAACGTACACACAAGCACACACATATGCACACATGCATGCACACACAAGTTTTATTCATTCATTTTTTCTCACAATGAGCACATCTACTTAGTAATATTACTCTTCTAATGAAACCCCATTATGTCTCTCAGTGGCATAGCTCTTTTATTCAAATACCTTAACTTTCATAGTATTATAAACCATTTGCCCTGTGCCACTTTCTTGTGGTACCATATGCTAATTAATACACCAAAAGAAGAAGACTGTTTTTTTTTCTATGAACTGTCCATAAAGTGGCATTTTTCTTTCCAGTGACTACGCTATAATTTCTTTTGTTGTTGCTTTTCTTTTTTTATAGCACTATGGTAATTTTATGTATCGGTCATTGCCATCTTCATAAAAAATATTAATAAACAATTACATCTTTAGTTTTTCCTCTATACTTATACAATAAGAAAACATAACAAGTTAGTGTTAAATGTGATATGTCATATTGCAATCCTGATAATCATATGAAGGTACGTGCTCTTTTATTACACTGCACTCTCTAGTTTTATTGATAAAGAATATAATAAAATGTGTAGCACCCCTACCTATTCAAAAACCATAAGTGAGCTAAATAAATAGTCTGGCAATAATTATTAAACATTTCTCATAAATCATTATGCCTTACAAACTAATTTGTAAGTTATGATGGTATTCCTTACTAATTTGGAAGAGAGGTAAATAACTAGCAGACAGGAGACTGCAGAAAGCAGTCTTGGACTGCATTCACTTTCAAATTATTATTCAGTAATAACAACTTAAACTAGACATTGACATTTCTAAAACAGACATGCATTATTAAGTCTGAGGAAAAGCATGCAGCTGCAAAACTATCCATTAACCTTTTTGAACATACAAAGATTATAATACCCTCATGAAGTAGCAGGGCATGAGACCAGAATTCACTGTTTTGTCTGCCGTAACAACTTTTAACTTCAACTTCACTCTGTCAACACCACTTTCATTCATCCTTTTTTCTTATGTTTCTTGTAACTGAACTAACTCATCTGATGAATTGTCAGATAACATAGGTGCCCCACCTCCAATGGAACTTAAACTCACATTCTGCTCAAAAGTCTGGCTCTTGATTCGTGCTTCATTATATACATACATTTGTTTATTTATTTATTAGCATGCCTGACAGGAGTTCAATATAAAATGTTAAATTAAGTGCAGTGAACTGTATATTTAACTATAAGTACAAAGCAGAATTTCTTGAAATCTTTACCAGCAGTATAAGTCATTTGGGGGTAGAGTAATAGCCATAACTCCTAAGGAGTTACAGTATTGTTTCTTACTTCCTTACCAAGAACAAGTAATAATTTAGCTTTTACCCCTTGAAATGAAGCAAAGAAGTAAGATGGAGGATATATTAAATATGAGATCTCAGAGATATGACTCTAATAGCACACATAAAAAAAAATCTGCTTAGTAACACAGTGACTGTCATCTTGATCAAGGCAAAGCAGTTGTATCAGTTTTCCAAGACTCCTGATAATTCTTGTCACACTGAACTCTTGATAATTTTGGAAATTTATTGGCTACCCCTAAGTGCCACTAGGTGGTTTTCAGCCTACCTAGAAAACATGTATTAGTCTGGTGAATGTAATAAAGTCATTTCTCCATTATTGACAGCAGATAGTGGTGCTCTCCAGAGATCTTCATTCGGTCTACTGCTTTCTCTATCTTTGTCAGTCACGTGGACTAACAATGGACTTCAAAACCTATGCAGTACACAGATGACTCCACTATCCTCTTTGCTGTGGCTATTACTTCTGCCATTAATTCTAATCTGCAAACCTGCTCCAGTAACTTCATGGGGTAGCTCAGTTCTATGCGGTTCCATCTTAAAAAATCCAAGACTAAGGCAATGGTCTCTTCTTGTCAGAACCATGTACCTACTATGGTAAACACATTTATTCAAGCTAGTAGCTATCTACTTGTCATCTATTTGTGAGTACTCTAAGTGAAAAAGTAGCCTCATTCAAACATCTTGGCTAAACCACAGTCATTTATCTAATTTATTATAGATACAACACCAGTGCTGTGGCAAGAACTAATCAAAACTATGACAAATATTACAGAGCTACAGGAGCTAAAAGTTTTCACTGTGGGGCAGTCACATGACCTCTGAGCATGATGATTACTTAATTGTACAGTTCTGCCCTAGATTGTGGACTTAATCTTGATTTAGTACATAGGTCTCCACAATTCAATGTAAAAATGAAACTATAGGATTGGATGTCTGCTGGATTATACCTGGATAGTTGCTTTAAGTATAAACAAGAAAGAAAGCATGAAGGAAAAGCTGGACTGAATAATGAGCCATGTAGAAGGCTGGAAATGTATTCTCTGTAACTGTTGTCAGGATAAGAGAACTGAGGGAGAGGAATGGAACTAAATGTTGACTTAAAGTACATAGAGGAGGACATTGCTGCTATAAACTGGGGTACAGACTGATTAGTCTGCCAAAATGATGAAGAATAATGTGTAAGTCATTAACTAGTGGAGACAAACCAAGATGTCATAAAAAAAAATTACAGTTAGAGATTGAAGGAATATGTAGAAAGAGCAGCAAGTGTCAACTGGGGGTCAGTAATGACAGAATGCAAGCTCAAAGTATAATTCCAGGAATATCTTATGAGGAAAAAATAGCTCCAGCTGAATGGCACATTATGCAGCTCTAAGTAGCTAATCAGTTGATATAAGCAGCAGCATTAAAGATAATATTGAAGGACACCATTTTCTTTGCCAGGACATAAGAGGAAGTTATTCATATCGACAGGGAAGTATTGCAAGGGAAAGACAGATATTGGCTTGTGGAGGGATAAAGTAGGCAAAAAAATTCAAACAAAGCTCAACTACCATATGTAGTAGAAGGAATCCAAGTTTAAGAATAGGAAAGACAGGAAGTTACATATGACAATAGTACTGAAAGAGTATTCAATATAATCTATATTGAATAGACTAGTCCTTCTATATTGAATCAACTAGCCCATCAAAGCAGAGTGGGGGTAAGGCATGATACAGTAAGTAGAACAGTAATGAATACAGCAAATTATAGACAATGGATAGAGGATGAATGTAGTGGGGAGGCAAAAGAATGATCCCCAAAGACAGGCGGTAAAACAGGTATGAATGGGAGGATGATTTAAATCAGTGAAACAGTGGTGAGCAGGAATATTCTTGTACAGGACCAAAGCTGAGTTACACTGGAGAGCATAGGGAGGACAAGAAAGAGAAAAGGGCAGAAAGAAATGGGCAGAGAGATGGGATATCATTGAAAGGACCTATGGATTGCTAGGTCACGAGATTATTGGTGTGGATGCCAAATCAAAAGGAAAAGCACAAAAATGACTTAGGTAATTAGCTAAGTAACGAAAAGTGGAAAAAGGGAAGACAGTGCTATGACTTTTTTTAAATGGTGGACTTTTGTCTATTTTTTTTTCTTTTCTGTTTACTCTGTTCTTTTCTGTTTTCTATATTCTCCAGATAATTTCTCTGTACCTGAATGCAAAATGCTTGGCTAAGAAGATGAGTGAGGTACACCCGAAACAATTTAAAGAGCTGTGTGAGAAAGAAAAGAAATGCACATTTTACTTAATATATGTATGTAATATAATGAACAAAATGATGGAAATATGGAGCTGAAATTGCTACATAAAGAACTGAGGGACAAATGTTTTGAAAGTTTTCAGTAAGAGTCATATTGGACTGGGAACTGGGTGGGATTTATCCAAGCAGACAACTATAATTATGATTAGAAGGAAAACATGAAGGCCGAAATAGGAAGAATCCGGTACTGTATATATAAAGGTATGCAATATTTTTCTTGCGGAAAAAAATCATGTTTGCAATAGTTAGTGCAAACCACACAAACTATTAAAGCCAAGTGAATCAAAAACTTGGACACTTTATTAAAACAAAAGACAAGTAAAGATTCTCAAGTGCCTCGGCTATACAAGCCTTTACAGAGTATGCCTTTCTTCTTCCCCTTAATTCCTTATATACACAAAAATTCTCCCCAATTAAATAATTAATCCATAAAACAATTAGAATATTTAAAGTCATTTCACAAAAAAGCATTTCCAATTACATTCTTTGTTTAAACCCTTTGGAAAAAAAGTGTATTAAACTTTAAAGTAAATATAGATTCCTTTCTTCTTAATCTATATTTTATGTCTTCTAAAATTGTATAATCATTATTTACTTGTTCCAATACTAATGCTTGCAACCCTACTGGATCCCCATAATGACAACTATGGAAATGTGCTGCCACAGGGCTAAGTTGTTTCTTCTTTTTGATGTCTCTAACATGTTCCTTAAGCCTTGTGGAAAAACGTCTTTTTCTTTCTCCTATGTAAAATTTTCCACAAGGACACTTAAGCCCATGTACTACTCCTTAACTATCACAGTTAAAAAACCCTGTTCCTGAATTTTTTCCATTAATATCAGGAAATCTGCCCCCCACACCCCCCCTAACTAAATATACCAACTCCGAGATTGCTCAACATTAGGGAAATAGCAAACTCCGTCAAACGGCCAAGGGAAATTTTTCCCTGTGTTAAACCAGCCGTTCACTGTTTTTTGCTTTTGATATTAGCAGATCAATGTCTAAGTGTTCAACCACCTAAACATTTGATCTTCTAATATAGACCTATGTTGCATGCTTGTAGATTTGAAAGGAGAATGTGACAGTAAAGCGTATTATCTGAAACGGTTGTCTTCGTTTATTTATTGTACTCAGTACAATACAGTAATAAAATTAGTTGATTACAATAAATAGTTAAATGGACTGTGGTATGCATGCATGTAAATGCAAGTAACAGTAAGAAACCAACAGAAGGCACTATATGATTTTTCAATGGCGAGCCACAGTTGATGGACCGAATGGTTTCTTAATTATGACAACTACAGCTTCTTTTTCATTTTATTCAGTTAGTACGTCCAGTTGCACTGCAAATCTTTGCCTCCTTCTTATGCACAGTATCCAGTAGCAGATCAGTCCATCTCTGCAAGTTCCTCAGGTCCTGTACATTCACACAGTTGAATCTGCCAGCCATGTTTGACCACCTTTTGGGAGAATCAACAAGGGACTTTCTACATTTTCTCGACAGAAGAGTTGGCCACCTTCCACACAGAAACTGGTAATTCTCTTTTTCTTTCTCATTCTACAGCATGGATGCCATAAACAAAGCAACTGTAAAGTGTAAGACTACCTTTCAGGTAGACAGTAATAACAGTCCAGCACATGTATGGTCAGGATTTAAAGATTGGTATAAACATAACTGTAGCACATGTAGTACTTTACTAGGCAGAGTTCATGTCAATGCTTTATATACGTTTGACTGGTATCTTAAACAGCAACATAATTTGTATGACAGTAAGCGTTTATTGTGCAAAATATATGAAATTGCTTTCTGTGTGCAATGTCATAAAAGTCATAGTAAACAACCAAATGCATTGTGTCCTGTCACCACATGTAAAATGTTAATTTCACATTTACAATATGTCAAGTCAGTTATTTAGAAAATCTGTACATATTGCTAGACAAAAGTGGCATAAAACCACTGCACATTACAAAACAGATAAAAACAGAGACAAGGTTCATAGTGAACTGTCAAAAACATTTAATAAACTTCCAAGACACAGTCAGAGTGAGTTTAAAAAGTTCAGACAACATATGCAAACACCTTTTCAGAAGTGCATAAGAGCTTTGAAGTCAGCAGAACACACCCCCACACCACCAACACCCACACATAGCAACACTAAGCCAGCATATGTGGAGGCCCTTAACAGTAACCTGCCCAAGCAACAAGGAACTCCGAAGCTGAAATGCAAACAAACACCAGTCACAACCAAACTGTCACATAGCTCATAACAACAGTGTGCCACCCAACAACAGCCCCTAAGGCAAGACAACATACCCAACACTTTAGTCATAGGTGACTCTATAGTCAGGCACACTGATGTCCCACTCACCAGGCTGAACAAGGAGAAAATTACAGTCAGCTGCCTGTTGGGTTCCAGGATCTGCCACATAATGCATGCACTCAAGTCACTCCACAACAACTACAAATATGACTCTGTCATTGTCCATGTTGGAGTGAATGACTTGAGATGTACCTCCCTGGACTACATGAAAAGAGACATGGAAGAACTCTTGGATCATGTGACCAAGGCAGGTATGACCCTAGCCCTGAGTAGCATCCTGCCTTCACCCAGAATGATACCACAGTATAAGGACAAAATGATTGATTTCAACAATTGGCTAAGCTTCTGGTGTTATTCAAATGGGATCCAGTATCTGTCTCCCTGCGATGACATGATCGACAGACCACAATGCCTTGCCAGAAATGGTCTGCACCTGTCACCCCTGGGATTCAGGTTACTGGCTAAGGCTCTTGCCACCCCTATAGTGCCTTTTTTAGGCAAAGTTCAAAGAGCAAAACTGCCACCGTAACAGGTACAAGCATACAAAATCTGAAGGCAATGCTACTCAATGCTAGAAGTCTTAAACCTCAAAATGCACTCTCTCGAGGCACTTCTAAAAATGGAGAACATAGATATCTGTGCAGTAACTGAGACCTGGTTCAAGGCTCCAGAGAGCACCCCTGCAATACCAGACTACAACTCTTACCACACTTTCCAGCCACCAAACCAGGACCGAAACACTAAAGGTGGAGGAGTGTCCATATTCACCAAGAATATTCACAACACCAGGCTAGTTGCCCAACACAATGCATCTGAAATTCTCCAGGTGAAACTAACACTAGGTAAGACTGCAATCCAAATTGTAGATTGCTACAGATCCCCCACCATGCCCCAAGATTCTCACTACACCTTTCTAAACATACTGGAAAATATTAAGATACAACCAAACACCCTAATACTGGGTGATTTCAACTACTCTGCCATTAACTGGGAAAACTACTCATGTACCAATACCTTTGCCCAATGGTTCTTGGAATTCATAAATTCCAATACCCTGGATCAAGTAATCCTTAGTCCCACCAGGGGCTCTAATATCCTAGACCTGGTCATTACCAACATGGGAAATTGATGCTCCACCCCCATGGTCACCACCTCATTGGTCAGGTCTGACCATAAGCTAATCACCCTTGACATCCACATCCCACCCCCACCACCAGTAAGGCAACCTCCTTAAAAAACTTCTCCAAAGCCAACTTCATGCTACTCAAGTCAGAAGTGACAAACTTCATGACACCCATGCAGGTGGGTACGGAAAGTCTGACTGCTGAATCCTACACTAAGGCACTGTACGAGCACATCCACTTGTGCATGAATTGTGCCATCCCCTATAGAACCAAGATGGTCTCCTCCAAAAAAAAGGAAGCCAATCTGGTGGTCCCTTGCCATAAACAAACTACAACAAAAGGAGGAAATGGTTTCAGAAAAGAGGAAAATCCCAGGATGTAAAAAACTCCCATACCAGCCTCAGTAAAAAGCTGAAATCCCTCATAAAATCCTCCAAAGCTAGTTACGAAAATAAAATTGCCAAAGATTCCAAAAACAACCACAAGGCATTCTATAACTATGCCAAGAATCTAAATGGCAATCCTCAGATCTGCTCTGAGATACAACAGAATGGCATTAAATATACTGATACCAAGGATATTGCCAATATCCTGGCAGATCAATTCAGTGCAAACTTCACCCCCCTCTCACCCCCTAAGGGGCCCATCTCAATACCGAAAGACTACCAAATTCCAGTAATAAAGACTACACAGGTAAAAAACGCACTATCCAAAGCTAAGAATACAGCATCCATGGGACCAAACAACATCCCAGGATGTGTACTACATGAACTACAAAATGAACTGTCACCTCACCTAAGTGTCATGTTTAATCATAGCCTCACCTCAGGCTTCATGCCCACTGAGTGGTGCACAGATATAGTTATCCCACTCCACAAGGGGGATCTACCTTGGATCCCAGGAACTACCACCCCATCAGTCTGACGAGCCTGATCTGCAAGGCCATGGAACGCATTATCATGGAACTTATAAACAAAGACATTGGCAATCTTCAAACACTGGACCCCATACAGTTTGGGTTCATGAAGGGCCAGTCCTGTCACCTGAACCTGATTGACTTCTTTGAATCACTCTCCAGAGCAGTGGACAAGGGTAAGGTGGTCCACACAGCCTATCTGGACCTCGACAAGGCCTTTGACACCCTCCCCCACTCTGGAATCATAGATAAACTTACTAAGCTTGGCATTAATCTTTACATCACTCAGTGGGTTGCCAACTGGCTTACTGACAGAACCCACACTGCAAAAGTAGCCAACTCCAAATCCAGCTCCAGACAAGTGATTAGTGGAGTACCTCATGGTTCAGTCCTGGGGCTGCTCTTGTTTGGCATCTTCTTCTCTGAAGTACAGGCCAACACTAAGGGACTCTGGCTAACAAAGTCTGCAGATGACTGCAAACTGGGAGCCATTACCGAATCCCCAAATGATGTGGATATTCTACAAAAGGGCCTTACAGAAACAGATGCTTGGTGCCAGAGCCATGGCCTCAAGCTCAATGCCAAGAAATGTATAGTTATCCCATTTGGGAAAAAAAATGTACCCATGAATTACCACATAGGTGGCAGTACACTAAACACCGAACAGGTGATAAGAGACTTCAGGACACAGCTGGACAGTGGTCTCACCTTTGATAACCACATTGCCACAACAGTCAGGAAATTCTTCTATGTGGCACACCTCATCACTAACGGCTTTTCATCCAGAAAAAAGGAGGTAATTGTCCCACTGTACTCATCTATCATAAGACCCATTATAGAATACAACGCCCCATTTGGTATGTACCTCACAAGACATCTGCAACAACTGGAAAGGCCATGAAATACCTCACTAAAAGAATCACAGGCCTAAAGCAGATGCCCTATGCTGACCGTCTAAAAAAAACTCCACCTATACTCTGTCGCATATCATCTACCCAGAGGCAATCTGTAGTTAACATACAAGGCCATGTCAAACCCAGAGCTGTTGGACATGCTACACTTAAAGAAATCCCAATCTTTCAGAGACACACACTCCAGGGATCTAAACCTTGTCATCACAATGAACAAAACATGGTGGAGGGATAGGTTCCTGACCCAGAGACTCCCCAGACTCTGGAATAGACTGCCCATACATGTCAAGCAGAGCGCCTCTTTTGTCCTCTTCAAAAGGAACCTTGACGACTGGATGGGAGATAGGAAATACACCACGGGGATCATGTCAATTGCCCTGCTAGACTGGGGTCCAGGGAAGTAAATAATGTGGGAAGAAATAGCCAAGGAATAGTTATGGCTAGGCTTGTATAGGCCCTAGGGCCAATAGCTTAGTACAAACCTATGAACCTATGAACCTAAAATCTGGTTAGTAAAGAGTTAAAGCAACAGCAGTTAACTACGCTAATAAAAAAAAAATTTACAACATACTATTCTACACTTAGAAAATGGTTAAGCGTACACAGCACAAACTTTCATTCAATTAAAGCAAGGCACTTAAATAGTAATTTTAAAACCATTTCAAATAACAAAACTGTTCTAGAGTATAAAATTCAAATAAAAGTAGTAAAACGCAGTAAAGACATGACATCACAAGACTGACATGCATGTATTTTCTTTTCATTTAAAGTGCAGCAAAAGGCAAACCACAGCAAATGTAAATCATGTAAATATATCTGTTTTAAGCATGTTAGTTAAGTCAATATCTCTTTTGTTTCTTACAATATTTTGTAATTGTATGATAGCATAAAAATAGCACAGACTTCAGCAAAAACAGTATTCAAAAGCAATATTATGCATAGTTAAGCAAGTTAATGTTTATTATAATTCTAAGAGTTTTACAACTGCATTCTAAGATCAAGTTGCAAGTATATTAACGAATGACTGAAGGTACAAGTTAGTGCTAACAGAGTTATGGGTTAAACATCTGGAATGTGCAGAAAGCAAAAAAAAGTATGTGCACTCAAATCTTTCCAGGCTGGAATGGGTAGAATGTTGCATAACATAAAATGTTACTGGTACTGAAATTTATAAGGTCAAGGAAAAACACTGGTCACCAGGCAAAACGGGTTATGTTTTTGTAAAACATTATTGTTAATTATTTACATGCAGCATTAAAGCAAAAAGAACAAAAGTCTACAAAAATCCTGTTTAGTAATTGTAGTAATATGTCACAATTCTGCATACATGTTATTAATAATCTATTTGCAAGTAAATACTACACCGAGTACAGTCAGTACATGAGCTATGGTATGCAGTTAAAATAAATGATGCAGGTCCCTTTACAATAAGGGAGGGTACAAATAGCTACTAGTAACAGTAAACGTCTTTTCAAAATAGGTAACTACAACTTTGACAGTATAGGAAACAGCAAAAGCTTTATAAATTTGTTTTCTGTTTTTGAAAATGGCAAAAAAAAAAAAATAAGCAAATGTGTAAGACCAAAGTGTCACAGTTTAGGTAACAGCCAAAAGGGCAAGCATACATTAAATTCTCACAGCATAAAGCAAATAAACAATACTGCAATAAAATGATGTATACTACAGGGGGAAGGGCATACTTTCAATTTTACACTAACTGTGTAAACAGTACTTCAAAAGAAACTCAAATAAAAGTGCAAAGTGGTAATACCAAAAATACATTTTAATGTTTCAAGTAATGTAGTTAGCAGGCTTCAGTTTAATGCTAGGTTTGGAAATTGGACTAAGGGTACATTACAGCCATGTATGCACAAATACAAAACCAATCTGTGCAATCAAGTGTATTCTGTACAGTATATAGAAAATGGTTTATCTATGTAAATAGAGTAACAAGTCAAAGCTTGACATTTGTGACATATGTGCTTTTTTTCTCAAAAAAAAAAAAACAAGACTGCAATGCCTTTGCAATAGCATCCTCAAGCATTGTCAATAAATTATTGTATAGGACATCACTGTATAGAGTCATATTCAGATTCATCCAGTTCTAATAGTAATGGTTGTAATTATTATGTTGACAATATTAAACTGTGTTAACTTGCTGTATTAAAAGAAAACTAAAGGTTGTGTTTCCCAATGTGTTTCTAGTTAACAGCAATATAACTTGACTAAAAAGTACATACTAATGTAGAGAGTTTTTACTTAAAAATAAAACAGAGGGAATGTATAGAGTGATAAATATGTTTAAAAATTTATAAATACATGTGCACATCTATTTGCTAGTTAGATGCATAGACACATCTGTTGCTATAATATATGTAAAAATAATATAGTTAGTTAAATACATGTACTTCTGTTTGCTAGCATACATATATTCTGGTACAGCTTGAGACAAGTGTTCGGTGTCTGGAACATGCTTCAAGGACTATAGATAAAAATGCAGCTGTGAGACAAGGCATGCACCATTCAACACAGACATCTGCATTTCATTTGCATCATTCTGAACATTAAAAGACAGGCAATTACAATATTCCACGAATAAAGATTAGTTAAGAGAATGCTACACAAAATAGAACACAAGACAATTTCTGTTGTAAAAAGCATACAGCATGTACGTTTGGGAGGATAACATTTAACACAAATATAACAGTGTGGTTAGCTAAACAAGGTCAGGCATACATAAAAGTAGAAAAAGATCAAAGAATGACAAACATTTCAGTAAACAGCTCTATCTCTATTATATGCTGTACATTACCTCAAAAATGTAACAGTGCTGACAAGGGAAGACATGATGCAAAAATGTCACAGTGTATAAAACAACACAGTAATACAAGGAAAAGGACCATGGGTTAAAATACTTACCATCCTGAGTAACAAGCCAGCACTTCATACAAATCAAATGGTAAAAATACCATCCACTTGTACTATGATAAGACAATACCAAAAAAAATAATATTGCACTTCAATATTACATTTCCAAATTTTAAAGATACCAAATGCAGATTTAAAAGAGCTTGGTATGAAAACTAGTAAAACAAGATATCTCACAGATTGTACATTTACAACCACAAGGGAAGTAAGTAACTACAAGTATCTTTGATAGGCAGATTACAATTTAGTACTAATGTATCTAAATTTGTAAATTGAACAAAATGTTGCGTAAATAGACAATATTGCCTCCAAATTTCAAAATGTTTGTTAAAGTGGCACCACGGTTTGTATGTGTGGTTTCAAATAAACCAGTATTAATAGTAAAAGACAAAACAGAAGCTGACACTGACCATAACTGATGGGACATATTCACAAGATGGTCATCATCTGGGACCAAATTGCTAAATTGGTTAATACATCCAGTGTTAGTAGTTTTGGGGGTCATAATAATAATGACAGCTTGAAATTGTTTTATATGCTGCAGGTTACAAAGAGTTGGAATAACTCAACAAGTCATGACAAATATTGTAAATAACAATGCTGACGAAACAAATGCAGTCTTTTCATTAACTGGTTTAGTCCGTTCCTCCAAAAAAATAATAAAATAAGGGGGACCTGAAAGAATAATAGTAACTGTTGTTAACATGATTATTAGCTTGAATAAAAAGCTGCAAGAATGATATGACATATAAAGGGTTAATTTAGGAATAGTATAAAATGCTGAAAAATAGAAAGTAGTAAGTGTGCTGGTATAGCTTAATTAGATGTTGGCATCTATGTAAGGGAGTATGTTATTGATAAACAAAGTCTGTAAAATAACTGCGCAAATTGCAGCTGGAAGGACATCAGTGATGTAAAGAGATGTAACATCAAGTTTCAGATAGTGCTGGAACACCACGTTTCAGATAATGCAAGACTGAGTTTCCATGGATCATCAAACTAGAAAGAACCAAGGACAAGGGAACAAAGGGAAACTGTTGTACAAAGAAAGAACTGTTATTCATCAGACTTTGAGAAAAAAATATAAGACTTTTTGGTATAAATATGAGTGTGTATAAACAAGCTTTGGGAATTTGCCATAGAGAGCTGACAGCATCTGTGTTGCATGCTGGTAGATCTGAAAGGAGAATGTGACAGTAAAGCGTATTAACTGAAATGGTTGTCTTTGTGTATTTATTGTACTCAGTACAATACAGTAATAAGACTAGTTGATTACAATAAATAGTTAAATGAACTGTGGTATGCATGCATGTAAATGCAAGTAACAGCAAGAAACCAACAGAAGGCAGTATATCATTTTTCACTGGTAAATAATATATTATGGGAGAGGAAGTGTCAAAAGGAAACGGCGAAGGTTTGCAGAACACTGAATAGAAAGCACAGCAGATTTCTTATTATAACAATAATGGATTTATGTAATAATATATAATAGAATAAGTGAATATATACAGTTTTAATACAAAGTATATGATGAAAAATGTGTAAGCCTAGCACTGAATGAGGTAAGTAACAATCTGCATATAAATATGAACATAATATGGGGAGTTGGGTCACAGCGGGGGGGGGGGGTTGAACAAATGGGTCTATATCAGAAGATCAAAGTTTCAAAACTTCGAATCTGATATGGTCCACACCATATGACTGAAGTCTTGAAACATCAAATATTTTAACGGAGATCTCAGTACAGTGTGGAAAGGGTAGATTTCCCTTTTCTGCACTGTAGTGCGATCTCAGAGTTGGTATATTTGAGTAGCGGGGGGGGGCTTTCCCCCCTGGTTAGAGCGTTTGAATGGTTTGTTTTTGTAGGGTGTTATGTTTTATTACATTGTCGATGTTTCAAGACTTTGATTATATGGTGTCGACCGTATCAAATTTGAAGTTTTGAAACTTCGATGATGTAATATAGACCCTAACACGTTGTTAAAGGATGGTTAAAAATGGTGCAGAAATATCAATAATGCTGCATTTTAGCTTTGAATAATTTTGATACTGCATGAGAAAAAAATTGCTAAGATACAGATGTATTGCAGGGTAAAGACAGGGAAGACATACAGGTTTTTACTTGAGTACTGAAAAAGGGAAATAAAGAGGACGTGCGTTTCTGGAAATGGTGTGGATTACATCAAAATGTTTGTATTATAGCCTGAAGGGAGAGAAAGGGATGGGTTGGACAACTGCCAGTGTTCATTGCTGGAGGGGAACTTTTTGCCATTCTTGGGAGACAATCCAAGGGCTGCATAGACTTAGCTCAAGTGGGAAGGCAGGTAGGCAAAAAGAAAGTGGAGTCAAGGTGAAAGTAGGGGCATAGAATTTAAGAGGAATCAATTATCCAAATAAAAAGGTAGAGTTGTTGCAGATTATTAAAATGGTGGTATTGGATATATAGTTTTCATTGATGAGCTAACTTTAAGTATGCAGGAACCTAAACAGATAGAAAAGAAAGCTTATAGATTGATAACATAGAGATGTACAAAGGGAAAAAAAGAGTGGTTGGTATTTTGAGGAATGTATGGGAGAAAATATATATATATTTTTTCATTTATCTGACATTTATAAACCAGGTAAGTGGACTGATCAACTGACCATTTTCAGCCATGGCTTGTACTCCAGAGGTGCAAAGTACATAATACAATATTAAAAATATTGCAAAAGGAAAACATACCATATATCGTACAATAACAAAAATGCATATCAGACAGTGTAATATATTATCTTTTTTCAAACAGGTACTGAAAGTTTCACCCCTCGTGTGACAGGCCTAGCCTTCCTAGAAAAAGGAGGTATAGTCAAAAGTTGGATACTGACAAGATGTAAATTGTGCCAAGTCTTAGCTGCCTTGTATTTCATAAAATTCCATTAATTCCTATGAAACAAGGTTATGTACACTACAAACTAGAAAAGGAAGCCACTTGGCTTGGGATCCAGAGTCTACTTACTCAGGAAGAGGACAATCTTGAAATTGTATGGAAAATGTGGTGAGAGAGAGGCTTCAGAAGACAGTGAGGGATGTAATCAGAATTAGTGACAGACTTATGGCAATCAGTCTCCAGCCTAATGACAGGGTAGCATCATAATCTCAGCCTATGCCCCACAGCAGGGTTGTAGTAGTGAGGAAAAGAGTGCATTCAGACAGTAGGTGCACGACCTACTAGATAAAGCAGGATGACATGAATTAGTGTTGATAATGGGTGACCTGAATGCACATATTGTGACAGACAGAACAGGATATCAGGTCTCTCTAGGTCCACATGTGTGAGGCAATAAGAAGAAAGAAGGAAAAGAAGGAGAAGCCATTCTAGACATCTGTATGACAAACGGCTTGATGGGAGCGAACACATAGTTTAAAAAGACAGTCACAAATGACATGCAAAAGTTGCATATATACAACTCAGGTAGAGATCCTCCTAGTAAGTAAAGGGCATGAGTGTAGAATCAGTGACTGCAAAGTCAAACCTATTGAAACAGACAGTCTGCATTATAAACCAGTGTTATAATCAGCTGCACACAGTGGTCAGGGAAGGCTCTAAGGTCAACTGAGACCAGGTTGGAAGCTGACAACAGAAAGCACAACAAGGAATTACTCAGGGCTCTAGCACATCAAGAATAGGAGGAAATATGTGAAGTTAAAGAAGAAAGGCAGTGCCTCACAGCAGCATGTGTAAGGGCTACAGAACTGATATGCGGCTGAGACAGGTATGTAAATAAGGCACATATGGAAACTGGGGGTGGAATGCAGAAGTCCATGAAGTGATCAAAAGAAAGAAGAAATGCAAGAAAAATTGGGAGATAGAAAAATGGACCAGGCTATGAAAGAATACTGGTTGGATAACAAAAAGGCTGACAGGAGTTGCGATAGTAAAAAACAAGACATCAGAGTCACTCTGCCAGCTTCTGAAAAGTGACTCGGTGCAAGGCAAAGACAGAAAGATGAAAAAGATAGACACCCATTATGAGGAATGCCAGCAATAACCTGCTCATCAGTCCACAGGAGATCAAAGGCAGATGTATGGAATACTTCCTGCAGCTTCTGATTGAAGAAAGCCCAACAAAAGCTGCACTGCTCCAGACACAACCTATGGTAAGAGAACAGGAAAAGCCCATCCTAGAGGAAGTAAGAAAAACACTAAGGAAAGCAGCAAGCTCAGATGAGATTACAGCAGATATGATCAGGGTGTTGAGTGAGATAGGGGAGAAATGCTCTTCAGGGTACTCACAGCAGTATGGAGAGAAAGATGTAACCTGGATGACTGGAGAATAAGCATGTTAGTACCACTGTTAAAAAAACAAAGGGGACATTCACAACTGTGGACAGTATAGCAGTATCAAACTCCGTGAAAGTTCTGGAGAGGATGATTGATAGATGATTATGTGGAGTAGTAGAAAGTAAGATGGGAGTGAAGTAGTTTGGATTTTGATCAAAATGCAGCACAACTGACCCAATCTTTGCAGTGAGACAGCTACTTGAGCAGAAGCTTGAAATTAGGAAAGAGTCCAAACGGGCATTCCGTGACTTGGAAAAAGCATATGTCAAGGTTCCAAGAAAGCTGATGTGGGCAGTCCTACTGTGGTCTCAGAAGCATTGGCTGAATTAGTGAAAGCTTTGCACAAGGACCTAATGACTCAAGTATTAATAGTGTTCAGTCTAACAGAGGGGTCCAAAGTGGGAAGGGCTATGCATCATGTTTCAGCCTGAGTTTACCGCTGTTCATACTGGTGATGGACTATATTAACAAACAGGTCAGAGGGGACAGAGCAACAATGTTGCTGTATGCAGACAATGTGGCATTACTGGCAGACGTTTGGCAAGACCTTCAGAAAAAGTAAAGGAATTGAATTGAATGGAATGGAATACAAAACTGAATGCACATGGGATGAAACTGAGTACAGTTAAGACAGTTGTAATGACAGCAAATAGGGAAATCAGAAGAAGCTGAAAATTGAGATAGAAGGGAATATCATGGAGCAGGTTAACAACTTCAAGTATCTGGGAGGGGTGGATGAGGAAACCAGAGGTCTAAATGAGAAGGTCAAAGCTAGAAGCAGAGATGCTACAGCCAACTGGGACAGAGTGTTAGGGATAGTGTATGACAGAAGAATGCCAAAGAAGCTGAAAAGTAAGGTGTATACAAAACAGTGGTGCAGCCAGTACTACTGTATGGTACAGAAATCTGAGCAGTAAAGGCAAATCAGTTGAGTAAGCTAGAGATGATGGAAATGAAGTGCTTGAGAAGGGTTGTAGGATGTACACTGTCAGAGAGACAAAGAAATGAGGACATTAAGGGCAGAAGCCAAAGTAGCTCCAATTGCATAAAAAGGTTAAAGACAACAGATTATGGTGTTTCAGGCATATGTGCAAAAAAGCAGAAGACAACCTGGTGAAGAAGATTTGGGACAGACAGAAAGAAGACAAGAAGAAATGAGGGTGTACAATAAAGAGTTGGATGGATTGTGTGAGAGAAGACCTGTGACAGTCAAGCATGAGTTCCGAAGAAGGTAGGAGAGTGGCATTGTCTAGGGAGAGAAACACCCAGACTCCATGTAGAAAGTGGGAAAAAGGGTTTGTTGATGATGATGACAGATTTGTTATGTTGAGTAATACTCTAGTTTAATGGGACAGAAGTAATGTAACTAGGGCAAACAATTTCATGGTTGAGAAATAATTAAATATAACAACCAAAATGTGTGACCATGTAAGATGCGGAATATACAAATGAGGGAAAGGAAGAATGAGAATTGAATTGGCCTGGTAGCATGTAACACAAGAACATGAGGATTGTGAAATATTGAACTTATTATTTATTTAATTGAGTAGTGGAGGTGTTTAGGGTTAAGGTTCAGACTATACAGCCAAGGAAAGAGGATGGCTCTGAGAGACTGTCATACTGAGCTATGACTTACAAACTTGACAGAAAAGAGAGCCAAGTCCACCAATCTCAGCAGAGATGTGGGTCTACTTTGATGTGTCTCTTCAAATACCATTTATGCATGGAGGAGAAGCCTTGTTCTGAAAGGCTGCTCCAAGGCCAATTAAAACCTCTTATGTAACAGCAAAAATAGCTTCATGACCCCTCCTCCCACTGATGGAACAGACACCTATGCTGAGTTTTACACCAATGCTTTATACAAGCACCTGTACAATTGGGCTTTATCTGTTGTACCTGATATAACCAAAGCAATATCTTAAAGTTAAAACAAACCTGCCTGGTGGACAGCTACCATTGATAGACTATATAATAGGATAAAAAATGTCTGTCTAAGACTAGAGGGAACAGTTTCAAAACTGGAAACACTCCCTCCTCAACTTAAACAAGCAAATAAGACTTCTAGTGAAGTCCTCCCAAGCTAACTACAAATCCAAATTTATTTTCCCTAACTAAGGATAACCACAAGGAGGTCTCTAGTTACATCCATAACCTCAAAGGTAAGGCCCAGATTTGCACTGAACTCAAAGCTAATGGTACTACATATACAGAACTTGCGGATATAGAAAACCTACTGGCTGACAGGTTCGGTGAAAAATTCACTCCCCTGTCCCCACCACATATACCCTAAAGCATCCCTAATACCCATCCCCCCACTTAGTATCTCCAAGAAGCAGGCCTTAAATTCCCCTTCAAAGGCCAAAAATACAGATTCTATGGGACCAGTCAACATCCCAGGTTGTTTTCTACATGGGTTAAAACAGGAATTTGCATCATCATTGGGCACACTTTTCAATCACAGCCTAAGCACTGGCTTCATCCCAGTGGAATGGAAAAGAGCTACCATCATCCCTTTACACAAAGGGGGTGCATCCATGGACCCCTGGAACTTCTAATGGTAGAGAACAGAATGAAAAATAAAAAAAGGAATATAAAGAAATAATGCAAGAGCTTCAGGTAGAAATTGAGAAACAATTAAACATTACAAGTGAGATAGAAAGCTGTATGGCAAAAACAGAAATAACATTAAAATCAGTTGTTTACACAAATATTTTTCTTAAAGGGTAAAAAAAGTGGAGGTTTAATCTTATTTAGGGAAAGAAATTAGAAGAACAGAAGGAAGAATGTATATGTTATTTAATGAAGGGAGTGGTGTACAACCTAAACAAAAAGAAATAATGGAAGCAGTGGAAAGATGTGTAGATAAAAAGTATGGAAAAGAAGATGAGAAACATGAATGGTGTATTACAACATTTGAAGTTACTAAGGTAGATCTGGGAAAGGAAACTACTATAGAAGAAATGCAGGAAGTAACAAAAGAAAATAAAGAAAGTCATTAGCCTGACCAGGCTTATCTGTAAGAGCATTGAACAAATCATCATGGACCTTATTAACAAAGATATAGGAAATCTCCAAATGCTCAAACCCACCCAGTTTGGCTTTGTCAAGGGGAGACCATGCCTATTAAACTTGGTGGACTTCTTTGACACCATCACAAAAGCCCTAGACAAGGGCAAATCTGTGTGTGTGTGGCCTACCTAAACTTAGCCAAGGCCTTTGACACAATCCCCCACTTAGGCATCATTCACCCAGCTGGGTATGAACCCATATATTGTCAGGTGGGCTGCAAACTGGCTCACTGATAGAACTCATATGGTGAAAAAATGTCATCCAGCAGACTTGTAACCAGTGGTATTTCAAAGGGATTGGTTCTGGGACCTCTACTGTTCAGAATCTGCTTCTCTGAAGCACAGGCTAAAACTAAAGGACTGTGGATGACAAAGTTTACTGATGACTGGAAATTGGGCACGATCATTGAAACCCTTGCCATGTCAACATCTTGCAAGAAGGTCTTCCGCAGACTAATGACTGGTGCCAATGTCTTAGTCTTAAACTTAATGCAAAGAAATGCATTATCATCCCCCTCAGCAAGGGTGATGTTCCTGCAAACTACCACAACAATAGCAATACCCTAAGCACACAATCAGTGGTGAGAGGTCTGGGCACACAGGTCAATAGCAAACTTAACTTTGATCATCATGCCTTCACAGTGGTAAGAAGGGCATTTTATATTGCTCTTCACTTAAGAAAGGGCATTGCCGCCAGAAAAAAAGAGGTTATAACCTCATGGTACTATTCCCTTATCAGGCCAATAATAGAGTACAAAGCTCGCTTTGGTATGTTCCTTTCCAAACACCTGCAGCAACTAGAGAGACCACAAAGCTTTCTTACAAAGAAAATTTAGGGTCTTCAAGATCTGTCTTATGCAGACAGACTGAAATCATTGTCACTTTATTCTTTGTCGTACAGACTGCTCAGAGGCGACCTGAGCCTTGCATATAGAGCAATCTCTGACCCAGCTTTAATGGAAATGCTGCACATTTACAAGTCAAATGGCACACAGGTCACTCACCCAAAGGACCTTAACCTGGTATGTGACATTAACAGAACTTGCTGGACAGATAGATTTTTCTCACAGAGGTTGCCACACCTTTGGGGCAATCTTCATATTCTTGTTAAACAAAGCTTCTCGTTGGCCCTATGTAAGCCTAATTTGGATGATTGGATGGGTAACTGGAAATTCACCCCAGGGATTCCACCTGTGTCCCACTTAAACAGGGGCAATATGTGTTGATTTTACTGTCTGCTTGAACCAGACACCCTTGGAAACATGGGTTGAACTTACCTAGGCTTTTAAGGGTCCTGGGTCCATTAGCCTAGTAACCTCCTATGAAACTGGTGTCCTAAGTAACAGTGCCATTTTTTTATTTGAATATTCATTGCAACCTTTACAACTTGTCACTACTTGAAATGGACCATGGAATAGCTGCTGATAAATGTATTGATGTTTATGGTGGAATAAATTAGAAAGCAGTTTGCAAGTCATGCTACAGTATTGAAAATTAGTATAAAAATGTAGGAAAGATACAGTGTTATGGTAATACAAGTCAGAAATTGGCAAGACTAGCAAGGATATGGAATATCAGCTGCATAAAACCGTAGACCAGCTACAACAATCTCGGAAAACTAGAAGAGTATAAGGAAGGAGTGTAATAATAAGAGGTAGAATATCATTAAATAAATAAAATCAAGTATGCTAACAAAGTAATGAGAGCAAGCCTTCCTGTTAGCAAATGGGAAATAGAAAAGAGTCAAGGAAAGATACAGTGAAGTCAAGTAGTCCTTGATCTAGAAAAATATATCAATAAACATAAAGGAATGCGATTTAAATCTAAAGGGCTGAAAAGAAGAGGGTGAATGTGTCTTGGTGTTAAAGGCAACCCATAAATGCCATCCAAGTGAAGAAATATGAGATTGTTCAAACTAAAATGTGATGTGAATCTGTGGGTGGAAAGGCATAAGTGCCAGTAGGACTTGTATAATTTAAAATGCGCAGCTACCCATAGCAGGGGGAGAACATACAGGTGAAGTAATTAGGTAGTGAAACAGAATCAAAACACGCAATCAGTGAGACGTGAAAAAAAATATACTTAATCAGGTTAACTAGAGTGTCAACATGCAATCAGTGAAGCATACATTGTATTGTTCATTCTCTGCTTTAAACAAAAGAAATTACATTTTAAAAAAGAAGAAGAAACTGGAACCTGAATAATTTTCAGTTAGTTAATTATGTATTATCTCTAAAAAACAATGCATAAATCATATGTCCTAGTTAATTAATTGATTTATTCATGTAAAAATCAAACTTTCTTAAAATGGAAGGAACTGGTCCTTTGACTATTGTTAAATTAATTAATAGGTGTACATCATTAATAATAATGGATGTGACACATACAAGTTTATTAATTAAATCATAAAAAATCAGTATCTTCTGAGAGACTAAACTTTTCTGAGGACAAAGCATATTTTAATAAATAGATTCAAATGAATACTATAATTGGTTAGATCATTTAAGAGAGAATGCAATTGTTGCATTTTGTTGTGTAATACCATGAGGCAGGAAAACATCAGAAAGCACAGTCGTACTGAATTTCTCAGTGGTGCTCTACAACTGCTAGGGATGTTTTTGTGACAGCTCTTAATATCCATGATGCTTTCACACAGCCTGGTTGTACATCAAGGGAAAGAGAAATTTTCTTCAAAAGGTTACACCTATACCTTGATCCCTTGTGTGTGTTTCTGCTTGGAGCTCTGGGGTTGGTCCAGCTGTGCTGTTGTTTCATCCTGTGAGACTTATACGTAACGTTTTGTATCTGCAGAATTGTAAGTCAGAAAGAAAGATGCTGCTGTCTAGCTCACAACTGAAAGAGTGCATAACCAAAAAACATAACAATTTACTTCTAGACTTATTCAGCCAAAAATTATGTACAATTCCAAAAATTATTGAAGACGAACATTCAAAATCAAGGTCAGTTTTCAAATATTACTCTAACTCAACAGCTAATAGAACAGGTTTTGCATCAACATGCATTTTCTGAACAATATGATGTAGGAAGCTTTAATGACTGGAGTTATTGACTGACTGCAATCCATGGTAAGTTACTAGAAAATCAAAACTGGACAAAAATATGAGGCAAAGTCTGGGATGCTCTGCAGAAAAAAGGGACAGGTGACATGTATGTGTTACAATAAGATGGAGATTAAAGTAAAGGGAAAAGAAAACAGACACAAATTCATTTATTTTAACTATGAAGTTAGCAGTTTACAGCACAAAATGATGATGCTTCATTTCCTGTAAGAAAAGTACAATATGTAAATACTAAAACTAAAACAAGGCATGAAGATCTCTTAAAGCACTTATCAGGTTGGCGAAATAAACTAAGAAAAAACAGTTAATAAAAACAGACATTAATAAAGACTGAAAGCATTAGAAAAACGGAGGGGGCAGGCACATAAAAAGCTTCTGGGGCTTACAGCTTTTTCACATAAATGAATATGATTAGTTCTCATCTTCACTTTATTTCTTAGAAAAATAGATTTCCTTTTCATGTAATTTCAAAAACATCTCCACAAGTTATGTTTCCTCCCCGACAATGAAAAACATTAACAGATTATGCTGCCAAATGCTTGCATCAGAAACAACATAACTGCAGAAAAGTAATCAAAAATTCACATTTTTAGACAGTCTGTAGTCTTCTGTAGTAAAATGCCATTTTCCATCATCAATTCATGGTACAATAGTCCTTTGAGCGAGAGAGAGAGAGAGAGAGAGAGAGAGAGGGAGAATTCAATCCTTTTCTAAACAAGAGGATTACTAACTCATCTGATGTGAACTCCATGAAGGAGAAAAGATCAAGTGTCTAATTTTCTCTACTATGTTTTAACACACTTTGTTATTACATAAATGAATTGTTCACTGGATAGTTTACCTATGCTTAATAGTTGCATTTTATTTTTTTCTCCTCTAGGCTCAGTAAGAAGAGGTCAAATATGTTTACAGTAAATGTGAACAGTACTGAGGTCTGAGCAGTAACAATGAAAGAGCATAGCTTAGCATACTGTCCATGCACGTGTATCTCCATTCCTTGTCAGCTGTCCTGTACGCCATTAAATTTGCATGCAAATGAAGTGGAGTCACACGTTCATGTCCACAACTTATACCCCCTATCTTATACTTATACCCACGGTTACCCCACTGCACAAAGGGGAAGCCACCATGGACCCTGGCAACTACCGCCCCATTATCCTGATGAGCCTGGTCTGCAAAGCTATGGAACGTATCATCATGGAACTTATAAACAATGACATTGGTAATCTCCAAATTCTGGACCCTGCCCAGTTCGGGTTTGTAAACGGCAGATCATGTCTCCTAAACCTGATAGACTTCTTTGAAACGGTCACCAAAGCCGTAGATGAGGGTAAGGTGGTTCACACAGCCTATCTAGATCTCGCCAAGGCTTTCAACACCATACCCCACTCTGGAATTATAGATAAACTCACTAAATTAGGTATAAATCCCTATGTCACAAGATGGGTTACCAACTGTCTCACTGACAGAATCCACACTTTAAAAGTAGCAGATTCTAAATCCAACTTCAGACCAGTGCCAAGTGGAGTACCACAGGGTTCAGTCCTAGGTCCTCTCCTGTTTAGTATCTACTTCTCTGAAGTACATGCTAACACAGAAGGTCTTTGGCTAATAAAGTTTGCAGATGCCTGGTGTCAAAGCCATAGCCTCAAGCTTAATGCCAAAAAGTGCATTGTCATCTCTTTTGGTAAAAACTCTGTACCCATGAACTACCACATAGGCGGTAGTCTACTTAACACCAAAAGTGTGATAAGAGACCTTGGGACACAGGTGGACAATAGTCTCTCCTTTGATAATCACATCACCACAGTAGTCAGGAAGTCTTTCTACATGGCACACCTCATCACAAAAGGTATCTCATCCAGTAAAAAAGAGGTCATTGTTCCCCCTCTACTCATCACTCATTAGACCCATTACAGAGTACAACACTCCTTTTGGTATGCACCTCACAAGACATCTACAACAACCGGAAAGGCCACAGAAATACCTCACAAAGAGGTTTACTGGCCTCAAACAGAAGTCCTATACAGACTGTCTCAAATATCTCCAGCTTTACTCTGTCGCATATCGCCCACTCAGAGGCGATCTCTGCCTAACATACAAAGCTATGTCAAACCCAGAGCTGTTGGACATGCTCCACATAAAGAAATCCTAATCCTTCTGTGCTACATGCTCTAGGGACATAAACCTTGTCACTACAATAAACAGAACATGCTGGAGGGATAGATTCCTGTCCCAGAGACTTCCCATACTTTGGAACAAACTACCTATCTATATCAAACAAAGCTCCTCATTAGCACTCTTCTAGAAAAATCTTGATGACTGGATGGGAGATAGAAATTCACCCCGGGGATCACTT
The DNA here is from genome assembly GCF_019279795.1 of Protopterus annectens. Lineage (NCBI taxonomy): Eukaryota > Metazoa > Chordata > Ceratodontiformes > Protopteridae > Protopterus > Protopterus annectens. The sequence continues at coordinate 1,677,532,138 of NC_056733.1, forward strand.
CTGTGGGTCTGCTTGACAGGGGCACAGGAAAATAATTTTCTTGGGTGGCAAAAGCCAGGCTACCATTTGACTATGCTTATATAGGCCCTAGGGCCAGTAGCCTAGTACCTACCTATGAACCTATGAAGCTAACAGATTACATGAATACATAGGCACTGCAGTTTAAGTCTATAGGTATGTTTACAGGCCCATATATACATCTTTCAGTAATGTTATTGAAAAATTTCTGGACACTTGTTTTGCACATTATCTATAAACAAACCCTCCTTCCACTGATTTTTTACTGTGGCAGACATGCAGATCAACAGTTGTGCCACTGACAGCATGGAATATTTGCACACAGGGGCACCACTCACCATAGCAATGTACGTTCTACAGACTGCAGCTTCATGCATACTGCACCTCCAGTGGTGTAAAACATATGTCATGCCACACGGAAATCCAACAAGCCACAGGTGTACATCCCCATCCTCCAAAACATGCATGTTATTCATACTACTGATCTTTAAATGTATTTGAATACAGGCCCAACACACATGACTAAACAATGACTATCAGCCATTAAAGAAATATATCAAAATGGAGTAATACATTGATATGATCCAACATAACAGAAAAACAAACTTAGCATGTATAGCAAATGAAAATAACCATTACTATATATGGATGATTACTCTTTTGGGATCATCTCCCATTTGTAGAACTGAGACACATAATGTTGTAGCATGTCATCATAACCATGGTGACCCTATTCTGCTGTTCTGGGTATCCAGTTTTTTGCTGACATTTACCCTGCAAAATCAGTCCAAGCATTATTTCTTCAGAGTATCTTCAGAGTACAGCTGCGGCTTGTATTTAATACCCTTGTATAAACAATACTAAAGTACTGAAACATTTTTTATGCTATGCTGGTTACTTTTGTTTGTTGCCCATGGTGCTGCTTGAAACTTCCACATACAGAAGCGTCCTTATCCAGAAAGCATGAAGAGCTTGCTGGTTGCGCTAGTCAGTATGTGAGCTACTTCACATGTGCAGACCCTTACCATATCCCCTCAGTGAATACAATATAGACTGTTGTGTTAGGTGCATGTGACATCCATGTATGGTTGTTATCTAACATTGGCACTTTCAATGATAGTCATTAATCATTTATACCATACAAAAACAAACAAGGCATGTACAGAGACAGAACCCCTTGACAGTGAATTTAACCAAATTTAGCTTTGCAGAAAAAAAGACTATGAATGATCTTAAGTAATAGTGCTTAGACTGCTCAGTGCAAATATTCACAAATAAAAGTTGCCAGCTTTTGCTCTGCATTGCTATCTATGTACTTATTCAGAAAACATGAAAGCTAATCATTACTTGGTGATATTTTCAGACATATATCTTCACTCTGTGGATAACCACAATAAAAGTATTGCTATCACTAAATTACTTTCATATCTGACTCAACTATTATAATTAGGGTATTATTTCAACAGTGCTATATAATGTGCTATTGTAATACTATACACAGCTCTAGAATGTTACTGCATAATGTATCATCTGTGCTTTAGTATGAGTGTGTGTGTGCCTGTATGCGTGTGTGTGTGTGTCTGTAAGAGATCTACAAATCACTTGACTCCTATTTTTTTTCAAAATTAACTTTACAGGATTAGCTCAATTATTATTTGGACAAATGCCGCAAAGTGTTCACCGTTCAACTAACTGAAGAGTAGTGTATTTTGTGTTAATTTCATTTAGGCTGACTGTTTATATGCAACACATGATTTGCTGAGATCAATAACAAGTTCAGTAAGGGGATGGGTTGCTGGGGTACAATTCATCATGTGGGGGTTGTTTTAGGGATTGTGTCCTTGCAGAAGCACCCATTTGGATGATTGTGATCTTGTTTAAGGGTTTTGGTGAGTGTGACAAAATATGGTTTCCTCAAGATTTTCCATTTTTATATATCAGGGCTTAATGTAGTGAGTCAAAAAACTATATATCTCTTCATCCATCCATCCATCCATCCATCCATCCATCCATCCATCCATCCATCCATCCATCCATCCAAAACCGATTTTTCCTATTTTGCACATGGGGTCAAGGTATCTCAGTCATTTATATCTATTTATCTATCTATATATCCATATCTATATCTGTATCTATCTATCTATCTATCTTTATAAACACATATATATGTATGTGTATAACATATATGTATGTATATGTATATATATATATATATATATATATATATATATATATATAAGCACTGACCCTTCTGATGAGGCATTGAGTTACAATAGTTTTCCAGGCTTAGGGGTGGTCAGACATCTCCATCCCATAAGGAAAAACAATACACCACAGGAAAAACTGGTACTTGTGAGAAACAAAGCTGCTGGCTGAGAATCCTAAAAAAATCAGGAAAAAAAGAACCATGCACTGCTGACAAGCTTGGTTTAGACTTTAGTGTTATCAAACAATATATAACTCATTTAGAAATCAAAAATTCTTTATGAAAAAACAAATACATTAACACTTTCAGCCTTAAACAAGCTTCATCAGATCAAAATCCACTTTACAAGACATGTATTTTTCTGCTTTAACACAGAGGTCATTGTTAATTAAGTCAAGCTGGGGTCATAAATGTATGTCATAGGCTGTTCAACCATGCTACAATAGGGAAAAGTTCACCTTCCATGTTTTTATGCATGTCTACTGCTATTGGTAGCTAATAGGTTATAGCTTATGTGCTGTATACTTATCTTATGTGGCTAGTGCCTAATTGATACAAACACTTTATATAAATCTTGTCCATGACTATGTATAAGTAATAGTACATCATTGTATCTGTGATGTGATAAGTAGATGCTATTTGTCATAGTTAAACAGGGCGACAAGTACTAACAATTTTGTGACAACCAGTCAAATTAAAATCCTGAAGTATTACAGTGCAGTAATTATAGCTGCAGCTAGCCAGGCTAAACCTGTGACTGGGAGTGTGTGCCTTGTATCCTTTATGTCAGGTAGCATACCATCCTTATCAGTACAGGATGAATCCAACTTTCTAGTGCTATATCAATTATAAATGTGTTCAGAGAAAAACGGCAAGGCTCTGTATGTGCTAGGTCTGAGATAAACTGCAACATTCTATGACAGGGAACCAAACAGGGTTAAATTAGGAAAGAGATAACTGACTTCTTTTAGTTTGTCACATTGAAATGCTACCAAAACAGGTCCATTATAAGAGGTTGTCAATGGCATGTGTCATAAGTCCCATTTCCCACAGCAGTTATCCCTATAAACCAGCAAATTGTAGTTCCTACCATGGGAATCAATGAGCCTCGAGTAAGTGCATCTTGTACCAGTGCCTGTTGCAAAAGACCTTTACAGAGATATTGAGTAGGAGAGTGGAAAAATAAGCAACTGTGCAAACTGTCTAGCCCTTGAAAGTATATTGACTTTACTTGATTATTAAGTATAAGCAATATATTAATCGATCTATGATGTGACAAGTAGAAAAAAAATTCACAGATAGTTATCTGTGCATCTGGTATCTGGTCATTCATATTTCTATAATTGAAACAAGTAGAAAATATTTCATAGTTACTACATTACAATGAAACGTTAGGTATAATATAAAGATAGGTCCCTTGCCAATAGTCTTACATACTAAAGCAGTGAAGATATTATAGGTTGTAAACTAACACAAGCTATCTTTATATTATATCTAACATTTCATTGTACTGTATTAACTATGAAATATTTTCTACTTGTTTCAATTATAGAAATATCAATGACCAGATAAATTCAATGTATTTCAAAGGACTAGACATTCCATACAGCTGTACATTTCTCCCTAGAGATCTCTGCAAAGGTGTTTTAAGACAGGCACTGGTACAAGGCACGCTTACTGGAAGCTCACTGATTTCCATGGTGGAAACTAACATTTCTGTTTTCTAGGTATTACTACTGTGGCAACTAGGATTTATGACACATGTTACTGACTACCTCTTGTTATGCATCTGTTTTGACAGCACTTGTATGGAACAAACTGAAACAGAAGTCAGTTTTCTCTTTCCTAATTTAACCATGTTTGGTTCACTGTCATAGAATGTTGCAGTTTATCTCAGACCTAGGACATACAGAGCCTTGTCTTTTTTCTCTGAACACACTTACAAATGATATATCACTAGAAAGTTGGATTCATGCTGTAATGATAAGGATGGTATGCTACCTGACATAAAGAAAACAGTGTAAGAAACTTCT